>NW_006408715.1:2917468-2930804 GCF_000296735.1 Chrysochloris asiatica | reverse complement strand
AAAAGAAAAGAAAAGAAGAGAACCAAAGGAATAACGAGATGGGTAACATTACAAGAGAACTAGCCGAGATAAAAAGGACCAGACAAGAACATAATGAAGCATTGTACTTCAATAAGTTTGAAAACCTAGAAGAAATGTGACACATTTCTAGAAACATACTATCTATCTAAACTAACCCAAATAGAAGTAGAACATTGGAACAGACCTATAACAAAAGACTCCTGATGTAGGACCATCACTGGGCTGTGAATCACAAGGTGGGCCGTTCAAACCTACCAGTTGCTCCTCAGAAACCCTATACAAGGTGGCTATGAGTCAGAACAGACTCGATGGCACTTAAAGACAACAATGATAACAAAACAAGAAATTGAAAATATCATTCAAAACAAAACAAAAAAATCACAACAACAACAGCAAATGGCTTCACTGGAAAATTCTATCAAAAATTTAGAGAAGAGTTGACACCAATTCTACTCAAACTATTCTAGAACATAGAGAAGGAAGGAATGAACAAAATTTATTCAATGAAGGCAACATAATGCTCATGCCAAAGCCAAGCAAAGACACCACAACAAAAATGGTTGGCAGACTCAAACTGCAGACCTGTGGTTCACAATCCAGTGCTTATCCTATGGAAGAAGGAACCACTATGCTACCAGAGCTCTTTGCTGTTAGTGCTCAGGCCAATAGCGACCCTGTATAGGGTTTCCAAAGAACATCTGGTGAGCTTGAACCACTGACATTGCAGTTCCAACTGACTTGCAGTCTGGCGCATTAACCCACAGCACCACACCAGGACTCCAGCTGAACTAAAGAAATTTAAGGGAGTGGAGAGAAAAGACTGGTGGCTCAGTTAGGAGGTGTAGGAGCTACGTTGATGCTCCACCCAGAACTTCTTGTACCCCACTTTTTAAAAACATTTCTCCTGTGTCTGTGGGGACTGCCTTTGGAAGGTTGAAGCTGCTTTGCTCCGCCTCCTGGGGTATCCATAGCAAATGACTATGGTGTAAAATGTGAGATTCCAGCTTTCATCCTTAAATCAGTACTAACTTGAGGTATAATCTATACTCCAGAACTCCACTGAGGTGTCAGGCTGAGACAGGGACTTGACCCGAAACTGTACCCTTGCTTAACTTCTTCCCTTCCTCTGTCCATTTCCCCCACATCCTTATGGGGGCACTGCCTGGATTCTCTGTACCTTGAAAGTCCTTAAAAGTAGGGTGTGAAGGAGGGAGGGGGATGGTTATGAGCAAGGACAATAGAAGTAGGGTAGAGAGAGAACATATAATTCAAGGCATAAAATCTTTAAGAATTACTCAGAGATGAGTCAAAGATGATTGCAGCTTTCTGGCTTGGGTAATCAGGGGTTATCACTGATGTTAGGAAGATGGGAAAAACAAGTTTTGTGGTGGAGGATGAACTCTATTTTGACATACCTAAGGAGCTGTGGTAGTGTAGTGGTTACGAATCGGGCTGCGAACTGCAAGGTCAGCAGTTCGAAACTACCAGCTGCTCCGCCGGAGAAAGATGAGGCTTTCTGGTCTCTTAAAGATTTACAGCCTTGGAAACCCTGTTCAGGGTCGCTATGGGTATGAATTGACTCGATGGCACTCAACAACAACAAACAAGAGTACAGATGGGGAAGCTATACTAAGGGGGGAAATCTGTGATGGGAATAAGAAGTCAAATGCAAGGACAAACATTTTCTTTTTCAAAATTTCCCCTATGGTTTGATTTATTTTTATTTCAGGATTACAGCTATAGATGAAACAAAATCTACAAAATTAAACTATTAGTCACTTAGAAATACTAAAAATTGTTGCCTTGGAGTAGTTTCTGACTCATGGCAACCCTTTCGGACAGAGTAGAACTGCCCCTCACGGTTTTCCCCAAACTGAAATCTTTATGAAGCAGACTGCCACATCTTTGTTCCATGGAGCTGCTAGTGGATTCGAACTGCCAACCTTTTTGTCAGTGGATGAGCACTTAACCACCAGTACTGCTTTCAGAAATATTCGTTGTTGTTGTTAAGTGCTATCGAGTCAGTTCTGACCCATAGTGATCCTGTATAGGGTTTCTGAGGAGCAACTGGTGAGCTTGAGCGGCCAACTTTGCTGTTCAAATTGACTTTGCAGTCCTTCAGAAATATTAGAACTGTTCAAACCAGTATTCTGCCAATTTCTTATCCTGATAGATGTGACATATCTTTGAACAGAAGATGCCTCAGGTGAAAGAAGCCTCAGTAGAAAGAAATACTGTGACTGCCACCAAATGAGATGTTTACATTGATCTATGTGTCTTTTTTGTTTTGTTTATTGGTTGATTGAGAAAAGTTGAGAGCAGTTAAAACAGTTATACTGTGGCTTTCATTGAATCATTGCAGAATGAGTTTTTCATTTTGACTTTTTATGTCTGTTGAAACTAGAAAACTGAGAAAGGGCTTCATTCAACGATTGTTGTTAAGTGCTGTGGAGTTGGTTCTGACACATAGCAATATAGAAGGAAAATTTTCTGTCTTGATTCCTGCCTTTTCCTGGAGCCCAGATAACATGGGGAACGAGCAAAGGTTACTAGTTCCATGACTTCAGCAGTCGGTGACTAAGATGAGCGCGTTGGTATTAATTAGGTCTGACTTAGGCAGTGGTACCTAGTGCCAGGGCCCTGGGGCAGCTCCACCCTTCCCCTTATTGGGTTTTGTCCCCCAGAAGAATGGGGATTCTATATGTAACCCCAGTATAGAGGTAGTTGGTGATATTTAGACATTATGAAATGTCAACAGAGCAATAATGTCCCCAATGAAGGCACAGTGCAGCTCTGTGAAATATCATTTCCAATCAGTCACAAAGTTGCACTTTGGGCCAGGTGTCAGTCTGGAGACTGCTCCTCATTCATGTGGGTACAGGTACTAATAAACCCAAAATTGGCAGATCAGACGGCAAGCTCATGGAGCTGCAGGAGCTGGCAAATCCCCAAATCTGCAAGTTAGATGACAAGCTGCTGGCTTACTTCCCAAGGATTTGAGGTCAGAGGATGACCAGGCAGGTGCAGGATAAAGCTTAAGCTTTGCTGGAACATTCATATATATTGGATGCAGGCCACATCCCAAGGAAACGTATGGACTTTTAACTCATTTGTTTTCAATTAACTTACTTTCAACTGCTTGACCTCAGATCACAAAATGGAGGATGGTGACACTGTTTACCTTATGGAAGAAGTAATCTATCCAATGTCTTCTGAAACACTGGGAATCATAACCTAGCCTAATTGACACGTGACATTAATCATCACAGTAGACAGCACTTGCTTTTTTTAGGTCAAAATCATGGATGTATCCTTCACATTTCTGTAGTGGGAAAAACATTTACCTCACTTGTCTTTCTGGTTAAAAGGCATTTGAATAATCTGAAATATAATGGTGTACCATTTTCTCATTGTTGTTATTAAGTGCTATCGAGTCGGAACCAACTCATAGCGACCCTGTATAGGGCTTCCAAGAGCGGCTGGTGGGTTTGAACTGTCACCTTTGTGGTTCAAAGCAACCTTGTAGTCCGGTGCATTAACCCACAGAGGCTGCCTTTCAGTAGTTGATTTAATGTTTTACCATTTGCACTTATCAAAGAGGTCTGGGTCTTGGAAAGATAGGTTCTCTAAAGGAGTCTTGATGTGGCACTATAGGATAAGCACTGGACCACAAGGTTGGCTTGATCTGCAATGTCGGCAGTTCAAACTCACGAGCTGCTCCTTGGAAACCCTATACAGGTTGCCATGAGTTGGAACTGACTCAATGGTACCTAACAACTCACATAAAGGGACTCCTGATGTGGTGCTGCAGGATAAGCACTAGATTGCTAACTGTAAGGTCAACAGTTCAAACCCACCAACTGCTCCTTTAAAATCCTATTTAGGATTATTATGAGTAAGAACTGTCTCAATGGCATTTAACAACAACTCACATAAAGGCTGTCAATTGAAAGGTTGGAAGTTTGTGTCCACTCAGAGGTACGTCTAAGGAAAATCCTGGAAATCTACTTCTGAATAATGAGCCATTGACAACCCTGTGGAGTATAGTTCTTGTCTGACATGCATGGGGTCACCGGGTGTAGAAATCAACTGGAGAGGTATTGCGACTAATACAAGGAAGAGGGAAGAGAAAAGTTTAACATTTTTCAGAAAGGTGTGTGTTTTTCTGTTTGACCACTATTCCGAGCCCCTCATCAAAATAAATCAGTACTTATTTTAATTAATAAATTAATTGGATCTAAGTTACTTTAATCAAGAAACAGAGCTCCACAACAGTAAGTTAAAAGTAACCAAATTCAGAATGAAGAACACGTGGTAAAAAATGAAAACAGCATGTCTATTAATTAAAATACTTTTGCACTATCTCTTCTTCCAGATATCCTGCCTAGGGTTGTTCCCTTTGCTCTCTACCAGAGTCCTTTCATCTTCCTTGCCTGTAGCTAGTCTTGAGAGGCAGTTTTTGTTGTGGTGACAACCAGTTACCTACCCCCACCTTCTAGCACATCCCTTCTGCTAGGCTACAGAAAGAGGCTGGACACCCAGAGATGCTCACCTAGGATCCCTGGAACAATGGAGACACAGCCAGGCTCCCAGGCTGTCATATTTTCATAATTTTAGAGCCCAAAAGGAAGACAGATCCGGACCTAGACACATGAGTATTCCACATAGCCACACTTAGGCACAAATGGTGCTGGGAGGCAGAAAGTAAGCAGACCCTGCAGAAAAGGTATGGTGGAGTTGCTAATGATTAGCCAAGTGGCTTTCAAGATTCTCAGAGGTCTCTAATCGCATACCCTTTCACTTCTTGGTGAACGGTCCAGGTATTATTATTATTTGTCCTTTTTGGGTGAAGACTCAACTAGTTAAGTAGGAAGCAGTTTCACTGGCTATTAGCCTAAAGGCTTAAGCTCTGCTGTGTACAGAGCAGAGAAGTTTTATGTGAGAAGGATGAGTTAGAGTAAGTCATCGACCTTTGGCATTGCAGTACTACACAGGAGACAGGAAAACAGAAACCTGAATCCACGGTCTAGTCTGTAGTAGTGAGATTCTGACTTTTTGGACAGCAATCCACATTAGAAAATTCAGAAGTATATCACAGCCATTTTACAAACACTTTCATGGAAAGCTGGAAAATCTTTTTTATGAAACGTTACTCTTACTGTATGCTACTTCTGATTCGGTGCTTTTCTATTTGAGTCTATATTATTTTATTAAAAAGAAGCTGGTCTCAACTCACTCAATAAACTTCACAACTCACTCATAGGTTTTTACTTACAATTTGACCAACTTTAGGGAAAATTCAATCTAGGGAGATGTTTTTGTGGAGCATGATGGGGTGGACAGAAGAGAAGTCCCAGATTTAGGAAAATGTCACACACAAAAAAGAGAGCTACTTTTGTTTCAACATTCTACAGGAGAAATACATTTGACCCTAAAGTGAGGGCTGGACTAAGGGAGCCACATTACTTATCTGCCTTATGTTGTTGTTGTTGTTAAGTGCCGTCAAGTCAGTTCCAACTCATGACAACTGTGTACAAAGCTTCCGATTAACGGCTGGTGGGTTTGGACTGCCAACCATCTGGTTAGTGGTCCGGTGTTTATCCTATAGAGCCACATCTGCCTTAGGAAACTTTATTTCATTATTTCTTAAATTTCACATAAAAGGAATAAAAATGCTTCGGATTGCAGGCCAATTTAGGAGGGTTGAATAATTCCTTCAAAACCATTATGTTTACAGCTAAGGTCATTCTACCCAGGAGACCTTGGTGCTCCTTGTGAAGATTTGGACCCAAAGATGAGACCCAGTAGAGGAACTCAGGATGATTCTGGTTTACACCTGTGGATCCTGCTTACTTATGAAAAGCTCAATAATTAGGCTTTTATGCTAAAAGAAACATTCTATGATGGTTACCGGGAGTGGGAAGGAAGGGAGAAATATTCGCTTGCTAGAGGGTAGAGTAGTGGTTACGAATCGGGCTGCTAATCTCACTGTCAGCAGTTCGAAACTACCAGTTATTCTACAGGAAAAAGATGAGACTTTCTGTTCCCATTAAGATTTACAGCCTTGGAAACCCTGTACAGGGTCGCCATGGGTCGGAACCGACTCCACGGCACATAACAACAACAACAACAGAGGGTAGACACAAATTAACTTGGGTGATGAGGAAGGCAGTCAGATAAATAAAAAAAGAAAGAAATGGGGGTAACAAAGTGCCCAGTTTAGGGCCATGCATTCTATTGTCATTGTTAAGTGTCATTGAATTGGTTTTAACTCAGAGTGACCCAGTACAAGGTTTCTGAGGAGTGGGTGGTGTGTTTGAACTGCTAACCTTGCTGTTAGCAGTCCAATGCTTATCCTACAGTGCCACATTGGGTCTCTGTAAATTCTATGGACATTTAAAAAAACCAGAAAACAAAACCCACTGTCAAGGAGTTGATTCCAACTCACAGCGGTCCTATATAAGGTTTCCAAGACTATAAATCTTTATGGAAGCACATAGCCTCTTCTTTCTCCTGTAGAGTGACTGGTGGGTTTGAACTGCCTACCTTGTGGTTGGCAACCCAGTGCCTAACCCTCAGCACCACCAGGGCTCCATGGTCACCCTAAGTATGGATGAATGAGCAAATGATCAAATCATGGCTACGGCATGTTGCCACAAAAAAATTAGAGCTCGTGTTAATTCACCTGCAATTTCTAACACTGTGATATATATATTAAGGTCAGGGTGAAAATAATGTGACTAGGTCCCAGGTTAAATATTCTTGTCCCTGAACCTACTGTCACACAGCATTGCTTTCATTTAGGAGCCTTAGTGTTGTACCCAATCCCTTACACCTGGAGAAACTGAGAACTTTGACTCTGTCAAGCTTGAGAGTCATCCCAAAGTGGGTGGAAGGGGTGTGTGTGTGTGTGTGTGTGTGTGTGTGTGTGTGTGTGAATACAGGTAGTCTCATACTATAGTACTGTTGTCACTGATTTGGGAGCCAGGGGCTTGGCCTGAGCTCCATTCCATCCCAAGTGTATGTTCTCCCATGACTCCCCTACTTCCGTACCCAAGATAAGACTTCTGTTTTGTTTCCTAGCCTAACTTATGGAGTAGAGCTCTGTTCTTAGCTGTGCCATTTGCTGGGCCTTGTAACTGACATTGGACTTGTTCCAGCACATGAGAAGTTGGAAGCCTCAACCTTGAGGCTCACTGATTACCATGTCCTGCTGACCCATGCCCTAGCTCGCCTGTCCTTTGCTCCCTGTGCATCTGACAGTGCTGCTGTCCTGCTGTCCTGCTCCTAGACCTTAAAGCCATTTCCTCCACGTCTTGCTGTGGCCTGGGCTGACTTTCCCTCCCTAGTCCCTGGGATGCCTCATTGGAGCCCTCCTGAGCTGGGTAATGCTGAGCTGTCCCTGCAGTGTCTCAGGTGTTAGCCATCTTTTCCTCATTTATTCCCTTTACCTCTAGTATCCTGATTTCAAGCCTGCCCTTGGCTGCTCTGCACACCCCGAGTGCCTCTCTCCAGATATTGACGGTCTCTAGACAAGGCTCTCACTTCCATGCAACCAGATTTAGCTGATGTCTGGATTTTTAAAAGTCAATAATATCTTTTGGGATGGGGTTAGACTGATGATTTAAAAACTGACCTTGATTAAAAAATATATTTAAGAAGTTAATTGTGAATTCTTTGTATCTTACCATATTGAATGCCACATATAAAACAGAAACCTGGATTCCAGACCTTTTCATCCTCCTCTCACGTCAACAAAGAGGAAAAAGCTTTCATTAAACCCCAATTTCAGTTCTGCTTGTTAGTAGATGTGAGAGGCAGGACAGTGGTCCCCAAAGTGGTCCATATTCTAATGTGCAATTTCTGAGTATGTGCTTTATATGGCAAAAAGGGTTCTACAGTTGGGATTCAGGGTCATTCTGAATTGTGGGGGTGACCTAGAGTAATCACAAGGGTCCTTGTATGGAAAAGGAAGACAGGAGATCAGAGTCTGAAAAGAGATTTGAAGATGCTTCAAATGTTCCTGAGTGGTGCAAACAGTTAAGCACTTGACTACTAGTCTAAAGATTGGCGGTTTGAACCTGCTCAGAAATGCTGGGAGGACAGGCCTGATGATCTGTTTCTGTAAGGTCATGGTCTTGAAAACCTTAGAGCAGTTTTTCTCTGTCATAGGAGTTTCCATGAGTGGAAATTGACTTGAAAGATACTAACAACAACATAGACATAACACAGCTGGCTTTGAAGATGGAAGAAGGTGTTATGGTCTCTAGAAGATGGAAAACACAGGCAATGAATTCTCCCCTAGGCTTCCAGAGAGGATTCCTGCTCTGCCACACTTTGATCTTAGCCTGCTCAGATGTCTGCCAGACTTTTGACAGCAGAAACACATGAACACAAATTGGGTGTTGCTTTAGGACACCAGTTTGGTAATTTGTTATAATAGCAGTAGGAAATTGATACCGTAGCTGTATATCCTTTAGTTGAGGTTCTTTTCTGACTTTATTTCATCATCTGTAAACTAGGAGTAAGCATAGTGCTAACATCATATGGGTATTGTGAAGACTAAATGATTTGAAGCAGGTAACATGCTTTCTGGAAGAAGGGAATGTTTAGTAAATATCAGCTGTTATTATTGGCTCATTAGCTCCTTGTAAGAGTTATAAGAGGTTATTGTTATCATCCTATTTTAAAGATGAGACTCTGGGAAGTTTACCGTCACAGTATAGAGGCCAACGCTTATTTGATTACTTAGGTAGAGCAGGAGTAAGGGAACAATTCAGTGTTTAGGGGACTCTGAGCTTTGTGATGAAAAATCTGGAAGTGGATAATGGTGATAGTTGAACAACATGAAAAACATAACCATGTTGTACACGTGAAGACTGTTGAACTAGCAAATGTATTGTTACCACCAAAACAACAAACAAACTTGTTGGGGCGAGTGGTAGAACTAGGCTGAGTTCAGGCAACTTGACTCCCTGGGTCCCATTTTCCTTCCTCCACAAAATGCTGTTGTTGTTGAGTGCTATGGAGTTGGTTCTGACTCATAGAGACCCTGTACAGGATTTCCAAGGAGTGGCTGGTGGGTATGAACAGCAGACCTCAAGGTGATCAGACCAGTATTGAAATGTTAGTGTCATGGAAATCTTTGAGATGAGGTATAAATTGTGGGCAGAAGAGCATTGGGTTGGATCACATTTGGATCCTAATGTGAGTGCTTTGTGATGGGGGATGGTGTATGAATTAAAGTGAAAACATTTGTGAGAATTCAAGGTAAACTATATAAAAGTCAATTACTCATGCTTTCATTTTTCACCAGATACTTAGCATCTGATGGCATACAACAGCAGCAGCAAAATGTGCCAGGCAAGGAGCCCTGGTGGCAAAGTGGTTAAGAATTTGGCTGCTCAGTGGGAAAGGTCAGTGGTTTGAAACCGTCTGCCACCCATGGAAGAAAGATGTGGCAGTTTGCTTGCAAAAAGATTACAGCTTTGGAAACTCTATGGGTCAATTCTACTCTTTCCTATAGGGGTCACTGTGAGTTGGAATCACCTCAACGGCAGTGAGTATGTGCCATCCATTCTTGTAGGTACTGGGTATACCTTGGTAAACAAAACAGAGTCTCTGCTTTCATTCAAGTTTACATTGTAGTTGGAAAGAGACAAATACATGTATTTGTATATGTTGTCGTTAAGTACTGTTGAGTCAGTTCCGACTCATAGTGACCCTGTATAGGATCTCCTAGGCTTTAAATCTTCACGGGAGCAGAAAGCCTCTCTTTCTTTCATGGAGCAGCTGGAGGGTTTGAACTATGTATGGACTTTGTGGTTCACAGACCATGATTATCGTATGGAGCCACTGTGCTCCCTGTATGTGTGTGTTTATGTGTAGGAGTCCTGTGGCTCTGTAGGGGAAGCACTGGCCTATGAACCACAAGGTCGGCAGGACAGTGCTTAGGACAACAGAACAACAACTGTGTGATTGGATTCCATAGAAGGATGGGGCAGAAAGAAGATGAGGTCAGATTCCTGGGGCCTTTGAGTTATGGTTAGAGTTAGAATTTCATTTTGATTTATGAAACTATTGGAAAGTTTTGAGTAGGAGAAAGACACAGTCTAATCTAAATGACAAATACAATAACACATTTTAAAATGAGATTTGGGATTAAATTGAACTCACATTGGCTTCCGGAGCTCCCAGACTGCTCCAGCCTGAGGCTGGTGGAGGTGTGCTGACATTTCTCAGAAAGCAGTGAGAATTATCTACAAAAGTAAAAACAGCCCAGGGCCAGGTGCCTGGCTCCTGCCAGAGCTAATCAACAGCCAGACTTAAGTAATTGCTGCTGCTGCTGCTTACTCATAGAAATGGGTTTATCAATTTGTCTATCTAAATTGCATTATTTAAATGAGGTTGAACTTGATGCTGAATTTCCATATATTCTGACATGTTGAGGAGCCATGTTTTAATTGAAGACTCTCAGCTTACTCCCCTTAGCTACTTGCAGAGTTTTTCCATCTGAGATTATTTGTAGACACGGCATTGTGACTATGAATGTTTCTTTCTTCAGTTGGATGGTTGCCCATGCTGGATAATTTGAGTGCCAACACATTTGCACCTGTTCATAGGATTTTTATTATTTTCATTTGGTTGACCAGGAAACTGTCTTCCAAATTTTTGGTATAGATGAATGAGCATTTCAAGTATTACATTTATTTGTTGAAACATCTCAACTATTAGCTGTCATTTTCTGGAGCCCTGTTTTTTGCCAAGCCTTCAGTGCAGATTGGACTTCGTCCTTCAGAACCATCAGTTCTTAATCATACTATCTCATGAAATGGTTAAATGCAGATTAATTTTTTTGGTACAGTGACTGTATTCTTTCTACCTTCTTTGGATACTTCTTGCATCATTTAATATTTTGCCCATAGAATCTTTCAATATTGCACCTACAGGCTTGATTTTTTTCCCCTCAGTTCTTTCAGCTTGAGAAATGTCTAGTGTGCTCTTCCCTTTTGGTTTTCTAACTCCAGATCCATTACTTTATTCTGTCTTCTTAAGCTGCCCTTGGAAACCTTCGGTTCAGCTCTTTTATTAAATCATTTCTTCCATTCACTTTAGCTACTCTGCATTCAATAGGAAGTTTCAGAGTGTCTTCTGATATCCACTTTGATCTTTTCTTTCTTACCCATCTGTTTAATGATCTTTTGCTTTCTTTATGTATGATGCTCTTGATGTCATCCCCAACTTCTCTGGTCTTCACTCATTTGTGCTCAGTGTACCAAATCTTTTCTTGAGATACTCTCTAAATTCAAGTGCGATAAACTCAGTGTTGGAGTCCTGGAATGGCACATTGGATAAGCACTCAACCTCAAAGTCGGTTTGAACTACAAGGTCAGTGGTTCAAACTCACCAGCCAGTCCTCGGAAACCCTATACAGTTTTGCTGTGAGTCGGAACCCACTCGATGGCACTTAACAACAGTACTCAATGTTGTACTCTGGCTTTGTGGACTTTTTAAAATTTTCTTTAGCTTCAACTTGAACTTACATACAAATTAATTGGTGGTCTAGTCCACGTTTGGCCTCTGATCATGTTCTCTTTCCACAGATATGTTGTTGTTGTTACTAAGTTAGGTCAAGTCAGTTCTGACTCATATCAACCCTCTGTAGGGTTTCTGAGGAGTGGCTGGTGGGTTTGAACCTGACCTTAAGGTCCAGTGCATTATCCCACAGCGTTGCACCAGGACTACCACAGATATAGTTGCTTTGACTTTTTATTGTGTGTTCTATCCAGTGAGGCTCATGTGCATTATCATCACTTATGTAGTTGAAAAAAGGGATTTGCAATAAGTAAGTCATTGGTTTTATAAAATTCTATCATGCGATTTCCAATATCATTTCTGTCATCAAGGTTGTATTTTCCACCTACCAAATTCTTTGGAGTCTTGGTGTGGCATTGTGGGTTAATGTGCTAGATTGCAAAGTCATTTGAACTGCGAGGTCAGCAGTTCAAGCTTACCAGTTGCTCCTTGGAAACCCTATACAGGGTCGCTATGGGATGGAACCAACTCAACAGCACTTCACAACAACAACATAAACAACAACAATCATTCTTTGTTTCTAACTGTCACATTCCAATCACCAGTAATTATCAACTTATCTCAATATGTTGATTTTTATTAATTTTAGACAGAAGTTAGAGACAATCTTTAATTTCTTCATCTTTGGCATTAGTTTTGAATAATAGATAGTCATAGTGAGTAGTCTTCCTTTTCGACATATGGATATTATCTAATTGGAGTGTAGAATGTCTGAAGTATGAATCTAAGAACATTGGAAGTTACTTTATGTATTCCGTTTCATGTTTACTGGCTTCCAATGTTTGTAGATTCATACTTCACTTATTCTATATTTCAATTATTAATGAATGTTTACAGTTATTTTCATTTTGAGTTGTGCCATATCATCAAATGAAAAGTTTACTCCATCTAAGTCATTAGGATCAATTGAGGAGGCAGCTCTTGCCAAAGTAATGAGCATTTTGAGTGGCTTTCAACCTGAGGGGCTCATCTTCCACCACAATATCAGACAATATTCTGCTTCTATTCATAAAGTTTTCAATAACCTTTTCTTTTTACTTCAGAAATAGATCCCTAAGTTGCTATAGATACAACAGGTGCAACTTAGGGCTTTGTTGTATGCCATAAAATTGGAAAGATATTGTAATGGTTGGGGTTCTGTGTCAACTTCAGTAGGGCAGGATGTCCAGAGGTTTAGCATTTAGGCTGTGCTTATTCCCATGGTGATGAAACCTAATACTGGCATAGTTAGCTCTGACGAGTTATGGGCAGCCAATCAATTGAAGGGATGCTTTGTTTGGGGTGTGGCCTGCTCCCAATATAATGAGAATGTGTGAGGGACTCTCTCTCTCTTCCTTTGGGGATTGGAGACTCTGCAATTGTAGGACATTTCTTTGATAATAAGCATATATATCATTGCTGATGCCCAATGGATCTTGGCAGAAAGCAGAGAATATCAGAAAGATGTTTACCTGTGCTTTATTGACTACATAAAGGTTTTCAATTGTGTGGATCATGACAAGCTATGGACAACATTGCAAAGTATGAGTATTCCGGAACACTTAATTGTGCTCACGAGGAATCTGTACTGGAACCAAGAAACAATTGTTCGAACAGAGCAGGGGAACACTGAATGGTTTAAAATTAAAAAAGGTGTGCGACAAGGTTGTATTCTTTCACCATACTTATTCAACCTGTATGTTGAGCAAATAATCCAAGAAGCTGGATTCTATGAAGAAAA
>NW_006408715.1:2909905-2916025 GCF_000296735.1 Chrysochloris asiatica | reverse complement strand
TGGAATCTGTACCTAGACCAAGTGGTAGTTGTTGGAACAAAATAAGGGAACACTGACAAGCATACATCAGAGTTGTATCCTTTCACCATACTATTCAATCTGTGTGCCAAAGCTGCACTAACTGAAGAATAATGTGGCAGCAGGTTTGGAGGAAGACTCATTAACATCCTGTGACATGCAGATGATACAATCTTGCTTGCTGAAAGTGAAGAGGACTTAAAGCATTTACTGATGGAGATCAAAGAATATAAGACTTCAGTATGAATTACCCATTAATATGTAGAATACAAGAATCCTCACAACTAGATCAATAAACAACATCATGATACATGGTGAAAATACTGATATTGTCAAGGATCTCATTTTACTTGGATCTACAATCAATGCCCACAGAAGCAGCAGTCAGGATATCAAATGACATATTTTTGTTGTTAAATTCCGTCAAGTCACTTCTGACCCACAGCAACCCTGCATAGGGTTTCCGAGGCTGTAAATCTTTATGGGAGTAGAAAGCTTCATCTTTCTCCTACGGAACCGCTGGTAGTTTCAAACTGCCAACCTTGAGATTAGCAGTCCGATTCGTAACCACTACGTTACCAGAGCTCCTTAAATAACGTATTGTTGTTGTTGTTAAGAGCCTTCGAATCGGTTCCGACCCATAGCGACCCTGTATAGGGTTTCTGAGAAGCAACTGGTGAGCTTGAACTGCCGACCTTGCAGTTCAAATGGCTTTAACCCATAGCGCCACACCATGACTCCTAAATAACATATGATGGTGGTTATGTGCCGTGGAGTCGGTTCTGACTCATACTGACCCTGTACAGGGTTTCCGACGGGAGCAGAACGCCTCATCTTTCTCCTGTGGAGCAGCTGGTAGTTTCAAACTGCTGACCTTGTGGTTCATAGCCCGATTGGTAACCACTACGCTACCAGAGCTCCTTAAATCCACTGTGAAAGATCTCTGTAAAGTGTTAAAAAGCAAAGATGTCACCTTGAAAACAACTAGAAAGAACAACTATAAAAATGCAGATGGTCTAAATGCCACAATCTACCAACTCGACCTCACTTAAGAGGGTCAGTCAGAAAGTATTGCTACAAATCCATAGAAACCTTTATTATACAAAAATATCAAAATGTGAAGCTATTGCTACTGAACAGCCAGGCCTATACACTTTTTAAAAACCTTAAAAAAAATTTTTTTTTATCAGGAATTGGGTGAAGGTTTTCAAACAAAACAAAACAAAACACATGTCACATTGAAGACTAAGGTGTGCCTGATCCAAGCCATGGTATTTTCAATCATGTGATATGTATGCAAAAGTTGAATGATAACAAAGACCAAAGAGCATCGATGCATTTGAATTATAGTGTTGGTGAAGAATATTGGATTGCCCAGAAGAACAAACAAATCTCCTAGGAAGAAGTATAGCCAGAATGATCCTTAGACGTGAGATAGCAGGACTTAGTCTTATGTATGTTATCAGGAAGGACCAGTCCCTGGAGAAGGATATCATGCTCTGTACAACAAGTTATCGTTAAGTTTATTTTGGTATAACAAAAACATTGAAATGCATGGATAGTTTTTTTCCATAATATACATTTTTCCATGAATTTTTCAATACCCCTTATATGTATATGTGCTTCTCACTAAGAATTCAATATTAGATCACAACATTGGTATAGTTACAACATTATTGCATAAGGGCTTCCATCTTGAAGACTTATATGCAGCCTGAGCTCAGTAATCTATCATCCAAATGTCTACAGCAGCATGTTACTCACAGTTATTCTCTTGGCTGTAAACTATTCATTTCCTTTTAATGAGTAAGAAGCAAAAATTTCAGTATTGCCTAATTTTCCATTCATACTTTGGGTGTTGTAGAAATGCTGTTATTATCAATTCTTGTATTGGCTTTTCATTTACAGGAAAAAAAGACTTATTTCTGATTTTTAAATTTAATCCATATGTAGGTAACAGAATGTTTCTCTTTATTTTTTTTGATTATACCAGTTAAAGTCTGACTGTTGTTAAATTTTTTCCTTCAATTTATTGGAGCAGTGGCTTTTGCCTTTTTAAACTTATACTAGTTATATGTATGTTGGCGTCCTGGTGTGGCGCTGTGGGTTAATGCGCCAGACTGCAAAGCCGTTTGACTGCAAGATTGACAGTTCAAGCTCACCAGCCACTGCTCGGAAACCCTATACATGGGTCTTTATGGGTCAGAATCGACTCAATGACACTTCACAACAACAACAAAGTACAGGGTTGTCAAAAAAAGAGGAAGCCTGTCAGTGAGATGTGCTAACACAATGGCTGCAACAATAGGTTCAAACAGCAACAATCGTGAAGCTGGTGTGGGACCATCTGTTGCACCTGGGGTCGCTATGAGTTGGAACCATCACCATGACACCTAACAGCAACATAGGAGTTGTGCTTTTTGTGTTGAACTAGAGAGAGGTGTCTGAAAGGAGTTTGTCTTATGCACTTTCAAAATCTGTTTGCTTTGTTTATGTAGCACCCACCTTACTGTTTTTCACTGGATATAACTGATTTGAAAGACTTATGAATCTGTCTCTTTAAATTATCAATTGCAAGGGCATCATACAATTTGGCCTTTTATATACAATTCCATGTTATATTGAGGTTTGAAAAAAGGAGACTGCTGTCTCTAAACACGCTTTTATGTGTCCTAAATTATATCTAAACAAAATAAAAATACCATTTCTTAATAATTAATTAAAAGCTTCTGAACAAAATTGGCCAACTTCTCAAAAAGCAAATCTACAGAGTTTAGAAGGCACCTTTACAATGACTTTTAGTCAAGGACATCACCCTCTTCTCCCACCCCCAGGAGGAGTTTGCAATTTAGAGCCACCTGAGGTGACTAGGGGGTAATGGATTGATCAGCCTTGAAGATTACATTTCACAAGGGTTGGTTCTATTGAGGAAACATTCCTGATTTACATACTTTTCAAAAAGACAGAGGAAGAATTTAGGAGCCTGGTTGTATAATGTTTGACCTGTTGGAACCAACCCAGCCACTAGACAAAGACCTGGTAATCTGATTCTGTAAAGATTACAGCCAAGAAAGCCTTAGGGGGGCAGTTCTACTCTATCACATGGGATCACTGAGTCCAACTATAGATGGAATCCTACTGTAACAACAAAGAAGGAGATGGGAGCAGAGAACTATCTTTTCTTATTTTCAACAGGGGAGAATTAAAGTCTTTTATTTTTAGTTTGTATTTGCCCTTACGTATGTACCAAGGTTTTTCCTAAGCCAGTACTGAAGAAGGGAAATGTACTAGCCAATAAGAACATCTTCTGGCTGTTTCCTTTGGATCTTAACACTCCTAGAATCCATAAAGCCTGAACTAGGCATCTGGTGTGGTGCTTTAGGATCAGCACTGGACTTTGAACCACAAAGCTGGCAGTTCAAACCCACCACTCGCTTCTTGGGAACCCTATACAGGGTCGCTATGAGTCAGAACTGACTTGACGGCACTTAACAACCACCACCCAATAGTTTAACCAGTTTTTGTAAGGTCAACCCCATGAGTGTCAAAATAGACTTGTGCTCCATAGGGTTTTC
Organism: Chrysochloris asiatica; assembly: GCF_000296735.1. Classification (NCBI taxonomy): domain Eukaryota; kingdom Metazoa; phylum Chordata; class Mammalia; order Afrosoricida; family Chrysochloridae; genus Chrysochloris; species Chrysochloris asiatica. The sequence goes on along the minus strand of NW_006408715.1, from coordinate 2,912,432 downwards.
AATGGCTGATTTTTCAGTAGATTGTCGAGGCCTTGTCCAGAGGCAACCCTGGGTGAACTCACAACTCTCCTCTTTCATTCAGCGGGAAGCGGAGTGCTTAGCCATTTGTGCCACCCAGGGCCTCCTCCACCCAGTGGTTTAGTTTGGCAAATGTTTCTTAGGTAGCTGCTGTTTGCAAGGCACTGTGCTAGTTCTGAGGGGATGACTAAAATAATTAATACCCCTCCTTGCCCTTGAGAAGTTGCTGGAACTAAAGGGAAAAATTTAAAAGACATAAAGGGTGAGTTGAAAGTTCTCATTTATTTTTAAGTTAAGGTGCTTTCCTTAACTTAGTGGAGACTTTTCCAATAATTTCAGGTTGGTTTTCTGTCAAGGCTGGCACTGGACTGCCTAGGTTCAAATCCTGACTCCCTGCCTACTAGTTCTGTGTCACTTTGTTTCTCAGCGTCTCGGTGTCCTCATATATAAGGGAGGAAACTCAGAACACTCTTCAGAGAGCTGTTTTTAGAGTCAGACAAGAGTGTGTGTGTACACCACTTCTAACAGAGTCAGGCACGCACCATAAGTAGGCTAGCCATTATTTTGCGAGCTCATTTTATGTTAAATTCTGAATTCAACGTTGTCCCAATTTAGATTTTACAGAAGTGTTTTGTTTAACTTTTTCCACTTTGCTTTGTCCGTGGATAAATCATAATAACATTTTACAAAATGTTACGTTAACCCATGGTTGTGGTTGTTATTGAAGTGCCTTTGAGTCAGGCTGACTCATAGTGACCCCGTGGAGGTTTTTTGAGTAGCAGCTGGTGGGTTTGAACCACTGACCTTGCAGTTGTAGTCTAGTGTTTATCTTGCAGTGCCACACCAGGACTCCCAACTCATAGCAACTCAGAGGGTGGTATAGAACAGAGTAGAACTTTTACATTGGGTTTCCAAGGCTGTCAATCTTTATCAGCAGACTGCAACAGTGTTCTTCTATAGAGTGACTGGTGGGTTTGAACCATCAACCTTTCAGTTTGTGCCATCAGGACATCTGCATAGAATGCTAGTTTTTAGAACATTTTATATAGTGAGAACAAAGGGGAGTGAAAGTAGCCTTTGTCTCTGCCTCAAGTCTCTCAACACTTCATTGTGTACCCAGAGGACACACCCTTGCCCTGGCTAGATGAATCATGTCTATTTCCTTCTCAGTGTTGTTCATCTTCATCAGCAACTGTCATGTTCTCTCTTTCTACTTTTCAGAATTCCACTTTTTTTTCAGGCTCCATATCTCCTTCTGTGTAGTTCCTTCCTTAACCATGAATTCCTATAACAATTAAGTGTGCCATTCAAACCACACTTCCCATTAGTGCTCTTTTGTTATTAAAATCTAATGTCAACTAGATTATTAAATTCTTGAAACAGGAAAGATGAACTACAGTGGATCTTCTGCAGTGACAACACAGCTCTAAGATGTTTCTGTGTCTGAATTGGCAGTAATAATAATAAGACTGCTTTAGAGTCTGAAATCTGAAGACTTTTTGCCTGTGAACGACTCCAGCCAGGCAGAACTTAATTCCACCTTGTGCCTATGTTTAAGTGTTCAGATGTCAGTTTTTCTTGAGTACCTCATGCACCTCTGATGGCCAAAATGCCAAAGTTAGAAACAGAATGTATTTGAAAGTGGATTGAGGGCCGCTTCCTGCATCCAGCACAGGAAGATCAGAAACTCCCTTGGCAGAGCTTTTCTAGGCCAGTCCCTTACTGTCTGGTTGTGATGTCATAGCTCTAGAGCCTCAGAGACAGCTGTAAGCTTTCCTATTTACAACAGTCCCCATGGACCTGGCTCGCATATGTGATTCATTGCTACGTCAGTTGTGTTGTGGGAGGAGATCCTTTGTTCGTTGTGACCTATAAAAGGTCACTGCTTGGAAGTAGAACTTTGGAAATTCATCATGGTGTTATGTTGATGACTTACTTCCTTCACCTGGCTGATCTATGTTTGTTTTATCTTGTCTTAATCCTGTTTAAGACTTAATAAAGAGACTTTATAATATCTGTATTTTTTGAAAACAGGGTCTCTTTTTTCTCCTAGAACAATACTTAAGTCCCTGGACAGTACAAGCAGGTTGTGGCCAGTTGCTAATCAACAGGCTGGTGGTTTGGACTCTCCCATTTGTGCTGCATAAGAAAGTGCTATAGATCTGTTTCCCTAAAGATTGTTGTTGTTGTTAAGTGCCATCAAGTCGATTCCTACCCATAGCGACCTTGTATAGTGTTTCCAAGGTGAATTTGAACCACCGACCTTGCAGTTCAAATGACTTTGCAGTCTGATGCAAAGTCCACAGCGCCACACCCTAAAGATTACAGCCAAGATAATCCTATGGGAGCAGTTCTACTCTGTATCATGTAGGGTTGTCATGAAGCAGAATTAACATGACTACAAGGAGCTCTGGTAGCGTAGTGATTACGAATCGGGCTGTGAACCGCAAGGTCAGCAGTTCGAAACTACCAGCTGCTCCGCGGGAGAAAGATGAGGCTTTCTACTCCC
>NW_006408715.1:2902727-2909120 GCF_000296735.1 Chrysochloris asiatica | reverse complement strand
GAACCAGAATAAAATCCTTGGAGCCCTGATTTGGAGGCTGCTGAGAGTGTTTATGCATAGTTCCTGGACAGAATGATCTTTCAATAACTTTTTTATAGTATTTCTATTCAGAGACGGATGTTCTATTATGTTACTTACAGTTATTGTCATTGACGTTAATAAATTCAAAACCTTGTATTTGCAAAGAATTTTATGATAAGAAAAATTTCAAGATTAGTGTTAGTATAGAACATTTAGCGACTATGTAGCTAAAATGATATAAATTGCTACTAAAATGATATAAATTGCTACTTGTTTTATCCCCAGAAACAATAATTTTTATTACTGTTCCCAAGATTTTTTGATGTGTACAAATAGAATATAAATAGCGAACTATTATAAGCATGGAATCCTGGTGTGGTGCTGTGGGTTAATGTGCTGGACTGCAAAATTGGTTTGAACCACAAGGTTAGTGGTTCAAGCTCACCAGCTGTCCCTCAGAAACCCTACATAGGGTAGTTATGGGTTGGAACTGAATGAATGGCACTTAACAACATTATAAGTACAGTTTTATGTTTTTTAAACTTAAAAAATCTATGTAAACTTTGCCTTTGATTTTTGTATACTACTTTATACTATGGATACATCACAATTGATTGAACCATTCTCTACTTATGAGCCATCACACTGCTTCTCAGTTTTAGATATTATATATTATATTGTTATATAGCCCTGTCTGCCTGTATACTGTGAAATAAACTTAAAAATAGACATTGTACTTTGATTTTTACGTGTTTCTCTTACTCACAAAGCCCAGAATACATGCCCCAAACTGCTAATCTTGCCTGCAATTTTCTTAATCGACTTTGCAATATTATTAACTGATTTTTTTCTGGCTAAAAAAAATTTAAACAAACCCATTACCTCACGGTTTAATGAAAAAAAACTGTGAGTTCCTTTAAACTTAACTTCCAGGCTTCTCATCACTATAAATATGTAAGTAGTCAGATTTCTGGAGCCAATTTTTTTAAAAGGCCAAATCAATGACACCTAAATACTTTGTCACCATGGAAACTGTTATTCATGATGACAAAGAGCACCCCCCCCAAAAACAACCCAACATCAGAAACACCAAACACCCCCTGCACACACACTCACATCTAGAGAGATTGCATAGCAACCTGATGCCAGCTGATTTCAGTCAGATGATTTCTCAGTGGGTGGTTTTCTAGCCTATTCCTTCCTCTTCTCTTTAAAAGCTTTATTGTAATTAGCCTACATCAAGCCATTTGTTTGTGTTAGAAATAGTATGGTCTGCTTATACGCATATAGAACAACTGCTCAAAATAAACCTTGCTTTAATTTCTTTGTTTTTTGATTATTTTTAACCATGTTATCCATTTTATCCTCTTACAAAGGATATGATTAGAAAGAAGTAGAATAATCAACGAACATCACTTTTTTTGTATTTTAAACAGCACTTTGAAATTTGCTTATCTTTGCTTGCATAGAACTGGGTCTTCAGAAAGCATGATGGTGGTATTTGCATAACATAGAAATAGTTGGATCTCCACAGCTGTTTTTGATATCATTAACCTTGTGGCGATGTAGAATTAGCACTGGACCACAAGGTTGGTTTGAACTCACCAGCCGCTCCGCAGAAACTCTATACAGGATCGCTGTGAGTTGGAACTGACTCAGACTTGAAGGCACTTAACAACAGCAATGTGTCAGAACAGACTGCACAGCACTTAACAACAACAACCACCTAGTTTATGCCATCCCTGGGTGGTACATGCTTGGTTAACGTGCTTGGTTGATAACTAAAAGGTTAGAGGTTTGAGTCCACCTAGAAACACCTGTAAGAAGCTCTAGTGGTGCTGTGGGATAAATGTTGGACTTCTAGCCACAAGGCTGGTGGTTCAAAACCACCAGCTGCTTCTTGGGAGACTGATACGAGTATTTGCGCTTGGAAAAATGTTTATTTCCAATAACCCTATGTACGGTCACTATGAGTTGGAATCGATTCTATTGCAGTGAGTAGAGAATCCTCTGAAGAGATCCCTGGGGTTCTACTTCCCCAAACCAGTCATTCCAAACTCTGTGAAACAGTTTGACTCTTGACATGCATGGAGTTTTTATGAGTTGGAATTGACTGATAGCAGTTGGTACTGGATAATTTCCTTAATGCTAATTAGTCATGGTGCAGTTAACTAGAGAAGGCTCACTCATTAAAAACCAAAATGAAATTCTTGTACTTGTCCCCTTAACATCTAATTGTTGTTGTTGTTGTTGTTAAGTGCCATTGAGTCAGTTCCAACCCATAGCGACCTTGTATAGGGTTTCCAAGGAGCGGTTGGTGAGCTTGACTGCTGACCTTGCAGTTCAAACCGACTTTGTAGTTCAGCGCATTAACTCATAGCACCACACCAGGACTCCAAATGTCTAATTAAACACTCTTTAATAAAACACATATAAGTATATTTTAAGTCTTATTGATAACTTGTTGATAACAAGATATAAAAGAAAATTTTACTTGAGTTTAATTTTTCTGTACTATTGAAAACCAATACAAGGTTGCTATGAGTCAGAACTGACTCCATGGCACTTAACAACAACTTTTTAACTGTAACAAAAGTCTTCTATTCAAAATACCAACTGAGACGGAAGAAGTCTTCACATCAAGTATCAATTCTATCCCCTTTGTATACAGGGTTGTTAGGGACAGGCAACTTAGACATTGGCTATCTAAAATGGTGGTGGTGGTTATGTGCCATGGAGTCAGAACCAACTTGTAGTGATCCTGTATAGGGCTTCCGAGGCTGTAAATCTTTATGGGAGCTGAAAGCCTCATCTTTCTCCCGTGGGACAGCTGGTAGTTTCAGGGTGCTATAAAGACATGAAGTGACTGGCTTACAAGTTTTTAAGAGGGAGTTTAGTTTCAGAGTTTGTGGGGGAAGGTAGAACACCCACTGAAAAGTTTTCATCTTGTCTAGACAGCTCTGGTGAAAGGAGATGGGGATAAGATTCTTATAATTCAATAGTGAGTAATTGTTACCATGACTAATTGTGACTGTCTCAACTGTAAAGGTAGAAGTGTTGTAACATAAAGAGGGGAGTAGTTAATCTTATATTCAGGAACAGAGGACCATCAAGGGAGAAGAGTATGAGTGGGATGTGGGACCCTATCCAGAGAAGCAGTGACACCAGAGATGGAGGCAGAGATGAGGACTTGGAGAGTAGGAACAACTGAGAACTCTAGACTTAAGGAAAGAGAAAGGTTGTGTGCTGGCCACCAGGAGGCAGGTTTACAGAATGTGTCCTTGGGTTGTTTAAATGATTATATATTCCTGAGTGTTTTTGTGTACATCCCCCCAAAAAACAAAAACAAAACACAGAGGGAATAGAAGCAACTACTGTTGAATGCATGAGGAGATTGTCATCATTGTAATGAAACGATGAGTGTAAAACTGATGTTCTCTCATGTAAACTATCACTTAATTCACAAAAACTTAAAAAAAAAAAAGTTCTATTAAGATGACTTTTTATTTCTCTTCTCATCTAAAATTTACCATTAAAAATGCAAATGAAGACCCGAATTGTAAAAATTCACTCAATGTTGGTTTCATAAATTTACACTTAATAGTGGCATTTATTGAATTCATCTGGCAAATATCTAATTACTCAGAATTTATGCTAGTTCCTGCTTCAGATTAAATTGTGTCTCCCCCAAAACATGTGTTGGAATCCTAACCCCTTATACCTATGGATACAATCCAGTTTGGAAATAGGGGTTTCTTATGTTAATTAGTTTATACCCAAGTAGGAGATGGTTTCTAAATTTAATCTTTCCATCTCTGGTTTATTAAAAGAGCAGATTTGGCCCACTCATATACACATGGGAAGACAAATGCATGTGAGGGTTGTCTACAAGTCAAGGAACCCGGGAATGTGGGGACTGCCTACAAGACAGGAGTAGACAGGTCTAAGATCTTGATTTGGACTTTTAGCTTCCAGAACGGCGAGGACAAAGCTACCCAGTGTGATACTAGTAGTCTAGCAGCAGTAGGAAATTAAGAGACTTTCTATTTTTCATCCATATTTCAGCATATTAGAGTTAAGTTATGAGATGCACACAAATAAATTGTAGTGAAGAAAAGAGTGGATAAAACTCGTTTTTAGGGAACATCCAGATCAAAACACAAGGTGACTGATATTTTCACTATCCAGTTGTTGTTTTTGTTATGTGCCGTGGAGTCGGTTCCGACTCATAGCGACCCTGCATAGGGTTTCCGAGGCTGTAAATCTTTATGGTAGCAGAAAACCTCATCTTTCTCCCGCGGAACAGCTGGTAGTTCCCAACTGCTGACCTTACGGTTCGCAGCCCGACTCGTAACCACTATGCTACAGTATTAATAGTGTAGCTTTCTTGGCAACTGATATTTTGAAACCTGTTACTATACTCAGATTCTTATTAAAATGACTTGCTTGAATGCTTAGTTTATGATTTTTTTCACTCCTATTTATCTAAGTATTAGGAATATTTTTAATATTCTGACTAACTGAGTAATAACCTGGTGTGGCTCTGTAGGATAAGTACTGGATTGCTAACTGCAAGGCTGGTGGTTCAAACCCAGAAGCTGCTCATCAGAAACTCTACATAGTGTTGCTATGAGTCAGAACTGACTTGATGACATTTAATGACAACAACTATACATAAACAAAACAAAAAAAAACTCAACTGCTGCAGTCAAGTAAATTTAGACTCATGGTGACCCAGGTGTTACAGAGGAGAACTGCCCCATGAGGTTTTCTTGTCTGAAACACCTGGGTCACCATGAAGCAGATCACCAGACTTTTCGTTTGCAGCACTATTTGAACTCATAATGTTTTGCTTAGTAATGGAGGGCAAACCCTTTGTGCCATTCAGGAACCTAATGTCATATGGAGATAAACAATTTTCCAAGAATTATATTTTGAATATATATAGTAAGAGTACATGTTACATAAACTGAGCAAAAAATAGATTACAAAATAGCCTAATCAGTCATGCGCACATATGTGTAGATATATTTCTTTAAAGATAACTTATATCTCCTTAATATATGTAAATAAATATAATTTCCTTAGTTATGATTTACATTTTTCCCTACAATTTAATGTTTTGCAATTTGTCTTAACGCACATCAATTATGTATAGTATGTTGCTGTTGTTAAGTGCTATTGAGCCAGTTCCGACTCACAATGACCCTGTATAGGATTTCCAAGGAGCAGCTGGTAGGTTTGAACTGCTGAGCTCGTGGTTAACAGTCCAATGCTTATCCTACAGCACCATGTATAATGTAGTGAATATAATTTACAATTCAAAGTTTGGCTCTCTGGGCCAGTAGAATGTCAATAGGTCTTTGCACCAAGTACTTTGGAAATATGCAAGGAGAAAAGGCTTGGCCTGGCCTTGTTGTTATTAAGTGCTGTTGAGTAGGTCCTGACTCATAGCGACCCTTTATAGAGTTTCCAAGAAGACACTGGTGAGCTTGAAACACCAAACTTGCAGTTCAAATGGCTTTGCAGTCTAGCACATTAGCCCACAGTGCCACACCAGGACTCCTGGCCTTAGGGATGTACAATTGAGAGAAATCTTTGGAAGCATTCACCAAAATAATGAAATCTAGCAGTGTAAAATGTGTTCAAAAACAGGCCAGACTGTGGATGAGTGAGCAGTCAGGAAATGCTATAGGGGAAAATATGCAACTTTGATGGACGTTATACATTAAAATATTTCCTTATTATTAGGAAATGCCTCTAAAATGTCATCACCAATTGAGTGGTATACTTATGCTATTAAAAACAAAAACTTTTGCAAGATAGCCTGGATCACTAAAATATAATCAAATTTGTTACACGAATAAAACAAAATTCAAATGACTTTTGCCAACAAGAGCTAACCACAAACTCATATAAAAAAATACCTGAAAAAGGAGTATTAGCCTTTTGACCTCAGAATTTGATTTTTGCTTTAAAAACCAACAAACAAATAAAAGCAACAGCAAAAAAAATTGAGTGGTATTTTTTTCTTTTCCTTCCCTAGTGGAGCATCCAAAGGAAAAGAGAGCCAGCCCAGTTGGTACCCAGATTTCAACCATGTGAGATCCCAATCAGAAGACATGGTTATGTCAGGTTAGACTTCTGAACTACAAAACTGTGAACTAATTAATGAGGGTCTTAGGTCACTAAATTTGTGATATATTTATCCTTGTGTGGCACTGAGGGTTAATGCCCTGGACTGTAAGGTCGATTTGAACAATAAGCTCAGATGTTCAAGCTCACCAGCCACTCCTTGGAAACCCTATACAGGGTCACTATAAGTCAGAACCAACTCAATGGCGCTTAATAACAACAAATATATATGTATAT
>NW_006408715.1:2882035-2900590 GCF_000296735.1 Chrysochloris asiatica | reverse complement strand
CACCAGTGCTTCTGACCAACTTGAAACTTTTCCATTCACAGTGGAATATGTTTAAAGGAAGTTCTATCCCTCCCCATTCTCTCAGATCATGCAGCATTCTAAGCGTTTCTTGAGGTACAGATAATGTTCTGTGTTGAACTAAAATAGAGAAATCTGAAGAAAGCCTTTTAAAACCATATACTAGAAGAGGACAGAGAAAACAAATTTGGGGGTGCAGTAGCTATTGATTCATCTTTAAGTGGCTTATTTGTAAGAATGCAGAAAGGGAATTTCATTCACAGCAGGAATTGGAGTGTGTGGGATATACAGGAAATCAACTGTTCTGAAAGACTGTTTGGCAATAGCTGTACGTATCAATGGAACAATTCCAGGTCTGGGAATTTATTGGAAGAAAATAATCATGAACATGGATAAAGATACAGCTACAAGGATATTTCTTGCAGTTCTTTTTATAATTGGGAAAAATTGGAACTAATCTAAATAGCTAGCAACAAGAGACTGGTTAAATGAATAATCGTGCATTCTACAACTTTTCTGAAGGCTGCACAAAACACTATGCACATGTATGATATGTTAATAATAAAAATCAGGGTTAATTTAATGAGAAAATGGTGCATTGTATTAATACACACATGTACACTCACTGGAATTCCCTAAAAGGATATATACCAGATGTGAAAACTATGATGGTGTGAGTTATGATTGCTCTTGTTCTGTTCTTTAGCTCACATATAATCTCCAAATTGTTACAATGATCTTATATGAAGATAAGTCAAAAATATATTGGTAGTAGGGTTCCAGTTCATACATGCACAGCTTTATTCCAAACAAAACATGTTTAAACATGTCTCTGCAATCAGTGGATGACTGCAGACAAGTTCTTTCAGTAATTAATATACTTGTCTTATTCTTGTTAGGGTGCCTTCAAAAAAAGATAAAAAACCAGTGGCTTCTGAGGGGATCTGCTGAGCTAGTTCAATTCAAGGCACAGAGGTCAGCTTAGAAGGTTATGTGATTAGTTTTTTTGGACTCCAGAGGGACAATTTTATAAATTCTTGAAGGACAAAGGATGATCACAGACTTAATTATGAAAAAGTTTTAATTTCTCTTTTTAACTTTGTATTGTAAATTGAGTGAAGGTTTACAGACAAGATAATCAGTTTTACATATAACAAATCATACGCTTTGTTTCATCTCAATGGTTGTCATCCCCTCCAAGGTAAAACAGTTATCCTAGTTCCTCCCTGTGGGTCCTAGTTCCAGTCCGTCCTCTTTCCAATCCCTTCTCACATTTGTCCTTAGGTAAAAGTTGACCATTTTTGATCGATCATTCCATGGTGAGCATATCTTACTAGTGTTTCTTTCCCCCCTACATACCTATCTACTGCTTGACTGAAAATTAGGTTATGAGAGTTCTTTTCCAGACTTGAAAGGTGGTTGAGTGCCATAGTCTTAGGTTCCACCAGTCACTTTCTGACCAGCAAGCCTGGTCTTTTTCTAATATAATTTGGAGTTTTGGTCTACATTTTCTCCAAGTCTATCCAGGTCTTTCTAATGTGATGCTTCTCAGAGCAGTTGGTAGTGGTGGCTAGGACTATCCTGTTCTTCTGGTCTCAGAGTCATGGAGACTGTTCATATATTCCATCTGCCCAATGGAATAATTCTTTCCAAGTATCTTCAATTCTTGGAGTCCTTGTGTGGTGTTATGGGTTAATATACTGGACTGCAAGGTCGGTTTGAACTGCAAGGTCAGTGGTTCAAGCTCATCAGCTTCTCCTTGGAAACCCTATCTATACAGGGTTGCTATGGGCTGGAACTGAATTGATGGCACTTAACAACAACAACAACAACAATGACCTTCAGTTCTCATCACTTTATTATGGAAAAGTTAAAGAAAATTGAAAACTGCATTGGAGAGAAAAAGTCAGGAAAGTTGCACCAAAGAATTTTTTCCATTACAACAATGTACCTACCTACTCAGTCTTCAAGGATAGCAAGTGTTACCCTGGGATAATTTTGTGGAGAAACTTATTCCAACGTGATGTATATCAAAAAGCACAGAATTCTTTGGGAAAAGAATGAGAGAGACGGAAACACCACCTTCAGAAGTGTATGTTGTGTTGTTGTTAAGTGCCGTCGAGTCGGTTCCGACCCATAGTGACCCTGTACAGGGTTTCCGAGGGTGTAAATCTTTACGGGAGTAGAAAGCCTCATCTTTCTCCCGCGGAGCGGCTGGTAGTTTCGAACCACTGACCTTAAGGTTCACAGCTGGATTCGTAACCACTACGCTACCAGACCTAGACAAAAGATCTGTCAAGAAACAATAACTCATTACTAGTGTTAGTTCTGTTGTTGCTAAATTCCGTCCAGTCAGTTCCCACTCATAATGACCCTGGACAGGATTTCTGAGGTGATATATCTTTGTGGGAGCAGAAAACCACATCTTTCTCCCCTGGAGCTACTTGTGGGCTCAAACTGCCAACCTTGTGGTTCTCTTACGGAGACACAGCAGTCCCGTTAGTTCTAACTATCTGCCAGTGCTCTTGTGGGAGTGTGTCGTACAGGCTGCCTGGTGGGGATGGATGGCTTGTCTCTTACCTGTGGATAGGAATGGAGCCTCCTTAAGGAAAGGAAGAGATTTGTGCTATGTGGTCTGAAGAAGGATATCTCTTCTTGGAGGAAGTTGGGCTGAGGACAAGGAGCTGAAGTCCACATATAAAGAGGGGCCTTCTGAGTGAACTCATCAGTGTATAGGGCTCTTCCCTTGAATGCAGCATGAGTGTTTCACATGCTCCCTTCCTTCATGCTGACTGGCTCCCATCCTTTCAGTGGAAGCATACTGTACTTGCACAGTCTCCAGGTAATGGTGGGGTGTAATGGGAGTGTGACCCACAGACAATTGTGTGGAAGGAGCTGCCTCTCCTGGTGAGGACTGAGGCCCAGGAATTCTGCACTGTGACCAGGATGAGGAGTCAGGCATGGAAGTAGTTCTTTCCTTTAATTCACAATGTAATAGAAGAAAGGCTAATGTACATTTCTTGTTCTTGCCTTCAAAACAAAACAAAACAAAGCAAAACAAAATCTTGGAGATCAACACAAAAAAACGCAATGTGATTGGAATAAACATTTTTATTCAATTCAGTAAATATGAACTGAGCTCCTACTTCTTGTTGTTGTTAAGTGCCATCGAGTCGATTCTGACCCATGGCAAACCTGTATAGGGTTTTCAAGGAGCAGCTGACCTTGCAGTTTGAACCACCGACCTTGCAGTTCAAATGACTTTGCAGTCTGACTCATTAGCCCACAGCATCACACCAGGACTCCGAGCCCCCACTCAGAACCAGAAACTTTGGTCAGCACAAGGAAGAGAGGATGGAAACTCACAGATATCCTGGGAGCTCCAGAAATTTAGTCCTGGTCACCAGAATCTCAGCTGTGTAGCTGGACATTTTACCAGTGGACCACAAAATCTCCTTGTCTATTCATTAGTACTGTTCATTCATTTATTTAAAAAAAAAATGTTTAATGAGCTTCCGCCGTGTGTTGGCCATTGTGCTAGATCCAGGAACCTTAGCACTGAAGAACATAGTAGAACTTCACCTCAAGTAGTTTGCAATCTCTCCTTTTTCTAGTTATAGCTTGAGTAGCTCAGCTTGAACCTGGAGCACCCTCTTTTCCTGGTTACTGTGGCTGCCATTTTTGCTGCCACCACCACTGTCTTTTCTTTGCATGATTACTACCCTTCTGTGTTCTGTGATAGGTGCCTTCATCTTACTGTGAAGGTAGTTACTGCTGAGAGCAGTCTGCTACAACCCAACTTCTGTCAGAACTGAACTTTGTCAGGGGGAAGGGTGGCTCCCCCATCTGCCTACTGAGCCTGTTGCAGGGCTTGAGTGCTTTTCACCTTTCAACAGGGTCAGTGACACCTTCATTTATTCCTTTTGATTCCACCTAGCCTTTCCCTCTTCTCTTTCCCTGAGATGGGAGGACGCCTGTCTTCTAGTGGGAAGAAGCTAGACAGAGTTTACCTTGCTGGCTTAGTAGACTCCAGGACAGAGGAAGATGAGCTACTCAGAGAGTCAGAGAACAACAGGCTGAGAGCTAGGAGAAGAAGCACATAATGTTGGGACAAGAAAGTCATAGAGAACAGGGTTTCGGGAAGCTTCGCATATTGTACATAGAGAAGAATGAAAACTAGGACAAGCCCTGCTCTCCTAAACTGAGGGCTCCTCAGATGCAGAACCAGTGTGTGTCAGGGGTGTAGAAGGTGAATGGTGTATGAAATGAGTGGCCTATGGAATGTCAGTTCCTATCCCCAGAAACTGAGAAGCCAAGTCTGGTCTTTGCTGTCATTTCCTTGTTTTCAAAAGAATACACTTCAACTGCCTAGCCACTCCACTTGCTATTACTGAAATCACCACATAAACATTCTTCCTGTACTTCCCAGAACAATAAACAGGCAAGACCGGCTACATAAACGTCCAATAGTTTAAATATATCCATAAAAAGCTCTGGAAAGTGTCAGTGTGAAAAACGGCACCACGATTTGTCAGTGTGACAGAATCCAGGCATCTCTTCTTTTTAAATTTGGCTTATACTGAACTACTTTGGGCGTTGAAAGGAACCAGGTTACAGAGGTCGGGAACTAACCCAATAGTGACTGGAGTCTCATTATTATAGGCAGCTGCCATATTTTTGGGGAAACAAAGCAAAGCAACACTGAGTGCTTACTGTGTGCCAAGGACTGTGCTGAGATTTCTTCGGTTATGATTTTTTGGACTCAGGACAAATCACATGCCAAATATATACAAAAAACACAACAGGACAATATGTCAGCAGGTGATATTTGTCCTCAGGTGATTTTCCCTCCCCCATACTGTACTATTTCCTTCCCCTTAAATCCTCTCACGTCTACTCTTGGTGTCTCCACCCACCCAGAGTCACATGGCTGAGAACAGCCTGGTGATTCCTGACCTAAAGTCACATGTGTTCTATGGGGATCAGAATCTTTAATCAAAGGGAGAACATTGTAACTAATGCAATGTCAAACCTCAATAATCATTGAGGGAGAAAGTGTTTAAACACTTGGCTTCTCTGTGGGACAAAGGTGTGGCAGTCTCTTTCTATAAAGATTGGAAAGTCTGGGGCAAAGTTCTTCTCTGTCCTGCAAGAGTGGCTATGAGTCAGAATTCATTTCACAGCTATCAACTTGTTTGTTTGGTTTTTTGGAATATCTTCCTAGGTCCTGAATTTATGTGTTAAGCTACTCCTAGAATTTCCTTGGTTGTTGCTGTATATAATAGGCTGTAATTGGGTCAACATGACTGTAATTCTAGAACCATTTACACTAATGATATTGTGGGGTCACTGACAGGGCAGAAACTAGAATCAGCCTGAAGATGTTTGCTTTTTGGAAAAGCCGCATCCCCTAAAGTGATTGTTCTGGGTTTCCTAGAGTGGAAGCATGTTTGATCGTCCATCTTCTCCCTCTTTTTGATGCACCCCAGCCCCCAATGAGAGTGAACTGCATCTGAGTCCTTGGTTGTCTGGCTTTTGGTTGAGGTTAGCCAATGGGCGGAGCCAGCAGGAGAGTAAAGTCAGGGTATTAATGTCCCAGATACCCCTAGATGGTTGCTGCTGGTTGGTTGTATCAGTCTAGAGAAGGCCACCGACCCTCTCTGGAACTCCTCTCCATTTGGTAACTTTCCGGGACTCTGGTAGCTTCCCCCTCCTCTTGCTCCTAACCTTAGTCAGCCCAGAAGGGTAAGGACTTCCTGTTATTTTCAGACCTGGGCTTTCCATTATCATTTTTGTTTTCCCTAAATCCTGCCCACACCGTTTGTAAATAGAGTTCCTTTTTGGCACCTCTTTCATGCCTAACCACTGGCTGTTGCAGAGGGAGAAGACAAAGCTTCTTCAGAAGCAACTGGAAAGAATGGATAAGTCCCCTTCCTCATCTCTCTGTCTCACCTCACTGCCGGTGTGAACTCAAGGATGCCTGCACATTCTATCAGTAAGGGAGACCCCTGTACTGCCCATGTCTAAGGAGATTGCTTAAAGAATGACATTTTTGGCACCTGCTGTGTAATTCTCCCAGATTCTGGTGCAATGCAGGTCAAGAGAAGAACTCATTTGATCCCAGAGACAGCATTTCCTACTTTACTGGTGTATTAAGTGCTTATCCCAAACTCACTGTCATCTAGTCGATTTGGATCCATGTTAACTCTGTAGGACAGAGTAAAATTGTTCCTTAAGAGTATCCAACACTGTAAATCTCGATGTGAGCCGCCAGTCTCATCTTTATCCCAAGAAGCAGTGCTGGTTTTGGACCTCCCGTGGGTTAATGCGCCAAACTACAAAGCTGTTTGAACTACAAGGTCGGTGGTTCAAGCTCTCCATCTGCTCCTTGGAAACAGTATACAGGGTCGCTATGAGTCTGAACTGAGTCAATAGCACTTAACAACAACAACAACCTTGTGGTTAGCAGTTCAACTCATAACCTTCTACACTACCAAGACTCCTTAATTAAGTACTATGGTCATAATTTTTTAAGGAAAATTAAAAAACTGAGATACATAGCTGTTATAATAATGACACCTACCATTTCCTGAGCCTTTACTATGTGCTAGGATATGCCAAAGATATATAGCTAATAAGTGGTAGAGCAGATATTAAATACATGTCTATTAGCTTTAAGGGGAGTGTGGTAGCTCTGTAGGATAAACACTGGACTGAGAACCACAAGGTCGGCAGTTTAAGTACACCAGCTGCTCCAAAGATGAGGCTTTCTGCTCCTGTAAAGATTGCTGTAAGTTGGAACCAACTTGATGACACTCAACTACAACACCACCATTAGCTTCAAAATCATGTTCCTAAATGCTATGCTATTCTGTCCCCTTCTATCTCTCTCTCTCTCTCTCTCTCTCTCTCTCTCTCTCTCTC
Organism: Chrysochloris asiatica; assembly: GCF_000296735.1. Classification (NCBI taxonomy): domain Eukaryota; kingdom Metazoa; phylum Chordata; class Mammalia; order Afrosoricida; family Chrysochloridae; genus Chrysochloris; species Chrysochloris asiatica. The sequence goes on along the minus strand of NW_006408715.1, from coordinate 2,893,648 downwards.
TCTCTCTCTCTCTCTCTCTCTTTCTCTCTCTCTCTCTCTTTTATATTGTGAATTGAGTGATAGTTTACATGGGAGAACATCAGCTTTACAATCATCTTAATGTATTTTGTTTCATTGCAATGATATCAATCCCCTCCAAGCATCATTATTCAATAGCATTTACTTCTATTCCCTCTGTTTCATTTTTGGATGCACACCAAAGCACTCAAGAATATATAACCATTCAAACAACCAAAGTGTATACCCTGCAAGCCTGCCCCTCGGCTGTCAGCACACAGCCCTTCTCCCTCATTGAGTCTAGAGTCCCCAGCCATTCCATCTCTCCATGTCATCATCTCTGCCTCCATCTCTGGCATCACTGCTTCTCTGGATAGGGTCCCGTGCTCCACTCTTCTTCCTTTATGGTCCCAGGATCCTCTGCTCATGGACTGTAAGATCAACCACTCCCCTCCTTTTGTTACAAAACATCTACCTTTACGTTTGCAATAATCACAATCATTTCCAATAACAATTATTCACTATTGAACCACAAGAGTCTTATCTCCATCTCCTTTCACCAGCCCCATCCAGACAGGTTGGAAACCACTCAGTGGAGATTCTACCTTTCCCCGCACCCTCTGAAACTAAGATCCCTCTTGAAAACCTGTAAGCCAGTCACTTCGTGCTTTTATAGACTCCACCCCCCCACCCCCCGCCCATTTTGGATAGCCAATGTCTAAGTTGCCCATCCTTGTCAACCCTGTATACAGAGGGCAGAGGTGGTGGGTTTCCTTGCTGTAAGGATTCGTTCCCTCTTTTAAGGTACTGTAAGTATAGGTCAAGTTTATCAAGTTGTAGTGGACTACACTTTTTTCCCTCCTCTTTCTTCCTCTAGTTAAGTTCTAATCATCCAGCCATTGAAGCCAGGTCAAATGGGTACTATCTATAAGTATGGGTGTTCTTGTGCATCTCCTCTCACTTCATATCAGCTGGACGCTTCAGTCTTTGCTCTAGTCCTCTGTGGCTGTGTCCCTGTCCATGGGCTCAGGAGTCCCCACGTCTCACTATACTGCTAGCCAACCAGGTCCCAAGCCAGGTTGACAGGAGTCTATTGAACATAGTAGGACTTAGCCCACAGCTTCATTGCTGTTTTTCCCCCACTTTCCCTTATCAGTAGACCAACATGGTCACCAGCAAGATTACATGCCTGCTCATGTATTCCCTTTGAGTTTCAGTCTTGGAAGGGGGTTTGCCCTGAGAGGACTTGATTGCTTGCCTTGATGGATCCCTGGCAAACAACATGCTTGCTCTTGTAGTAGTCTGCCTCCCTTCTCTTAATAGACATAGTGAATAATAATTATTTTTGTGATAAAACAATGTTTGGGAAACATAGGACAAAGTATGACCTTGTATATATCTCACCTATATTTAGAGAGCATCTCAAGAATAGATTTAATGCATTGAATACTGATGAGCAAAGACCAGATGAATTGTGAGGTGACACCAAGAACATCAGACATGAAGAAAACAAAACACCATTAAAAAAACAGGAAAGGAAAGTCCAAAATGGATGTCTTTTCTGAAACACACTCTTGAATATAGAATATCTAAAATGAAAGGAAAAAATGATGAGTGAAAGAGATTTCAAAGGGCAGCTCAAGAAGACAAAGTTAAGTATTATAATGAAATGTGAAAAGACTTGGAGTTAGAAAAAAACAAAAAGGAAGAAAATATATAGCATTTTTCAAGATTAAAGAACTGAGGAAAAAAATTCAAGTCTCGAGTTATCATATTGAAGGATTCTATGGACAAAATATTGAATGATATAGGAAGCATCGAAAGAAGACGGAAGGAATACACAGAATCACTGTAATAAAAAGAACTGGTCAATGGTCAATCATTTCAGACAGTAGCATAAGATCAAGAACCAATACTGTTGAAGGAAGATGTCCAAGCTTTACTGAAGGCTCTAAGAATTTCATGGAATACCAATGAAAATGTTTCAATAAATAGATGCAGAGCTGGAAGTACTCACTCATCTATGCCAAAAAATTTGGAAGACAACTACCTGGACAACTTGTTGGAAGAGATACATATTTGTGCCCATTCCAAAGAAATGTGCTCTAACAGAATGTAGAAATTGTCAAACAATATCATTAATGTCATATGCAAGTAAAATTTTGTTGAAGGTAATTAAACAATGGCTGCACCAGCACATTGGCAAGGAATTACCAGAATTTCAAACAGGATTCTGAAGAGTATATGGAACAAAGGATATCATTGCTGACATCAGATGGATCTTTGCTGAAAGTCGATAACACCAGAAAGATGTTTACTTGTGTTTTATTGACTATGCAAAGGCATTCATCTGTGTATCATAGCAAACTATGGATAACATTGCAAAGGTTGGGAATTCCAGAACACTTAACTGTGCTCAGGCAGAACCTGTATATAGATTTCAGAGGCAATCATTCGAAGAGAACAATGGAATACTGCATGGTTTAAAATCAGGAAAGGTGTGTGTCAGAGTTGTATTCTTTCACTATACATATTCAATCTGTATGCTAAGGAAATAATCTGAGAAACTGGACTATAAAAGTATGAAGAAGCACATGGCATCAGAATTGGAGGAAGACTTACCGAGAATCTGAGATATGCAGATGACATGGCCTTGCTTGCTGAAAGTGAATAGGACTTGAAGTACTTACTGATGAAGATCAAAAGCTACAGCCTTCAATATGGGTGACATTTTAACATAAAGAAAACAAAAACACCACCACTGGACCAGTAAGGAAAATCATGACAAACAGAAACAAATATTGAAGTTGTCAAGGATTTCATTTTGCTTGTATCCACAACCAACCATCATGGAAGCAATAGTCAAGAAACCAAACCATGTATTGCATTGGACAAATCTGTGGCAAAAAGTCTATTTAAAGTGTTCAAAAGCAAAGATATCACTTTGAGGAGTAAGGTACGTCTGACCCAAGCAAAGGTCTCTTCAATCCCCTCATATGCATGAAGAAAAATTGGTGTTTTTGAATGATGGTGATGGCAAAGAATATTGAATATACCAGGGACTTCTAGGAAAATGAACAAATCTGCCTTGAGATGTTCTTTAGAAGTGAGAATGCAAAAACTTTGTTTCACATAATTTGGACATATTGTGAGGAAGGACCAGATGCTGGAGAACGACATCCTGCTTGCTAAGGAAGAAGATCTGGTGTGGTGCTGTAGGATAAGCACTGGACCACAAGGTCAGTTTGAAAATCGATGGTTCAAACCCACCATCTGCTCCTTGGAAATCCTATGCAGGGTCACTATGAATTGGATCCAACTCAATGGCACTTAACAATAACAGCAAGATAGAAGGTCAGTGAGGCAAAAACAGAGACCCTCAATGATATGGAGTCACACAATGACTGCAATAATGGGGTCAAACATAGTAATGATTTTGATGATGGTGTAAGACTGGCAGTAGTTTGCTCAGCTGTATATAGGTTTGCTATGAGTCAGAACCAATTGGATGGCACCCAACAACTACAACAACAGATAAATGTTTGACATTATTATTATACATTTATTCTCTTCTTCACTTGTTGTCTCTTCTTGCTACAGAGGTATAGGTGAAGAGCAGATCGGGAACTTCTATTGCTGCAGAAATAAAGCCCTGGTTACACAATGGTTAAGTGCTTCACTGCTTATGAAAGGTTGAAGTTTGAACCCATCCAGCTGCTCCATGGGAGAAAGACCTGGAAATCTGCTTCTGTCAAGATTGTTGTTGTAGTGAAGTGCCGTCAAGTCAGTTCCAGCCCATAGCAACCCTGTATAGGATTCCCAAGGAGTGATTGGTGAGCTTGAACCACCGACCTTATAGTTCAAATGGCTTTGCAGTCTGGCATATTGACCCATAATGTCACACCAGGATGCCCTGTCAAGATTACAGCCTAGAAAATCCAAGGGGGACAGTTCTACTCTGTTACATGAGCCAAAAAATCGACCAGCTGGCACCTAACAACAACAACAACATGCTGTAATACTCCCAGATTCTAAAAGCAAATCCACCTTGTTCAAAGAGAGAGAAGATTTTTCAAAGCCAGTTACTCTCCCCAAGGGGCTGACATCCTAAAGGCAGGTTAATGAAAAGACAGAGAAGGTGACTGGGAGAGACAAGCAGCTCTTAACTTGTTCCTCAGGACCCAGTACCCCCACCACTCAGCAAGTCAAGACCTCAATTCCTCTCACTTTCATATTTATAGAAATTCAAACTAAGAAGAACAAAGTAAGAGACGTAAAACTTACTGGCCTTCTATTTCCTGTATTACCCAAGACAGAAAAGATGAATTAATCATTCTTTACAATGTTTAATGATTCTGGTGTGACTACCAGTAAAGTGAGAGGCCAGGTTTCCCTTATCTCATTTAAAATCCATCCAGCGATCCCAACCTAGCCTAACTCAAGCAGGCCTTCCTGAAGATCAAGTGAACTGTTACATATTTCAAAAGACCAAAGATTCCAACTGATTGTAAAGCAAGATTCTGTGATGAGTCACTAAAGACACAGTCCTGTGACTCATAGTGCATTGACCAAAATTTATTTTAAAATGTCTTAAAATGCCTGGATGTATGGATACACATTCATGAAGAACACCACTAGATGAATATTCACTCTCTTCATGAAGTCACCCCATGCTCCTTAGAATAATATGACCAAACATAATGTAAGGATCAGAAAAACTGGCCCTCGTGGCTCAGAAGACGGAAATGTCAGAAGTGTGGGTGTTTCATGAATATCCCCAACCTTTGGGCCTCCAATTCCATTTAGGGACCATAAACAAGTTTGTTTTAATATGCATTCTGAGTATACACCACAGTTTATTTATCCATTCATCTGCTGATGGACACTTGGGCTGTTTCCACCTCTGGTCACTTGTGAATAATGCTGTAATGAACACTGGTGTAAAAGTGGTGGTGGTGTGCCGTGGAGTCGGTTCCGACTCATAGCAACCCTGCATAGGGTTTCTGAAGCTGTAAATCTTCACGGGCACAGAAAGCCTCAACTTTCTCCCGCAGAACAGCTGGTAGTTTCAAACTGCCGACCTTGAGGTTAACAGACTGATTCGTAAACAGTACACTAGCAGAGCTCCTTGATGTAAAGTATGAGTCCCTTTTTAAACTTGCTTGGGTATATCTAGGAGGAGAATTGCTGGGTCATAAGATAGTTCTAATGAACAAGGAACAAAGGAGAAATGAAGTCCCAATGATTTATGGCTGCACCTTGAAAACACAGTGCTGAGTGAAACACATCAGAAACAAAAAGATAAATAGTGCATTTGTTGTTAAGTGCCGTCGGGTCGATTCCGACCCATAGCGACCCTGTATAGGGTTTCTGAGGAATAGCTAATGAGCTTGAACCACCAACCTTGCAGTTCTAAGTGTCTTTGCAGTCCAGTGCATTAACCCACCGTACCACACCAGGACTCCAAATAGTGCCTGATCTCAACTAAATGAAATATCCAGTAGAGGCAAATGTAGAGAAGGCAAAATTTATTAGTGGTTAACCAGAGTCAGTGGGAAGGGAGAAAGGAAAAAGGTATTGCTTAAGGAGCCCTGAGTTTCTGTTAAAGGTGAGGAGAAACGATTTGGAATCAGATAATGAGGATTGATTCAAAACAGGGTGCTGTTGAGTGTTGTCAAGCTATCCCCCAACTCATGGGGATCCATGTACAATAGAGTAAAATAGTCCTTGGTCCTGTCTTGTCCCCATGACTATTTACAGATAAATAGTCTGCAACTTCATAAGGTCTTCATTTGGCTGGTTACTCAAGCATTTGTTCCTACTCTATCTTAGTCTGGAAACTCTGCTGGAACCTGGTTGGCATTTTAAGAACACAGAAGCCCCTGAGTGATAGAAAAACGGTGGCTGCATATGAGGTACAGTGACTGGAATCAAACCAGCGTCTCTTGTATGGAAGGTGAGATTTCTGCCAGTGGACCATCATTGTGGCCTGCACCCCATAATGAATGGAATAAATGTCACTGAATTGCACACAGGTGGTTGAATGGCAAATGTTTTGTTATATGTAGTTCAACACAATAATTTAAAAAATGCATTGTGAGAGGCATTATCTCTAAGACTTTACCTACATAGGAAAAGTGTAAGGGGAGTTGAGAAAATGATTGTGTCAATTCAACATATATGAAGTGATAGCCCATCCTTTGCGAGGCTCTGTAGTACAACTGGGGAGAAGCATGGTTCCATTTTCAGGAGGTTTTGTAACAGCCTTGACTTCTCCTATCAGGATGTCTGTATTAGTCCATGGAAATGAACAATGACTAGTATGGTGGGCCTAGGCTTCCTTCCCTGGAATCCTGTTGTGGCACTATAGGATAAACTCTGGACTGATAACCATAAGGTTGATGGTTCAAACCTACCAGCTACTCCTTGGAAACCCTCTAGAGGGTCATGATGAGTCAGAACTGACTAGGCACTTAACAACAACAAGGCCTCCTTGCCTGGGGAGAAGCATGGTCCCACTTTTAGGAACTCTTAGAGCAACTTCAACTTCCCACATCATGTTAACTGCATTGGTCCATGGAAATGCACAAAGACTAATAGGGCAGTCCAATCTTCTCCTCATCCTTCCCTGCCTATTCCACTCTGTATGGTCAGGAGTATAACTCAAGTTCCTGTACTCAAGTTCCGGTGATGGCTGCTTCCAGCAAGGCTCTGCCACTGGGGATAAGCTGGTATGTGGAGAAAGGGAGCAGCCAGGGCGTCCTTCCTTCTCTGCTTCTGGTAGTGTCTCTGGCAGCAGATGCGGCTCTTGCCAAGGTCAAGATGCTGGGCCACCATGACACTGCCTCTCCCTGGGGCCGACGGTGGCTTCCTCCTCATCATCCCCATCTGACCTCTCAGTATCTTCACCACCAGTTCCCAGCATTTAATTGCTTCTGCTGATGTTAACATGAAGTGGGTTATGATTTCCTGTTTAGACTTTCAAGACTATTACTAGTGGTTGACAGAATTTAAATAATTAAATTTTTATTATATACAAATATTTGGACAAATTAAATATGTCCCAATCCTCTGTGTCCACCTAATTAATCTTTCTGTGTTAAAATAAATGAACTATGTTCTCTCAGCCTAGGAGAGAGATGCTTTGAGAAAGCGGGTTCCTTACTTTTCCTTAATCAGTGAATGAGACATGTAGAGGGAATAGCTAAGTGGATATCAAATTAGGGAAAAGGAGGTTTTGGCAGCTAGAAAATGGGAGCGCTAAGACAACTAGTAGTGTAGAGGACATAGAAATTGGAGTGTAGATACACTAGTCATTACGTCATTTCATCACTTTGATGGGTGCACTAATTAGTAGAGAAATCTATCGCCCTGAAGGAAAGGCTATTAGCCATAGTTTGTAACAATACAATGTGTTACATCAGAGCATTCAGGGGGATGAGTATTTGTCCATAGGAGACAGTGAGCTGAGCCGAGAATATAACAGCCAGTGGAGGGTGTAACTCAGACCTGCACAGATACCTCTTCAGGTAGGGCCAGCAAGGGCAGCTGCCAGGACTGTAGCATCAGGCCACCTAGAAAAGCCAGAACACTACCACTGCTCCCTGCCATGCCAGAGCTTCCCTCTGTGCATCCAGGACCACGTGCACTGAAGGCCAGAGGGACTCATGAATTAATTTATTTATAGTATCAACCCATGTCAGCAGGGGGTACAACAGGCTACGCTCTGCATCCAGGAAATTGGAGACACAAGCTCCTTAATTTTTCTGTTGCTTGATCAATATGCAAATGAGGTTGATGTTGCTAGGAGGTGGAGCAACAAAGGACCCAGACTAGTGTGGTTCTTGACAAGATCTGTGGGAAATCTGGGGAGGGATTTCTGTAACAAAGGATGGAAAGGGCCTCGGGTTTTCAAAGGGAGCAATTTCCCCCGAAGTCAGGGCTATTTCCAGTCCAATTTCATCGCTGTCCAGTTGACTTTGATTCATAGTGTCCCTATTTGTGTCCAAGTACAAGTGTCCTCCATAGGATTTTCAATGGCCGATCTTTAGGAAGTGGATTGTGAGGTCTTTTTTTCCAAGGTACCTTAGTTGCCTAGTGCTGCCGTAACAAAAATAACACAAACAGATGGTTTTTGCAAACAGAAATTTATTCTATCACAATTTAGGAGATTAGAAGTCTGAATTCAGGGCAACTGCCAGCTTCAGGGGGCAACTTTCCCTGTTGGTTGGCTCTGGAGGAAGGACGGTCCTTTTCATTAATCTTTCCTAGGATCCTGGAGTCTTGGTGTAGCGCTGCAGGCTAATGCGCTGTACTGCAAGGTCGGTTTGAATAGCAAGGTGAGCAGTTCAAGCTCACTAGTCGTTCCTTGGGAATCCTCCACAGGGTCGCTATGGGTCAGAACAGACTCAATGGCATCTAAGTCTGTTCTGACCCAATAATAGGAGTTTCTTCAGGCCCAAACAACAAGCTCTACTTTTGGCTCTTTTTTCTTAGTGGTACGAGGTCTCGCTTTCTCTCTGCTGACTTCTGCCTCCTTTTATCTCTTGTAAGTTAAATGGTGATGCAGGCCATCGTCCAGGAAAACTACCCTTACATGGAATCAGGGCTGTGCCCTGATAAAGCCCACCCACCTTTATTCCCTTACAAATGATTGACTAATCACATCAGAACTGCTTCTAATTCAACCTCATTAACATCATAGTTGTTGTTGTTAAGTGCCATCCTGTTGGTTTCCAAGGAGAGGCTGGTGGGTTTGAACCACTAATTATGCTTGCAGTTCAAACTGGCTCTATGGCCCAGTGCTTATCCTACAGTGCCACGTCAGGACTCCCTCCCATTAACATCATAGATGTTAGGATTTACAACACGTAGGCTAACCAGGATGGAGCCAATTTGGGTACACAATTCAATCCATCTGGGGACTCCAGATACTACTTGTTGTTGTTATGTGCTGTCGAGTCAGTTCCAACTGATAGAGACATTAGATAGGGTTTCCAAGGAGCAGCTGGTTGTTTTGAACTGCTGACCTTGTGGTTTGCAGTCCAGTGCTATCTTATAGCGCCACACCTGGAAACTTGGGAGTTGGGTATTGTGTAGGCCATAAAATTTAGAGGAATGGAAGAATATGTTTAGTTTAGAAAACCTGCTCTGGCAAATCTGATGAATCCCTGCCCCTACTGCCAATTTATCCATCTGATAATTAACCTCAAGGACATTTATGACAATTCTCTTTTAATGGCATATGAAGACACTAGAGATCATCCTCATGCTCCATGACCATGATCAACCACAGCTGTTTATGGGGTTTAATGCGTTAGACTGCAAAGCTGTTTGAACTGCAAGGTCAGTGGTTTAAGCTCACCAGCTGCTCCTTGGAAACACTATACAGGGTTGCTATGGGTTGGGTTTGAATCTACGGCACTTAACAACAGCAACATACCCAACAGTAATGCATTTTGACAGTTTTGTTAATTCACTCACTCAACAAATCCATAAGTGCCAAGTGGTGTTACTTTACACAAAGCTAGGTATGCATTTTTCATAGTGGCTTCTCATACTTAAAACAACAACAACAACAATAACAAAACCCTTTGCTTCTGACATATTAAGGAGAGATTTCTAGAGAAAAGTCTATGCTCAGACCTTTAATTGACATTTAATCATTAGTTTTGATGACTCTGCTTTCTCTAGTCCACTTTTTAGCTTGTTGTTGTTGTTATGTACTGTCGAGTTGGTTCAAAATCAGTGACCCTGTATACGGTTTCCAAGGAGCAGTTGGTGGGTTTGAACTGTAGACCTTGTGGTTTGCAGTCCAGTGCTGATCCTATAGTGCCATACCAGGAGTCCACTGTTTAGTTTAAAATTGTGCAATTAAAAGTTTAGGGCCAGAAGAACAAACAAGATGGCAATCAGGTGGAAGTGCAGTGAGGAGCTCCATCAGCAACAATACAGAATACCAGACCAAACAGGTTCAGGGGATGGTGCCAGAACTCTGAACCACATATAAAGGAATATTTAGAAGGTTGGAAGTCTTAAAGCTAGGGGAATTTGTAACAGAAGCAAGAAATTCATTGTTTTCTAATTCAAGATGCTCAGCTGCTCCAGGAGCCACCATCTTGGGCAAGACCAAGCGGGGGAAGGATCCGAGCAGCCACAGATGCCTGATGGAACTGTGGAGATAAAGTTGTGTACATTCTTTCTTATAAGGAGCTCTGGTAGCGTAGTGGTTACGAATCGGGCTGTGAACCTTAAGGTCAGCGGTTCGAAACTACCAGCCGCTCCGCGGGAGAAAGATGAGGCTTTCTACTCCCGTAAGGATTTATACCCTCGGAAACCCTGTACAGGGTCGCTATGGGTCGGAACCGACTTGACGGCACTTAACAACAACAACAACAACATCTGTTCATTGGTCTCTCACTGTCTGTGCACCTCCATTCTGGTGACTAGAGGGGGTGCCTGAGTGAGTGATCACCCCAACCCCACCCCTGGAGGGTTCTACTTTGCATGTGCACAGACCTCAAAATTTAAAATGACAGTTTCCACTTAAAACCAAATGGCCACAGCTAGCCCTGAACAGTATATCACTAGGAAAAAGGCCTGAATGGGGATTGTGGAGTGGGACAAGAAGACTAAAAAGGAAATAGGCCAAAAATTAAAACCTGAGTTATGGTACAATGACCAACAGTGGCCTCTTGAAATTTCTTAAGAAGAAGAGTGGAAAGGGAAGCCCATCTCCTGATCACATCTACCTGGAAGCAATCAGAAAGCATAAAAAATACCAAAATACACACCTATCTAAGTAGTAAGGCCGCAGATAACTCCTGAGTATATGCCCAAAAATCAGAAGCAGATGATCATATCAACACATGTCCAGAAATGACATAAAGTGACTGAGGCAAATGAGCTGGAAGTAGACCTACACTCCATACTGCAAGATGGGCAGGTTTTGGAAATGTCTGAGAAGGAATTCAGAAAAATGATTATAAAATGTATCAAAACACTATACAATGGAGTTGAGAAAAATAAGGAAGAAGTCAGGAAAGCACTACAGGAACAATCAAATAAATACAGCATTGGAAACAATTGAAAACCTACAGAAAGAGGTAAACGATTAATAATAGAATATCAGAAATGGACAATACATTGAAAGGACAAAGGAGTAGAATTGAAGAGATAGAAGACAGAACTAGTGGGCTAGAAAATAAATCTCTCAACACTACTAGGATAGAAGAGAAAGCACAAAAAAGGATTAAAAAAATCTGAAGAGGAATAATTTAAGAATTATCAGCATTCCAGAACAAGAAAAATCACACAAGTTCACAAAGGAAATAGTTGAAGAGCTTCTGGAAGAAATTTTCCCTAACATCCTGAAAATGAAAAGATAAGCATTCAAGAAGCTCAACGAACCCCAAGATGGATAGACCCTAAAAGACAATCACCAAGACACACCATAATCAAACTCTCTAAAATCAAAGATAAGAACAGAATCCTGAAAGCAGCTAGGGAAAAGAGAAGTGTAACATACAAAGGCAAGCAAATCAGATTAAGCTAGGATTTCTCAACAGAAACCATGCAGGCAAGAAGGCAATGGGGTGAGATATATAAAACCCTGAA
>NW_006408715.1:2877009-2878530 GCF_000296735.1 Chrysochloris asiatica | reverse complement strand
AAAAAAAAAAAAAATGTTTAGGGCCAGCTGAGTCTGGGAGCTCATTTCTCATGTAGATGAAGTTGTTAAGAAATGAACACCACTGCTCATTGCAATACCAGCAGCAATAGTCAAAAGACAGAAACAACTGAAACACCTATCAGCAATCAATGGATAAACAACGTGTGGTTCATTATACAATGGAATATTGTTGTTGTTCAATGCCATCAGCACAATAGCCCAGTCCTGTGCCAGCCTCACATTGTTGTTACATTGAACTTCATTGTTAATGGCAACTTGTCAGTCCATCTTATTGGGGGTCTTTCTATTTTTGCTCATCCTCCACTTTGACAAGCATAATGTCCTTCTTCAGGGACTGGTCCTTCCTGATAATATGTCCAAAGTATGAGAGCCAAATTTTCACCATCCTTACTTCTAAGGAGCACTCTGGCTGCATTTCTTCCAACACAGATCTGTTGGTTCTTTTGGCAGCCATAGCACTTTCAACATTCTTTCCCGACACCATAATTTAAATGCGTTGATTCTTCTATGGTCTTCCTTATTCATTATTCAACTTTCACATGCATATGAGGTGATTGAAAATACCATGGTGTGGGGTAGGTGCACACCAGTCCTCAAACTGATAATCTTTACTTTTTAGTACTTTAAAGAGGCCTTGGGCAGCACATTTGCCTAGTGCAATACGTTATTTCTTGACTGCTGCTTCCGTGAGAACTGAGTGTGGATCCAAGCAAAATGAAGTCTGTGACCATTTCAATCTTTTCTCCATTTATCATGATATTATTTATTAGTCCAGTCATAATGAGTTTTTGTTGTTGTTGTTGTATACATTGAGGTGCAATCCAAACTGAAAGTTGTTGTCTTTGATCTTCATCAGTGAATATTTTAAGTCCTCTTCACTTCTAGCAAGGAGGGTTGTATCATCTGCATACTGCAGAGTTACTTAGCCATAAATAGTAATGAAGTCCTAATACATATTACAACATTGATGAATCTTGAAAACACCATGTTAAGTGGAAAAGTCAGTAACAAAAAGACAGATATCATATAATTCCACTGGGATGAAATATCTAGAATAGGCAACTGCACAGAGACCAAAGTTTATTAGTGCCTACCAGGGCAGGATGAAGGGGTAAAAAGGGAGGGTATTGCTTAAAGAGGACCAAGTTTCTGTTCGATAGAAAACTTTGGAAAGGGATAATGGTGAAGGCGGTACAACATGATGAACACAACTAACGTCACTGACTTGTATCTAGGGAAAATGTCGAAAAGGCAAATGCTTTGTTATATGTTTTCCATAATAAAACAACAGTAAAATAATTTAAGAGAAAGATTTATACCAGTCTTAAAGTCTCAAAAAATATTAATTTTTTTTGGCCCAGAGTCAGTGACATAGGCACAGAGGACTAGAGTGGAGAGTGAAGCGTCCAACTGAAAAGAAGAGAGGGCATATGCACAAGAACACCCACACTTGCAGATAATACCCACTTGACCTGGCTTCAATGACTGGATGATCAGAGC
>NW_006408715.1:2874796-2876270 GCF_000296735.1 Chrysochloris asiatica | reverse complement strand
TTTTAATTTTCCAGATCTGAGTGGACTGAATGTTGTCTCCGCCAAAACATATATTATAAATCCTAATCTCTGTGTCTCTGGTTAAAATCCATTTAGGAATGGGTTGTATTATTCTGTTGATGAGGCAGGATTAGTGGCTCAATCTATTTTGAAATATAAAAGATGGAACAAGCTTACAGGAAGCAGAGAGAGAGGAAGAAAGATGGCAGGCCACATAAAGCTGGCTCAGCAGCAGAAGTTTAGAAGAGACAAGGATCTTTCTTCAGATCCCCATGAGACAGAGTGAGTGTTTGTCCTCCAAATTCAGAGTTCTAGCTTCCTAAACTATGAGACAATAAATTGTTTGCTACATCCACCTATTTGTGGCATTTTTGTTATAGAAGAACTAGAGAACAAATACAATGACTTTGTGCTCAGCATGTGTATATAGTTTCAGCCATGTGGACTCAAGTGAGAAGAAAGTCCTGGACGCTCAGCCCCCACAGCTGTTGCTGTGGTAAACAATATTTGCTTTCTGTGACCCTGTGATCGTGTGGAAGTTACTACTGGCACCTTGTTGGTAACCTAACCCCAGGCATTGGCTTGGGCAAGTGCTGATGGAGTACTTCTCTAACTACGGGAGAGTGGATAGGTTGATTCCAATCTCCTTAGCACTATGAGAAGAATTTAGTAAAGGGGTTGGAAACGGGTTCTGTAGGCAAAGAGTAGAGTAATAAGTTAAGAATTATAATGCATATAATTTCTGTTTTTGGAAGCTTGATGTTGCCTCTAATTTTCAGAAGTTAAAATATGTGTAATGAGGTCAGGGAAGACTTGAAAAATTGAAACCATAAGGAAAAAATATTGAATTGGCCTAGGTAAGATGTGGTCCAAATGACAGAAATTATTATAAGCAGGGTTAAGGGCAAACACAAATTGGAAAAAATATTTATATGTGGCAAATATATATCCCTAATATAGAAAAATTATATATACTACAGTGACAAAGGAGTCCTGGTGTGGCTCTGTGGGCTAATGTGCTGGACTGCAAAACCGGTTTGAACCAGCCTCTCTTCGGAAATCCTACAAAGGGTGGCTATGGGTCAGAATCGATTGGACAGCACTTAGCAATAACTATGACAAAGATAAACTTTCTAATAAAAGAGTAGGTTAAGTGTCTTGTTAAGTGCCCTCCAGGCAGTTCCAACTTAGGGACCCTGTCTAGGATTTCTAAGGAGGAGCTGGAAAGTAGGTTATTTACATAACAACAGAAAGATATTTATAACCTTATAGATATGTAACAATATTGCCGTATCGGGTTTTTTTTTTTTTTTTCATTAAGGTTTTTATTGTGGATTGAGTGAAAGTTTATAGGGCGTACCATTAGTTTTACATTCAACAAATCATATACTTTGTTTCATTACAATGATTATAATCCCCTCCATGTTCCATCAGTTAACAGTATTCCTCTCTATCCACTTTAGCTTTTTAAAAT
>NW_006408715.1:2851225-2873126 GCF_000296735.1 Chrysochloris asiatica | reverse complement strand
TTATATTTCTCTTTTCCCTAGCTGCTTTCAAGATCCTGTCCTTATCTCTGATTTTGGAGAGCTTGATTATTATATGTCTTGGTGATTGTCTTTTAGGGTTTATCCATCCTGGGGTTCGTTAAGCTTCTTGAATGCTTATCTTTTCACTTCTCAAGATGTTAGGAAAATTTTCTTCCAGAAGCTCTTCAACTATCTCCTCTGTGGGCTTGTGTGATTATTGCTGTTCTAGAATGCCAATAATTCTTAAATTATTCCTCTTCATGTTGTCCAACATGAATCTTAGGCTTTCTTCAGATTTTTTAAAATCCTTTTTTGTGTTTGTTCTTCTATGTTAGTAGTGTTGAGAGATTTATCTTCTAGCTCATGAGTTCTGGCTTCTATCTCTTCAGTTTTACTCCTTTGCCCTTTCAGTGTATTGTCCATTTCTGACATTCTATTATTAATCTTTTGGACCTCTTTCTGTAGGTTTTGAATCGTTTCCAATGCTGTATTTATTTTATTTGATTGTTCCTGTAGTGCTTTCCTGAATGCGTCCTTATTTTTTTCAACTTCATTGTTGATACATTTTATAATCATTATTCTGAATTCCTTCTCCGGCATTTCCAAAGCCTGCCCATTTTCCAGTATGGAGTGTAGGTCTACTTCCAGCTCATTAGCTTCAGTCACTTTATCTCGTTTCTGGACATGTGCAGATATGGTCATCTGCTTCTGTTTTTTGGGCATATTCAGGGGCTATCTGTGGCCTTAATACTTAGATGGTTATGTATTTTGGTATTTTTTATGCTTTCTGATTGCCTCCAGGTAGATGTGATCAGGAAATTGGCTTCCCTTTTACTCTTCTTCTTGAGAAATTTCAAGATGCCACTGTTGGTCTTTGTGACATAAATTATGATTTAATTTTTGGCCCATTTCCTTTTTAGTCTGCTTGTCCTGCTCCACAATCCCCGTTCAGGGCTTTTTTTCTAGTTATAAACAGTTCAGGACTGGCTGTGGCTGTTTGGTTTTAAGTGGAAACTGTCTCTTTAAATTTCGAGGAGATCTGTGCGCATGCGTAGTAGAACCCTCCAAGGGTGGGGCTGGGGTGTCCACTAGCTCAGGCACCTCTATAGTCACTAGCATGGCAGTGCTCAGACAGCAAGGGACCAATGAACAGCTACCAAAAGAAAATAATGTCCACACCTTTATCTCTGCGGTTCTGCCACGTGTCTGTGGTCACTCTGATCCTTCTCCCGCTTGGTCTCACCCAAGATGGCGGCTTCTGGAGTAGCTGAGCGTTCCAAACTAGAAAACAATGGATTTCTTGCTTCTGCCACAAATTCCCCTAGCTGTAAGTCTTCCAACCTTATAAATATTCCTTTATATGTGGTTCAGAGTTCTGGGACCATCCCCCGAGCCTGCTTGGTCGGGTATTCTGTGTTGTTGCTGATGGAATTCCTTTGAGGTATCAGTTTTTCTTGTAGGATTGGTAAACTTGAAAAGTTGATAATACACAATGTTGATGATACTGGAGGCAGTTGGAAACTCTCAGGTTCTGTTGGTGGGAGTACAAATTCATTCAAGTTTCTGGAAGACAGTTTGAGAGTGTTAGTTAAAATTGAAAATCAGCATACCATTTCACACAAGCTCCATTTTACACTTGCTGTTAGTCAAAAAACCAAAAAGCTATACAGACTCTGCTTCTAGAACTCTAGTCTAAGAAGATGTTTTATAAGTATGAAAAGATATAGATACAAGAATTTTCAACACAGGCTGATTTATAATAGAAATATGAAAACAACCTAAAAGCCCACCTTTGGTTTTACTTAGATGATTTTACATCAAAACAATGGAACACCAATTGATCATGAAGATAAAATATAGTTACCTCTATTAACTTAGTGGAGTCCTGGTGTGGCGCTGTGGGCTAATGAGTCAGACAGCAAAGTCTTTTGAACTGCAAGGTCGGTTGTTCAATCTCACCAGTTGCTCCTTGGAAACTCTATACAGGTTCGCTATGGGTCAGAATTGACTCGATGGCACTTAACAATAACAACAACATTGACTTAGTCAAGTGACCACAACATACACCAAACAGAAAAGTAATATGCAAGTAAATCAGCATTTGTAATCAGATTCTATTGATATAAAATTGCATGTTGTTTTTTGTGTGTTTACACATATGCTATGGAGAGACTGAGGAGCCCAGATAGCATAGTGGGTTACCAGCTAGGCTGCTAACTTCAAGGTCAGCAGTTTGAATCTATCAGCAGCTCACCAGGAGAAAGGTGAGGCTTTCTGCTTCTTTAAAGATTAACAATCTTAGAAACCCTATACAGAGTGGCCATGAGTTAGAACTGACTTAATGGCGATCTACCACCACCACCATCATGGAGAGAGTAAGGGGCCCTGGTGACTTAGTGAGTTATGTGTTGGGTTACTAACCTCAAGGTCACAAGTTCAAATCTTGAGCCGCTTCATGGGAGAAAGATGAGGCTTTCTGCTCCTATAAAGATTTACAGCCTCAGAAACCCTGTATATAGTTGCTATGAGTTGGAATCCACTTGATGGTACACAGTCACCACCACTGAGAGATTACCCACAGCTTTTCCAACTCATAGAGACCCTATCACAGGGAATAGAACTGCCGTAGAGGATTTCCAAGTCTGTAAATCTTTACAGGAGTGGCTGGTGGGTTTGAACTGTCGACCTTCCAGTTAGCAACAGAGGAATTTAACCACTATGCCATCAGAGCATGTTAACATTTTACTTGGTACATTACCTGTGGGTGGCAGAAATTTAGACTGTATTAATTTTATGCTTTATATTTTTCTGTGTTATTATTTTTAATAATGAGTATACCTTATTTTTTAATGAGCAAACTAAAAGTTATTTATTATAAACCAACACATTTCCATAAAGCATTAATGTTTGTGCTAGAGTGAGAACTCCACTCCCTGAATTTTCTGCCTGAATCATTTCCTCATCTCTTGCTTCAGCTTCCAGCAGCAACTCAAAATCAGAATTTTAGGTTTTGTCTGCAGTGGTTAGCCTGGAGGGATATAGTGGGTGCTCCATTAGAAACTTCTGATATGCCCATACTGAAAAATAGGAAGATTTCCAAAACTGCCCTTCTTCAATGTGTGGAGAATTTCCCTACTCTCTTCTGAGCACCACCGCATCAACAATGACATCAATAAAAACAGCCTTGTCTGCTGTCTATGTGGACACATCATTCCCAGTTTGAAATTCTGTGTTAATGGAAGCACCAGGTTTAAAATTTGAGGATATGATGATCCTGTGTGATATCAACTTCAAAAGGTTATGATCTTATGGCAAAAGTTTCATTTTCTCCCTATTTAATCCATATTCAAGCTGTCAAATGCTCACTCACATTTGAAAAATTAAATAAGCACTTTGAACTGCTAATGTTTTCGTCCTCTAGCATCCTTTGATACTGCTTTCCTGTTCTTACAAGCTCTAGAAAGCAGATCAACTATCAACACTCATGGAAGCAGCAGTCAAGAAATCAAACGACGTATTGCATTAGGCAAATCTGCTGCACAAGATCTTTTTAAAGTGTTGAAGAGCAAAGATGTCAGCTTGAGGACTAAGGTGCGCCTGACCCAAGCCATGGTATTTTCAATAACCTCATATGCATGCGAAAGCTGGACAGTGAATAAGGAATGCCATAGAAGAATTAATGCTTTTGAGTTATGGTGTTGGGGGAGGATATTGCAAGTGCCATGGGCTGCCAAAAGAACCAATAGATCTTTGTTGGAGGAAGTGCAGCCAGAGTGCTCCTTGGAGGCCAGGATGGCCAAACTCGTCTCTCATACTTCAGACATGTTGTCAGGAGGGACCAGTTGCTGGAGAAGGGTATCATGTTTGGTAGGGTGGAGGGTCAGAGGAAAAGAGGAAGACCCCCAGTGAAATAGATTGGCAAAGTGGCAGCATCAATGGACTCAAGCGTTGCAATGATAGTGAGGTTGGCCCAGGATCGGGCAGTGTTTCATTCTGCTGTGCATAAGGTCGCTATGAGTTGGTGCAGACTCGATGGCACCTAACAACAAGAAGTAGAAAGCAGAGGCATCTGTGGGTGATACAAAAGGTGCAAACGTTTGGAGGTTTGAATCTATCGAGGTACCTTCGAAGAAAGGTCTGGTGAGCTACTATTGAAAAACTAGCCATTTGGAAATTCTATGGAGTTTAGTTCTGCTCTGACACATATGGGGTGGCCTTGTGTCAGAGCGGACTTGACAGGAATGAGCAAAGTAGTCTTTACTTGTATTCCTGGTGTTTGTTGTGTTGTGTGCTGTCAAGGTGACTTGTAGTGACCCTATAGCACAGAGTAGAACTGCCTCAGAGGGTTTCCTAAACTGTCATCTTTTCGGGAGTAGATTTTCTCCTGAGGGCACCCTGTAGGTTTGAATTGCCGGCCTTTGGGTTAGCAGCCAATACCTTAACCACTGAACCACCAGAGCTCCTTGATATTTGTCCCAACCTTACCTATTTCAAACTTTACTGAAGGGAATCTCTTCAGGATTTGATCTTCGGTCCTTGTTTACCTTGAATATACCCTCAGTTTCCTCAGGACTAGCATCTCTCTGGACAAACAATCTAAATTGTATTCTCCTTTCCTCTCAGTTGTCTAACTGTATAGTTCCAGAGGATCTCTTTTAAATGGTGATAACCAGCACTTTCCAAAGAATATGAACCACAATTTTCTGCAAGGATAACATTAAAAATAATTTACACATCTGAAATGACTGACTAGCTTGAATGGAAGCAGGTCCTGAGGCTTCCTGTTGCACCAGGTGTCAGGTATTAACCCACTAGGTGGCTGGGTCATGTGACAATCCAGGGGCTTCTCAGGGAGGGGTCTGGACCTATAAAGGCACTAGTTAGGATACACATGGGGAGCTTGGGAAGCTGCTCTTTACCAATGGCTAAACGCCTTGCTTTTTGCACTTGGAGAGTGTTTTCTGCCTTATTTACATCATTGTCATCACGCTTGAATTTCAAAGGCCAGCCCTTTGTTTCTATTCCTGATTTCTCAAAGAACATTCAGTGGGGAATCTACTCAAGTAGATTGTTTGGGCCATGACTTGGAGTGTGGGTCAAATGGCTGTTAGAAACCTGAATAATTAATTTCAGGCTTTGAGCCATTTCTTCTCATTACAGCCATTGAACTAAACATAAGATACAAATGTCACACTTGCTGACACCCAGTAACCTATAAGCTAAATGACATTAGATTAGATCAGAAAGAAGTCAGGTAGTTGACAGGCACGTCTTCTGAGAGTTAAAAAATTGAGCCCATAACCCTACAATGATGTGTCATCTGATCTGCAACAACCCTAAGGGTTACTGATTGTTTAAAAGCAGTTTCTATCTTAAAACGCCTATTTGCTAGTCCTATATCCACGTCAGAGGTCCCGGTTTCACGCACTTCCTTTTAAAATTGTGACTCTTCGCTGCATTTTGATTCTCCTGCCCTTAAACAGACGTCATCAGGACCACTCATTCTCTCCCTATGGTTTCGTTTCTCCTTTTTCCCAACTGGTGGTGGTGGTGGTGTGCGGTGGAGTTGGTTCCAACTCATAGTGACCCTGTATAGGATTTCTGAGGCTATAAATCTTTACAGGATTAGAAAGTCTCAGCTTTCTCCCAAGGAGTGACTGGTAGATTTGAACTACTGACTTTGTGGTTAGCAGCCCAGCTAGTAATCCTCTGTGCTTCTTTATCCCCAGCTATGATGTTTATATTGAGGGTGGTACCTTGGTGCAGGAGGCAGGAAAGGAAGGGCTATCAGGAAATGAATGCTAACTATGAATGTGAATTCGAGTGCTTGGAATCAGTGAACAAACACCCACCATTTGAACCTTTGCCCCTCTTGTCTTTTCTGACGTGTGCTTCATAAGGTAGCAATCTGACTGGTGGAGAATTACACAAGACAGTCATTGTTATTAAGTGAATCGGTTCCAATTTATAGTGATCCCATATAGGATTTCTGCGGAGTGATTGGTGGGTTTGAACTGCTTACCTTGTGGGTACAGTCCAGTGTTTATCCTTCATCACCACTCTAGGATGCCAAGACAGTGATTAGAAGACAAGAATCCTGTCTGAGGTGACTAAATCAAGACCACGTTGATTTAATCCTGGGCTTCCACTCATACAATTGGAAGATTAGAATCCTTGTGCTAAAAGCTATTGTTTACACTCTGCTTTGGGTACTTCGTTTGGGATGGATTGAGAGGCATGTTAGGCTCAGGCTCATGGGACTGAAAGAAAGCATGTGTATGCCCATTCATGTGTGTGTATGTGTGTGTGTGTGTGTGAGAGAGAGCATACACACTTGCAGTGCACAAGGGACCCCCAGGAATCAGCTGTGAACCTGTCCTTAGTGTGTTGTGACCACAAAGGGAGCATTTTGTCTAGGATTACTTTTGCTACACCTGGTAACCAAATAACTTTGTATTGCTGGGCTAGTCTCAGAATTCCACCTATGCTTAATATAGGACATTATATCCTGACCTGTATCAGGAAGAAGATATGAAGGCATAAACCAACTGCTCATCTGAATTATTGAAAAACAAAAAGAAAGACTGGATTCAGGCTTTGAGCATATGGTAACAGCCACCTCAGCTTGGATTAAAGGCATAGAAAATTTCCAATTAAATCTCACATTTAAAGGAGCAAAGCAACAACCTCAGATTCTATGGAATACTTTGGGGTTTTCCTTAAGGTTTTTTGATTCTAACACTTCCTTTTTCTAATTAGGATGGTCTATTCTTTGGAGACACCATGGAAGGTGAAAAGCTTGTTCCCATGGAGTCTACCCTAACTCAGAGGAACACAATAGGACAGAGGATAACTACCCCAGAGGGTTTCCAAGGTTATAAATCTTTTGGATCCAACTACCACATTGTTCTCCCACAGATCACTGGTAGGTTAGAGCACCAGACTTCAGTTAGCAGCTGAGTGATTAACCACTGTAACCACCATGACTCATGAGGGGTGGGGAGGGAGCATATCTATTTATGATAAGTGGTGGTGGTGGTGGTGGTGGTCAGGTGCTGTGGAGTCAGTTCTGATTCACAGAGACCCTGTATAGGGTTTCTGAGGCTGTAAATCTTCACGGGAGCAGAAAACCTCTGCTTTCTCCCACAGATCAAAGGCACAGGTGCAACAACAAAACATTAAGTACAAAGTGGATTATGTAGGTACAGAACTTCCAAATGAAGAGGAAGTTAAATATATTTCAAGAAAAAATAAAATAAGTACATAAAATAAATGTAACTGGAACCCTAAAAATGAGAACAAGTCTTACTCCTAGACCTTGTCCAACCTTTACTCTTAACACTAACTCTATCTTTTACCTTAACCATAACAATAAACAAAGTCTTAGATTTAGCCTAGAACTAGTTATAGTCCCAAACTTAACCCTCAGTCTTGACTCCTATGCTTCCTCACCCCTCCAAAAAAATCCTAATCAGGATCCCTGGTAGTGTGGTAGGTTGCATACTAGTTGGGCTGCTAACTATTAAGTCAGCAGTTCCAATTTCCCAGCTGCTCCTAGAGTGAAAGATGAGGTTTCTGCTCCTATAAAGACTTAAACAGCCACGGAAACCCTGTACAGGGCCGTTATAAGTTGGAACCAACATGAAAGCACACCACCATCAACCAACAACAAATATCAGCATTCAGGCAGAGGAAAGTGGGAGAACAAACTGCCTCAGAAGTTTGAACATAACAAGTCAAGAGTCAGGCTGTGGAAAGATTTCAGAGCATTCTGAATACTAAATCCCTGAACACTTCTGTCAAAAATTTTTATTTGCCTTGATTATCCTGGTAGACAGTTTGAATGACCACTCACCAAAGTTGAAGGAAAGCATCAAGTTGGAGGTAGATACGCCCCCTATTGCTGTGGAGTGAATTCTGAGTTATAGTGACCTGGCAAGGATGCAGTACAACTGCGTCATAGGGCTTCCAAGGCTGCAAATCCTTATGGAAGAAGATTGCCATATATAGAGTTGCTGGTGGGTTAGAACCATTCAGTTTGGGATTAGTAGGTGAATGCTGTCACCACTATGCCACCAGAGCTCCTTGGAGAGAGGTATATTTAAATACCCCCCCAAAATTAAAAATAACCCCAGACAATTGCCATTTAGTTGATTCCAACTCCTGGTGACCCCGCCTGAGTCAGAGTAAAAATGTGCTGCATAGAATTTTCAGAGGCGGATTTTGGGAAAATCATCAGGCCTTTGTTCTGTGGTTCTTCTGAGTAGACTTGAATCTCCCATCATTCTGTTAGCAGCTGGGTGTTTAGACATATAAATATATAATGCATTTATGTATCATTTAGTCTACTTGTATTGTTACATGCCTTGGAGTTGGTTCTAACTCATAGTGGCCCTGTACAGGGTTTCTGAGGAGCATCATGTGGGTTTGAACTGCCGACTGTGTGGTTTGCAGTGCAGTGCTGATCTTACAGTACTACATCAGGAGTGTATTTGTGCATACATATTTAAATATTTAGATTTGTCTGTGTGTTGCTGTGGGTTAATGTGCCAGATTGCAAAGCTGTTTGAACTTCAAGGTCGGTAGTTCAAGCTCACCAGTTGCTCCTCGGAAACCCTATACAGGATCACTATGGGTTGGAACCGACTCAACGGTACTTCACAACATACTTATTTGAGAATTTCACATAGCGTATTTTTGAACTAGATGGGAAACAGTACATTTTCCTCAGTACAGAAACGTTTTCAACCATATTGGTTGCTTGGCATGAAGCCATACATGAACTTTTTAAATGGCTAAATTTATTTACTCTTAGTAAGACACAATTATCTGTTTTGGGGCTTGGAGGAAGCTAGTCTTTTAAATGGGGTTTATTGAAATCTTCTAGAGTGTTCTTGGACATTAAGAACCTAATACTTGACTGAATTAAGTGCAAATATAATAGAAATGTATTGTTGTTGTTGTTGCTAAGCACCACAGAGTCAGTTCCAATTCATAGTAACCCTGTATAGGGTTTCCAAGATGTTGCTGGTGAATTTGAACTGCTAACCTCGTAGTTCTACCAACTTTCATTCCAGTGCTTTATCCCACAGTGCCACACCAGTGTATTATTTTTCACCTAGACCTCACATGAAGTTCAACAATCACAGTAAAGTTAGAAAAAGTCCAGGAAGAGATAGATATTCTGGATTTGCTGAGCTCAAATTAAATGAAAAAATAATTGGTGACAAAACCAAGATGTTACCCTAATTGTTAACCTTCTTTTGAAATGAACCTATAAAAAATAAGGGAGATTATCCTCTGAATCTCTGAATGTTATTGGATCATTGTATTTATGGAAAGTTGAATGGTTTTAAGACAACACATATGACCAACAAAACTTGCCAGATACATAGAGAGTGCCCTTGGCATAAGTAGATTCTTTGACGTTTCACAGGTACCACAGTGAAAATATCTACTGATCTAAGGCAAAGGACTGTTTTATTTTGGACAATAGCTTCATATGCATGTAAAAGTTGGAAAGTGAATAAGGAAAACTGTAGAAGAATTGATGCATTTGAGTTGTGGTGCTGAAGAAGACTATTAAAAGTGCCACGGACTGCCAGAAGAAGAAATAAATCTGTCTTGGAAGAAGTACAGCCAGAATTCTCCTTAAAAGCCAGGATGGCCAGACTGTGTCTCTCACACTTCGGACATATTATCAGGAGAAGGACATCATGGTTGGCAAAGTGGAGAGTCAGTGAAAAAGAGGAGGACCCCCAAGGAGATGAACTGACCCAGGGACAGCAGCAGTGGGTTCAAGCATAACAACGATGGTGAGATTGATGCAGGACTGGGCAGTGTGTGGTGCTGTTCACTATGGGTCTTTGGTACTGACTAGACAGCACCTAACAACAACAAAAGTGCCAACAGTTAACTCTTAGGGGTAAAAGGTTGGTAAAGAGACATCAACAATCTGTTCAATCTCAGTTCATCAAGATGAATAAAGCTAACTTCAGACCTGATGTGCGGAAAGGTATAAAGTGGGAAAGATGGATGTGGGGGTTCTGGAGAAGAGGGTTGTTGTTGTTGTTGTTAAGTGCCATCGAGTCGGGTCCGACCCATAGCGACCCTGTACAGGGTTTCCGAGGGTGTAAATCTTTACGGGAGTAGAAAGCCTCATCTTTCTCCCGCGGAGCGGCTGGTAGTTTCGAACTGCTGACCCTAAGGTTCGCAGCCCGATTCGTAACCACTACGCTACCAGAGCTCCTTAGGAGAAGAGGGTAGGGGGCTGGATATAAAGAGGAAGAAGCAGTGATAAGACAGACATAAAAGAAAGATGTGAAACTCCTTCCTGATTTAGAAGATATTCAGAAATATAATCTCTTGTGAAAATGCTCTTAAACCCTGCAATTAAGCTGTGAAGGGAATAAGGCTGCTCTTCAAAGAACAAGTCATTGGTAAGGATAAAGTAGATAACAAAACCTTTCTAAGCATATGGTAAGAAAAGGGGGCTCCTTTTCTTCTGTGTACTTATTTCTTCCTATACAGATTTTCTAGATGATCTAAGGCAAAGGACTTTTTTATTTTGAATAGAGTCTCAGAAAGCAAATGGCTGTTACTGAGTTCCTGTTGAAATGATGGAAATCGTTTGAAAATCATAGTGACAGTTGTACAACATGTACTCATATCATGGAACTAAGTGCTTTAAAATAGCAAATTATTATGTTATGTATACATTTTGTTGCCGGGGTCTGGCCCCGACATAGTTGGCTCGTGTGTTTGGTTCACGAGGAGGGGAGATCCAGCGGCGATAGGGATAGCGAAAGAATACACAGAGAAACAGAAGAAGGGAGACAATGAGGCACCCCAAAGCCAGGGTGGATACATCACTGGTGGGCAGGCTTGGGACTACAGGCATCATGGCCTCTGCAGGCAGCGACTCACTGCCCTGCAATCTTTAATGGATGCCTTCCAACCCATAACGCACCGCAATCTTTACTCCATGCCTTTCAACCAGTAATGCACTGATCTTTACTCCATGCCTGCCAACCAGTAATGCACGCCTGGGGAGGCTCGGGCCTCTGTTTTATTTAGGGGAGGAGTTTCACACCAAGCTGGGAGGGACTAAAACAGGATACAGCTAACATCAGTAATTTTCCAGACATTCAGGTAACTTTACATTGTACTTCACTGGTTCGAATCCCAGGCCAGCAACTTGGATTCTCAGGCCCAATTAACATATCTATAGCCCCTGAGGTCAGTTGGGGGAAGTTGAGAGTTCTGCAGGAGACGCCCAGGTGAATGGGCTGCACCTGGAAAAGGGATTAGGGAGGATGGGTTCTTTGTCTATAGAACAAAGAACCAAGAAGTAGCTAAGATATTTTTAGTTAATCCTTTGGAGAAAGGTTTAACCTTGCAACCTTTAGTCTTGGCTTTAGGAAAATATCACATTTATCTGTGGATTTTCAAAGGCTCCAGTGTATTAATTTAATATATATACCTGAATATTAATATGAAAGCAATTTGCCATTAACTGCCAGTGGCCTCATTTGTTACACTCGGCCCTAGAGGGCCTCGAACCTCTGACTAGTCTTACACGGTCTGCAACATTTTGTCATAATAAAAATTTTAAAGGGATCTAGCTTGAAAAAATTGCAGCTGTTCTATAGGTAATAGTTGCCCATCATGGCATATAAATTCTTAAAATGCATAATATTTACCATTTTTCTACCATCTAATTTAGTCACTACAAAAAAAAAAAAACATGAGGAAAAAGCCACCACCACCACCACCCTGCAAGTTGCTATTCTGTTTAATTTGGGCAGAGATCCAACAGAGAGGGTTTTGAGTACAGAATCAAAAATCATTGGCTATTGTGAAAATATTCACAAATTTTAAAACCCTTATTGTAGAGCAGGATGGAGGGAAAGATCAGATGATAAAAGGAAAACACCAAGAACAAAACAAAAGTCCCCAAATAAGAATGTGTCTGCCTCTGGTTGAGGAGTTTCACCTTCGACAGGAAAAGGTTGGCTCCATTTGCTTTGACCCTGCAGTATGGAAAAGCCAGTTAATGCCGTGGAAAAAGGAGTTTTAGGCAGGAGCTCTGGTAGCAAAGTGGGCTATGTACTGGGCTACTAACCGCAAGGTGCTTTGCTAGAGATCCAGATAAACTTTCTACATGGCTGAGTATTGTGTCTGTTCATTCTTTGTTCTAGAAACATTGTCACTCTATGCCTGTGTTTGCTAGCCCATCATGGTTAGCTGGGTCAGGATATCTAAATGTTTTTTCCTGCTTTCATCTATTGTTTTGCTGTATTTGTTGTTGTTGCTAAGTACTGTTGAGTCATATCAACCCTTTATAGAGTTTCAGAGAGGTGGCTGGTGGGTTTGAACCACCAAGCTTGTGGTTAGCACTTCAGTGCTTATCTTACGGTGCCACACCAGGACTCCGTGACATATTTGGGTGGTGGTTGTTATGGGCTGTGGAGTCAGTTCTGACTCATAATAACCCTGTATAGGGTTTCTGAGGCTGTAAATATTTACGGGAATAGAACACCTTATCTTTCTCCCACAGAGTTGCTGACTGATTCGAACCACTGACCTTGTGGTTAACTGTCCAACACATAACCCACTGTGCTGCCAGAGCTTCCTTGACATATTTAGGCATAACCAAAAAGGAATTTTAATTCTGAAAGTCACTCAATGTTCTCTATGGAAATGATCTTTCCTCTTGAAGAATCATTGATTGCAAACTCCTTGGCTTTAGGAATTCTGGTCAAGACTCTGGAATTCATGTTCAGATCTGAAAAGAATGTGTGTGTTGGGTGATTCTGTCCCTGAAAAAGTCAAACCAACAAAAACAAATTAGGAATGTCCTCAGCTTCCCAGTGATCATGTTTTCCTCATTTATAAATTGGTATATTTATGGAAAATAAGCTTTTCTGAGTAAGCTGTTTTCAGTAACATTCCAGAAGCAAGAAACTCAAGGTCTGTTTTGCTTAAATTGGAAAGAAAAATGTAGAAAGGAGGGGAAAAGGGGAAAAAACTGAAGCAAACAGTTTAGCCAAAAAATCTGACAAATGTATCCTGGTTTGATGGAGTTAGTGTGCTCTTTAAAGTTTTGTCTGGAAACCTGCTGGGACCAAGGTCTGCCAATCTTGACATGATTGTCTAGTGACTTTGTAATCTGAATTGACCAGACTGGCCTTGGATTCTTCTTCTGGACTGCCAACCTGGCAGCTGGGGGCCTAAATCCAGATGCAAATGGGTTTTCTATGTTCTGTTGGTCCAGCTTAGGGTTTCCCCATGTTCCTATTGCTTTCATACCATCATAGCACCTGGCTAACTGTTTGTAACCTCTCAGTCATGGCTCAGTGCTAGACTTCTTTCCTTTCATGCTGGAGATTCCCAGCCAGATGCTCTCCATGTACAAACCCCACCTGTCTATTATTGGAGGCTTGTGTGTTGTTAGGATGTAGAACATGTTTCAGTGGTGCTTCCAGTCTATGATAGACTAGGAAAAAAGGTCTGGTAATCTACTTCCAAAAAATCAGCTGAAAATCCCATGGATCACAATGGTCTGATTCTGTTGTGTGTGGGGCCACCATGAATGGGGGGTTAGCTTGATGGCATCTAACAACAGCAACAACATAGCCTTGAGTAAACGTTTGTGGTGCTGTGGGCTAATGGACTGTATGGTCAGTTTGAACTGCAAGGTCAGTGCTTCAAGCCCAGCAGTTGCTCCTCAGAAACCATATACATAGTTGCTATGAGTTGGAACCAAATCAATGGCACTTAACAACAACAACAACAGCAGACTTGAAGAATAGATTCCACAGGACTCAAAAACAAAGAAGTATCATTACCTGCCCCCCCTCCCCCCCCCAGTACATCTTATTGTTACCTTGACACCTACCAAGCAGGCTTTCTTGTACATGTATCCTTGGTTTGGGAACCTTTGGCTTTCCAGGTTGACTCATCTACCAGTGGCTACTAGTAGACTCTAGCCTCATGGAATAAGAATTTGCCAATTTCCCAGAAACCCCCAAACCTAAATCCACTGCTATTGACTCAGTTTCAACTCCTAGAGGTCCTGTATTGAATTTCTGAGTCTGTAAATCTTTATAGGCTCGGACAGCCTCATCTTTTTCCCTCAGAGCCACTCATGGGCTTGAACAGCTGACCTTGTGATTAGCAGCCAATGCCTAACCCACAGGGACATCTAGAGGCTTCTTGAACAAAAGGAGACAGCCTAGCACTGAACTAGAACTTTCTTTTGTGGCTCATACCTGGACCAACTCCACCAGCCCCATTCTTCCATAGCGCATGCACTAATGCCAATCCTGTGATGAATCTGCATAGTTTGATATCTCACCTATGGATGGTGAGGACCTCTTATGACAGTGTATTTGAACCTAACAGGAAGAAGACAAGCAGCCTTCAAGCCCTTAAGTTTGTTTTGGACTCTCACAGAGATTTGAAGTTGAGAATGGGGGTCATTCAATTGATATAAAATAGTTCACAGAGAGAATGTTCTGCATCCTACTTTGGGGAGCAGTGATGGATCTTAACAGCTTATGAGAGGCCATCTAAGGTGCAATGATTGGTTTCTCCCTTTCTGGGGCAGAAAACAGTGAAATAAAGGAAACACATTTGGAATCCATTAGTCCAATGGACTAGTGGATCACATGAACATCATTCTCCATGACCCTGAAACCAGAAGAATGCTTGGATGGCTATCACTACCAACCTACTCTGAAAGGATTGCATTGGAGGGTCCTGGATACAGTGGGAGAATATGTGGAACAGAACTCAAAATTATAAAAAAGAAAATGTGGAAAGAGGTTGGGTGAACTCTGGAGACTATGGCCCTTAAACACTCTCTGGTCTCACCCTTGTGGCTCAATTTTCAGCCAAATTACAGATCTATCAGGGAAACATTTGAGTTACGGTGTTGGAGGAAAATATTGAAAGTATTACAGACTGCCAAAAGAACAAACAAATCTGTGTTGCTAGAAGTACAGCCAGAATATCCCTTAGAAGTCAGGGTGGTTGGTGAGACTCTGTCTCAAATACTTGGGACATATTATATTATCAGGAAGGACCAGTCTCTGGAGAAGAACATCATGCTTGGTAAAGTGGAAGGTCAGTGAAAACGAGGAAGCCTCCTAACTAGATGGATTGGCACAGTGGTGGCAGCAGTGGGCTCAAGCATAGCAATGATTGTAAGGTTGTCGCAGGGCTGGGCAGTGTTTCATTCTGTTGTGCATAAGGTTGCTATGAGTTGGTTCCAACTCGACGGCACCTAACAACATAACAACAAAATAAGGGAAACAAGATGTATTCATAAGTACTGGTGATTGGAATGCGAAGGTTGGAAACAAAGGGGAAGGATCAGTAGTTGGAAACAATGGCCTTGGTGATAGAAATGATGTTGGAGATCATCACATGATAGAACTTTGCAAGACCAATGACTTATTCATTGCAAACACCTTTGTTAGACAACGTAAAAGGACTATACACATGGACCTCATGAGGTAAATACACATAAATCAAATTGGCTACATCTGTGGAAAGAGACAATGGAAAAGCTCCATATTATCAGCCAAAACAAGGCCATGGGTAGAGACAAGAGACCAGATTACTAATTGCTCATATGTAAGCTCAGGCTGAAGCTGACAAAAATTAAAACAAGTCCACAAGAGCCAAAATATGATTTTGAACATATCCTACCTGAATTTGGAGACCATCTTAGAAACAAATGTAATGCATTACACACTAATGATCAAAGACCAGAGGGTTGTGGGGTGAAAACAAGAACATCAAACATAAAGAAAGCAAAAGATCATTAAAAAGGCAGGAAAGAAAGAAAAAAAAGCCAAAATGAATGTCAGAAAAGATGCTGAAACTTGCTCTCCAGCATAGAGATGCTAACGTAAATGGAAGAAATAAGGAAGTCAAAAAGCTGAACAGAAAATATCAAAGGATAGCTCCAGAAGACAAAGTATTTTACAGTGAAATGTGCATAGACCTGGAATTAGAAAACCAGAAGGGAAGAACACACCTAGCATGTCTCAAACTGAAAGAGTTAAAGAAAAAATTCAAGACTCAGCTTGCAATATTGAAGGATTTTATGTGTTAAAAAAAAAAAAAGCCCTGATGTGGTGCAGTGAGTTAATGCATTGGACTGCAAAGTCAGTTGAAAGGATTGGGCAGTTTTTCATTCTATTGTGTTGTTGCTATGTGTGGGAGCCAACTCCAAGGCACCTAACAACCACAATATAAGGGAAACAATAACTCTAGAGAGGTGTGGGCACATTAGAACAATTAAATATTTCAGATCAAAAGGGAAGCATTCACCCAAGGACCAAGTTCAGAGGCATTAGGAAGGAAAGAGGAATGGTGGTAAGAAACACAGGGAAGGATGGGGTGACCGAAGTGTGCATCAAATGACTTCCCTACACTATGAAAGTTCACTGATATACAGTCCCAGTCAGATCAGTTTTAAATAAAGGTATAAATATGTGATTTCAAATTGTTTTATAATAAGTGAGAGGGGTTGCAATGAATGAGATTAAACAAAATGTGTATGAATTAGTGGGTGGAAAACTGATCTGTTTCTTTAATTTTTTATTCAATGTATAGTAAAAAGTTGAAAACAATTTTTTTAAAAAGTAGGAACCATGTTTCTGTCATTGAGTGCCATCAAGTTGGTTCTGACTCATAGTGACCCAGTAATGCCTAAGAATTTGGTAGAAGAACAGTTTATTGAAAAACAATTAATTAAAAGCTTTGATTTGTTTTTATGACCAGGGTTGACTGGCTCTGTTCTTGATGGGGACATGTGGAGTATTTTCTCTTCACTGCTGTCTAGGAGACAGCCGATATCCCCACGTACGGTTATCACCTCCCCTGCAACACCTCAAGACGCATTCTCCAGAATTTCATGTACTGCAAATTTAGTCTGTCCTTCAGAACAATTCTTAAGAAGGTTTTTTTTTTTTTTTTGGTAACTATGAAAATATTGTGTACTAATTTTATATATAAGAAATACCAGTTCTTCTACTATCTATCATTGTTGTTGCTGTTGTTGGTAAGTGCCATCAAGTTGGTTCTGACCCATAGCATCCTTGTATAGGGTATCCAAAGAAAAGCTGGTGATCTTGAACCACCAACCTTGAAGTTCAAACCAACTTTGAAGTCCTGTGCATTACCCCATAGCGCTACACTATATGTACATAATGGCATTAGCCATTACGAATAATTTGGTGTATTCTTTCTAGTCTTTTTTTCCCCCTAAGATCTATTAGAACTAGATATATGAAGCTAATTGGAATTATTCTGTGTATTTTGTTTTGGATACTATTCTTTCCATTTAAAATTTGTTGACCATTTTCTTCTTAGGAAAGAAAACTTTTATTATGAAAGCAAAAGCAATAAAATTTAAAAATCACAGAATGTATGAAATGAAAAGTAAAGGTCTTTTGCTTCAACTGCAACCCCTTCTACACACAGACAGAGCCACCTTTAACTTTTTTTATATGTCGCTCTTCAAAAATATTTAAAATTACATGTTCATGCCTCTATTTGAAAATGATCTGATTGGGATTGTATCTATGTACTTTCATAGTGTAGGTAAGGTGTTTGATTCACAAATACTTCCCTCTGTTGTTATTGTTATGTGCCAACAAGTTGGTTCCTACTCACAGCGACCCCGTATAGGAATTCCAAGGAGCAACTGGTGGGTTTGAACTGCCGACTTAGAAGTTAGCTGACCAGTGCTCACCCTACAACACACCCAGTCCTCACTGCCTAGCTCCAATTGTTTATATGTATTTCAATTCTTCTATTCAACTTTTATAACTTTCAAAAACATACTTAAGCTTCAATTTCTTCTTATATCACATTTAGTCATTTCCTCTCGACTTTCCAACTGACAAGGGGGAGGAAAGGGGTGTTCCCTACATCACTTCCTACCTTTCTTCTTCTACCTCTTCACCTTTCTTCTCTTCATCAACTCCATCACTTTTGTTTAAAAAAGTTTTTATTGTGAACTGAGTGATAGTTTACAGGACAGATGATCAATTTTGCACTCAACCAATTGTATTTTGCTTCATTGCAATGATTACAATCCCCTCCGTACATCATCGATTAACCATATTTGCCTCTGTTCCCTCTTTTTTTTTATGTACAGAAAACATACATTCATTTAAACGACCAAAGGGCACACTCTACAAGCCACCCTCCTGCCTGTCGGCACACAGCCTTTCTCTTTCCATGAGTCTAGAGTCCTCAGCTGCTCTCTACCTCCTCATGCCATCACCTCTACCTCCATCTCTGGTGTCTCTGCTTCTCTGGTTAGGGTCCCACACTCTATACATGTTCTTCTTTCTTGATGGTCTTAGGGTGCTCTGTTCCTGGAATGAAAGATTAACTACTTCACCCCCCCCTTTTGTTACACATTTTCTACCTTTATAATTGTGACAATCGTAATTAGTCAGAATAACAATTACTCACTATTGAATCAAAAGAATCCTATTCCCATCTCCCCCATCCCCTTTTACCAGACCCATTTAGACAAGAGGGAAACTATTTAGTGGGGATTCTACCTTACCCCCTTGCTCTGAAACTAAGCACACTCTTGAAAACTTATAAGCCAGCCACTTGGTTCCTTAATACCCCCCATTTTGGGTAGCCAATGTCTAAGTTGCCCGTCCATATCAACCCTGTGTACTGAGGGGATAGGTTTGATCCTTGATGTTAAGACTCCTTCCCTCTTGTTTGAAATTTTGAGCAACTACATTCATAAGCAAAGGTCAAGTTCATCAGTTTGCAGCAATTTACACTTGCTTTCTGCATCAAACTTCTTTATCTTCCTCTAGTCAAGTTCTGATCAGCAAGCCACTCCATCACTTTTTGTTGATAGGTTTCACAATCGCATTCTCCTCTTTATATTGTTGTCATTAAGCGCTGTTGAGTTGTTCTGACACATAGCAACCCTGTATAGGGTTTCCAAGGAGCGGCTGATGAATTTGAACCACTTTCCTTGTGATTAAAACTGACTTGTGGTCAAGTATTTATCCTACAGCACCACACCAGGACTTCTTTTAACTATACTGGATTGGTACATTTGTACTGTGCCTATGGGTTGTTATTAAATACTGAAAGCAATAAAGTTTTATAATTTGTTGTTGTTAGATGCTGTTAAGCTGGTTCTGACTCACAGTGACCTTATACAACAGAACGAATCACTGCCTGGTCCTGTGCCATCCTCAGAATTGTTATGCTTGAGTCCACTGCTGCTGTCACTGTGTCAATCCATCTTTTTGGGGGTCTTCCTCTGTTTTGCTGACCCTCCACTTTATCAAGCATGATGTCCTTCTCTGGGACTGGGTCCCTCCTGATAACATATCTGAAGTAGGAGAGATGAAGTCTTGCCATCTTGTCTTCTAAGGAGCCCTGTGGCTGTACTTCTTCCAACACAGACTTGTGAGCTCTTTGGCAGTCCATGGTACCTACAATAGTCTTCTCCAACGTCATAACTCAAATGCTTCAATTCTTCTATGGTCTTCTCTATTCACTGTCCAAGTTTCACATGCATATGAGGTGATTGAAAATACCATGGCTTGGGTCAGGTGCACCTTAGTCCTCAAACTGACGTCTTTGCTCTTGAACACTTTAAAGACGCCTTGTGCAGCACTTTACCCATTGCAATATGTTGTATTTCTTGACTGCTGGTTTATAATATTCTGAAGATATAAGTATTATTAGTCAATAGAACCAAATGTTGTTGTTGCTAAGTGCTGTTGTTAAATGTTGCTGTTAAGTTTCCGACTCATAGTGACCTTGTATAGGGTTTCCAAGGAGTGGCTAGTGGGTTTGAACCACTGACCTTGCAGTTAGCAGTCCAGTGCTTCTCCTACAGCACCAAAAGTGGTCCATGCAAAATATGTGTTGGAATCTTGACCCTCGTACTTTGTACCTGGTGGTAGAATCCTGTTTGGAAATAGGATTTTTGTTATGTTGGTGGTGGTGGTCATGT
The DNA here is from genome assembly GCF_000296735.1 of Chrysochloris asiatica. Classification (NCBI taxonomy): domain Eukaryota; kingdom Metazoa; phylum Chordata; class Mammalia; order Afrosoricida; family Chrysochloridae; genus Chrysochloris; species Chrysochloris asiatica. The sequence goes on along the minus strand of NW_006408715.1, from coordinate 2,853,100 downwards.
GCCGTGGAGTTGGTTCCGATTCATAGTGACCCTGTACAGGGTTTCCGAGGCTGTAAATCTTCACAGGAGCAGAAAGCCTCATCTTTCTCCGATGGAACAGCTGGTAGTTTCGAACTGCTGACCTTGAGGTTCACAGCCGGATTTGTAACCACTATGCTACTAGAGCTCCTTTTTTGTTATGTTAGTGATTCTATTATCGGGTTGGCTATGCCCTAGACTAATCACTTCTGAGTTATAAGAAGTAGCTTAGTGACAGAGACAACCAAGTGCAAATGGAGAGAAGATAGGTACTTTCTGAAGATTGTCAAAGAACAGAGAAATACTGGAGTGAGAGAAGCTGAGACAAGGATAGTCCCCTGGAGCCAACATCAAGAGGGAGCCTTCCCTCAGAGTCAGTGCACTGCATTTAGACTTCTAGCCTCCTGAATGGTCAGAAAATGAATGTCTGTTTTTTTAAAGCCACCACCTTGTGATATGGCTATTACAGCAGTATTAGTGAACTTAGACAATTCTTGAGGGCATGTCTCAGTGTCTCAGCTATGCAGAGCCCACCCAGGATAGGGCACAAGGGAGACTGTGTTCCCTTTGATCCCAGACTTCTCATTTGGAAGGGATCCAGAAGTTCCACTTGGAGACACAGACACATGAGCCAGACGTGACTCTACAGGCAGGCAGGCAGGCAGGGCAGGGCAGGGCTAAAGCTGGAAAGGCTGGCAAGCTTTAGGCTTCGGTTCCCAATTTCTGTTCTGTGCATGGAGATAGCTACTAGTCCCCTTGGGCTAGGAGAACATGTATATATGGGGTGGTCCAGAAGCTCCAAAGCTTAGGAATCTTGTCACCAGAATCACCACTTCCTGGAAGTTTCCAGTGTCTCCTCTCTTTCTCTAAGTTTGTAATATGGGTCATGTGGGATCTATCATCCCATCCAAAATGAAGTTTCTGTCTTTTATGGGTTTTGAAGTTCCAATTTGTACTAAACTGGTCATGGGGAATTAGCGAGAGAGAGTCAATTAGTAAGTGGGACGTATAAGAAGAAAACATTTACTTATATCACTAACTCTGCCTCATAGATGTGAAAGACTTAAAATGTTTGGTCTTTGCCATGTAGAGTCATATCTAAGGTCTGGCAGGTCTGACACATATCTTGGGCGTCACTGATAGGAGGCACCATTGATCAGTGTTTATTAACCATGGCCATTTCCATTGTTAGAGATCATTCAGAAAGTTCAAACTAGTACTTTTGTATTTGAGAACCTCCACACACCAAGGCAGACTGTGAGACCTTGCTCCACTGAATGTAGAAAAAGAAGAAATGGGAAAAAATGAACACATTACAGGTCAATGTTCATCAGGGAAAGCAAGTTGTAACTTTCATGGAGTGCCATGACGTGTTACGTAAAAGATGAGTTGCTTGACTTATATTCTTGAGCTGACCTTATGACAAAGTGATCTAGAAGATGGGCATAAGCTGTTTGGGTGGTGATGGTGGTGTTGAGTGCTGTGGAGTTGGTTCTGACTCACAGGGACCCTGTAAAGTGTTTCTGAGGCTTTAAATTTTTGTGGGAGCAGAAAGCCTCACCTTTCTCATGAGGAGTGGTGGACTGAAATCACTGACCTTGTGTGGTCCAATGCTTATCCTATGGAGCCACTGTGCTCCCAGATGTTTGGGGAGGGGCACATTTCAGGATTGCCATGGACACTGCCTTCTGTAAATGCATCTTTGTTGTCACGGCTCTCAAACTGTGGGATGAAGTACTCTAGGGCCACCACAGCAAACACACACCATGTCATTTCATGTGCTGTGGAGTCGGTTCCGACTCATAGCGACCCTGTACAGGGTTTCCGAGGCTGTAAATCTTTATGGGAGCAAAATGC
>NW_006408715.1:2848280-2849720 GCF_000296735.1 Chrysochloris asiatica | reverse complement strand
TCTATTTGAACTGCAAAGTTGGCCGTTCAAATTCACCAGTTGCTCCATGGAAACTGTATATAGGGTATAGAGTGGCTATGAGTTGGAACTGACTTGATAGCGTTTAACAATAACAATAATGCAGAAGACCCTAGTTTGATTCCTGGCCAACACAATCATGTGTATCTCCCACTGTCCCCTCACTGGAGACTTACACATTGTTAAAATGAAACTTCAGTGGAGCTTCCAGACTAATCCTGAGTAGGAAGAAAGACTTAATGATCTAACCCCCAAAATCCTATGAAAATACTGTGAACTGGGCAGCCTTTCGTCCTTACGCATGGAGCCGCCATGAGTTGCAGGCTGATTGGACAGCAGCTAACAATAACAAAAACAACTACTACTATGTTGTCAGGACACAAAGGCTTATTAAGTTGTTTGGACTTAACTCCTTAGTAAGTAGAACTGCTAGGTATTCTTTGACCTAGGGGCCCCATGAAATAATTTCTGAAACTGTAGGAGTTCCATGACTTCAGAACATGTGGGAATCTTTAGTCTGAAGGAAGATGAGATGATGTAACCTGTATGTTCCTGGCTTTTCCCCACCCGAGCTTTATTGGATTTCCTAACGTATGCCCTAGGGACATTTGCTTTAGCACAGGCAGGCAAATGTGAGTCATCTGTCTCAGGCAAAAAGGAGTCATGATAGAAACAGAATGAAAAGAGACCATTCTTGGCTTTTAAGTTTCAAAAAGTGAAAATAAAACCCCCTAAAAAAGTCCCTCTGTCCCAGTATAAGAAAGGAAAAATGGGCAGATCAGTTCACCTTCTATGCCCCATCCCACCCCTACCGCAGCCTAGATACTGGGAAGGAAGGAGCAGGGTACAAGACGATGACACAAAGGCATTAGATCCTGGTGTGGCAGAGATCAATAGTCAGAGGTCCTTGTGGTCTGAGGGGTGTCCCCAGAGTCCCCCTGCACACGGTGCCAGCTAGGGCTCTGGATAAAAGTTGGAATGCCTGCACGGGAATGGTGACAGTTTTGCTGGGAATTAGGATTGAATGTATTTCAACCTGAAATGACTGAGAAAAGATGAAATTTGTCTAGTAAGGACATAGTTTAATGTCTCCATTGGGTAGAATCGGGGGCTCAAGGTAAAAGTTAAACATCACTTTGAGGAAAATAAAGGAAGTCCCATTTTCACATATTCGAATTCGTAGATTGAAAATGTCATCTGCTTCATCAATTTATGAGCATTTTCTTTTTAAGAAAGATTTGAAGGACATCTTTGAGACTCAACAGAATGGATATCCAGGGGCAATTTTGGGTATTTAGAAAATTCAAATATCAAGGGGAGATTTAAACTTATTAACTGCTCCTACATTCTTCTGTGGAGTTCTGATGTGGCACTGCAGGATAAGCATTGGACTGCTAACCACAAAATTGGTGGTTCAAATCC
>NW_006408715.1:2810286-2831233 GCF_000296735.1 Chrysochloris asiatica | reverse complement strand
GTCATCACTTTCTCCAGCCCTTCAAGTCTAGGGCTGGTAATGTCTTTCCTTGAGGAGCTAGTCCTTTGATAATAGGCCCTTTATTAAACTTGCTGCAAATGCTTAAGAGTACCAGATGCTTCTTCCTTGGTTCCTAATTGACACAATAGCTCTTGTACCAATTGTCCAAATGTTTCCATCCATGGCAGTCTGAATCCAAATCAACCAGATCAATATATAGCTCTCCAGACAAGAAAATCATGTCTGTCAAATGTAAAATGTGATGCAGAGAAAGATAAAAACAAAATCACACAGGAAGAATGGTGTAAGAAGAAAGAAAATAGTGTACTCTTTAGGTATTTTTAATTTAATTCAAATTCATAGATATGCTAAGTGAGTCCAAAACAAAGGAAAAGCAGGAAATAAAATCACCTTGCTTGAGCATATTTCTTTGGTAACAAATTAAAAGATGAAAAGAGACTAACCACCAAACTATGTGCCTTCCTATGTTCACATGGTAGCCCCAAATCAAGTCCAGAACACATTTTTCTTAGGTCTTCATAGTCCTCACCTTCATAGTCCTCACCATAGTCCTCAGATTCCTTGTCTAGACATGTCAGAGCAGCTGACATATCTAGATAAGGAATATGAACCCTGAGGTCACATAGGAACAGGCTGGGGAGGACTGGTGGGCTTTGAGTACTCTTATAGACACTCTACTCCAAATTTGATGTGTTCCTCAAGATGTATCTTAAGTCTACTGCTTCCTTGAAGACTAGTCTCTTCGCTGAACTCTGATACAACGTACCTTGATACAATTTTTTTTTCATAGCTGTAAAAAGTATATGCATAACACAATACTTGCCAATTCAGAATTTTTCACGACTTAGTCACACCAATTACATTAATCATGTTGTGCAACCTTCACCAATATTTGTTGCCAAATTTTATATCATCATAAACAGAAACTCAATGCTTCCTAAACAATGACTTTCCCTTTCTCCCTTCCTCCCATCCCTGGGAATCACTAATAAACTTTGTTCTCTACACATTTGCCTCTTCTAAATACTTCATATAACTGAGATCATACAATATTTGTCCTTTTGCAACTAACTTGCTTAACTCAGCATAATGTTTTCAAGGTTCATCCATGATGTAGAATATATCAGGACTTAATTTCTCTTTATGGATGAGTATGTATGAATGTACTATATGTATAAACCACATTTTGTTTATTCTTCTTCTATTTATGGGTTTGTACACTGTTTCCACTTTTTGGCGGTTGTGAATAGGGCTGCAGTGGACACTAGAGTACATGGGTTTGTTTGCATTGAGTGTCTTGGGCGTGTATCTTGAAATAGGAATCCTGGGACATATGGTAGTTCTCAGAACTACCCTATAAGATAGAGTAGAACTGCTCCCCAGGGTCTGTAGGATGAGTCCAAATCACCTTGATTGCACTGGCTGGATATTGAAGTTCTAGGTTTAAGTTTTTGGGGACTCACCAAACTATTTCCCACAATGCATTGCCACTGGCAATGGACAAGGCTTCCAATTTCTTCATATCCTTGCTAACATTTGTTGTTTTCCACTAATTTTTAAATAATTTTACCCATCCAAATGCAACGTGAAGTGCTATCTCACTCAGGACATAATTAAAATGTGTATCTTCTTTCTTTCCTTAATTAGTGTGTAAGCTCCTGGATAACCTATTCTATGTATCTTATCTCTCTGAAGTACTGGAAGCACACTTATTGTTGTTGTTGCTAAGTGTCATCTTGTCGGTTCCAACTCATAGAGACCCTGTATGGGGTTTCCAAAGAGCGGCTGGTGAGTTTGAACTGCCTACCTTGTGGTATAAATAGACCTTGTGGTCCAGTGCATTAACCCACAGTGCCACAATAGAAGTTCCATAAACCCCAGGTAATCAAAAAATAGGTGATATATGTCCATGGACCATGTATAGAAGAAATAATATCTAGATAGCATTCATTCTCAGGTAGAAAAATCAAATTCATTCCCGCTTCTCTAACAAGAAACTATAAATGATCAATCTAAATAAACTTATTATCAATTCTGTTTTCATCTGTTCTGATACTATTGCATATGTAGCACTTCTTTGACCCTAACCACCTGGAACTAGGCTAGATCTCACAAACTACGAGGGACAGTTTTCTAGACTGGCAAATCTGCCCAAGAATTCAGACTCCAGTTGCTAGCTTAGAAGTCCACACATTACCCTTACTTCTGACCTGCTGGCTCCTACTATTATCTTGCTTTCTATAATTTGCTAGTCTGACTCCTCATTGTATTAAAAGGAACACACATAAAGAGACACATTGGGTGGGGTCTGGAAGTGTCCATGGCAGAGCTTCCTTGTCCCCTAAAGCGATGTGTTTCTCTCCCATGTGTGGTGCTGTGGGTTAATGCACTGGACTGCAAAGTTGGTTTGAACTGTAAGATTGGTGGTTCAAATTCATCAACTGCCCCTTGCAAACCCTACATAGGGTTGCTCTGGGCTGGAACCAGTTTGATGATACTTAACAACAACAATAATGTCTCCCACGTACATCAGTCTTTCACCAACCAGGAAGCCCACAGAGCTGTTGTGTCCAGAGTCTTGACTAAAGTCTTATTATGTAATGATTGTTGGAATTATGTCCTCCTTCTCAATATCAGCTAGCATCACAGGTGAACTTTCTGGACTATCCAGCCTCCATCTGAGTCATCTCATTAGCATAAAGACTTAGGTATGGTGGAGAAGCCTCATTAAAGACACCTCAGTGGTTGGGAAAATGTCAGGTTTTAGAGGTTATCTTTCAGGAGACGAGGTTCTTTGAGTAAAGCTAAATTTTGTTTACTCCACAGTCATATATGCTTTCCTGTACACCATTTATTGTATGAGGGGTTTACAAGTATTACCTCATTCCTTACAAACATCCCATATGCTAGGTAGACTCCTTTTAGAATCAAATCTAAGCCTTAGAAGAGTTAAGTAACTTGCTAATATCACATAGTAATAAATGCTGAATATTGAAATCTAGGTTTGCTAACTCTTAAGCTAATGTTCTTCACCTCTTGACTATTCTGTCTGTGTGGCGCTGTGCACTAATGTGCTGGACTGTAAAGTCGGTTTTAACCACAAGGCCAGTTGTTCAAGTTCACCAGTCGCTCCTTAGAAATCGTTTACAGGATTACTATGGGTCGGAACTGACTCAACAGCACTAACAACAACAACCATCCCTAAACAAGTTGCTGCCCAGTCAATTCTAACTCAAGGAGACCTCATGTGCTTCAGAGCAGATGTGTTTCATAGGGTTTTCAATGACTGTGATTTTTTTGGCAATAATCACCAGGCCTTCCTTTCAAGGTGTCTTTGAAGGGACTATAACCTCCAATCATTCCTATTATTTGATAATAATACAATGACAATTCCAGGGAGCGATTCCATTTTATGGATGGGGATGGACTCTGCCTTAGTGGGCTACTTTAATGAAATCAAGAGAATCTGAATTCACAAATGCCTACACTTGTGTGGGGAATCGCTGCTCCATTCAACAGTGCTGCGTAGGTGCCAGCTTGTTCCCTAGGGAGCTTAAACCGATGGACACCTCACCCCGCACCACCCTCAGCTCATCCAGCACAAAATCAGAGAGTTCATTAGCAGCTTCCTAAGGCCCCTGCCCCAAATCTGCCATGCCTCGAGCTAATCATTCCGTTTCAGGCTTGGCCCTCCACTGCAGCTCAGATGAGGAGATCTTTTGGAACTTGTTATTTTAGAACTGAACAGAAAAGAGAATGACTAAATATTTCCTCTAACTGTGTGGTATGGACAAGCAGCTTGAGGGAATTTCCGTGGTGAGAGGAGTTTCCTCAACCACCACTCTAGGGAAACCCTGAAGCACCTTGTGTAGCAACTGATACTTGGAAAAGCTTATATAGTGGGGAGTAAAGATTTTACTTTTTATGAAAAAAACAAACAAACAAAAGTGTTTAGGTAGATTTAGTGTCCATAATACCTGTCATTAAGAGATCATTACTCATCTGTCAGTTAGCTGTACTGTGTAGTGATTTGAGTGTTATGATGCTGAAAACTATGCCACAGGTATTTAAAATACCAGTAGGGTCACCCATGGTGGACAGGTTTCAGCTGAGCTTCCAGACTAAGACAGACTAGGAAAAAGGAGAGATGGACTACTTCCAAATATTTAGTCACTGAAAACCTTATGAATAGCAATGGAACATTGTCAGTTAGTACCAGAATATTGAATACTGAAACATGATGAAAAGCACCAGAATATTGTCTGATATAGTGCCAGAAGATGAGCCTCTCAGGTTGGAAGGCACTCAAAATACAACTAGGGAAGAGTTACCTCTTGAAAGTAGAATTGACCGTGATGACACAAATAGAGCAAAGCTTTCTGGACCTTCATTTGCGTCAGCACAACTCAAAATGAGGAGAAACAGATGTAAAAATGTTCATTAATATTCAGATCACTAAATGTAAGAAGTATGAATCTAGGAAATTTGGAAGTTACCAAAAATGAAATGGAATACATAAGCATCTATATCCTAGGCATTAGTGAGCTGAAATGGACTGGTATTGGCCATTTTGAATCTGACAGCCACATGGGTTACTATACATAGGATGACAAATTGACGAGGAATGGCAGTGCATTCATAGTCAAAAAGAACATCTCAAGATCTGTCTTGAAGTACAACACTGTCTGTGATAGGATAATATCCATACAACTACAATGAGGACCAGTTAATACATCTATTATACAAATAGTTGTATTATGCACCAACCATTAATGTCTGTGATGATGAAATTGAAGAATTATACCAACTTCTTCAATCTGAAATCAATCAAACATGTAATCAAGATGTATTGATAATTAATGGTAATTGGAAAACAAAGGTCAGAAACAAAGAAGGATCAGTCGTTGGAAAATATGGTCTGGTGATAGAAATGATGCTGGAGATCACATGATAGAATTTTGTAAGACCAATGACTTCACCAATGCAAATACCATTTTAAAAAACAACATAAAAGATGATTATACACATGGACCTCATGAGATGGAATTCACAGAAATCCAGATTGATTACAACTGTGGAAAGAAACAGTGGAAAAGTTCCATATCAGCCAAAACAAGACCAGGAGCAGACTATGAAACAGATCATCAATTGTTCATATGCATATTCAGGCTGCAGCTGATGAACATTAAAACAAGTTCACAAGAGCAAAAGTAGGCCCTTGAACATATCCCACCTGAATTTAGAGATCATCTGAAGAACAGATTTGATGAATTAGATATTAATGACCGAAGACCAGAAGAGTGGTGGGATGACATCAAGAACATCATATAAGAAGAAAGCAAAAAGGTCATAAGGAGACAAGAAAGAAGGAAAGACCAAAACAGGTATAAGAAGAGATTCTGAAACATTTAGAAAGATGCTAAAGCAAATGGAAGAAATGAGGAAGTAAGAGATATACAGAGTATTTCAAAGGGCAGCTTGAGAAGACAAAGTCAAATATTATAGTGGAATGTGTAAAGACATGAAGCTAGAAAACCAAAGGGAAGAAAACACTCAGCATATCTCAATCTGAAAGAACTGAAGAAAAAGTTCAAGCCTCAACTTGCAATATTGAAAGATTCTATCAGCAAACTATTGAACGATGCAGAAAGCATCAACAGGAGATGGAAGGAATCCACAGAGTCACTGTACCAAAAAGAAATGGTCAAAGTTTAACCATTTCAACAAGAGCCAGTGATACTGAAGGAAGAAGTCCAAGGTACACTGAAGGCACTCACAAAAAACAAGCCTCCAGGAACTGATGGGATACAAATTGAAATCTTTCAACAAACTGAGGCAACACTGGAGATTTTCACTCATCTATGCCAAGAGATTTGGAAGACAGCTCTCTGGACAATGATAGGAAGAGATCCATACGTGTGCCCATTCCACAGCAAGGTGACCAACAGAATGTGTAAATCTTTAGACAATATCATTAATATAACACACAAATAAAATTTTACTAAAGATAATTAAAAAACGGCTGCAACAGTGCATTAACAGGGAACTCCCAGATGTTCAAACCAGATTCAGAAGAGGACGTGGAACTAAGGATATCCTTGCTGACGTCAGATGGATCTTGGCTGAAAGCAGAGAATACCAAAAAGATGTTTACTTGTGCTTTATTGACTACACAAAGACTTTCAACTGTGTGAACAACATTGTGGAGATTGAGTATTCTGGAACACTTAATTGTGCTCATGAGGAACCTACATAAACCAAGAGACAGTTGTTCACTGTAAAGGAAGAAGTTTTGTAACATAAGTGGGGAGTAGGTAATCTTACATTCCAGGAGCAGAAGACCCCAGGACCATTAAAGGAGAAGAGGATGAGTGGAATGTGGAACCCTATTCAGAAAAGCAGCGACACCAGAGATGGAGGCAGAGGTGATGGCATGGAGAGACAGCAGCTGAGAACTCTAAATTCATGGGGACTGAAAGCTGGTGGCCAGGATGCTGGCTTGCAGAATGTGTCCTTTGGTGGCTTAAATGACGATATATTCTTGAGAGTTTTGGTGTACACCTCCCAAACAAAACAAAACAAAACCAGAGGAAATAGAAGCACATACTGTTGAATGCACGGAGGGGATTGTAATCATTGCAATGAAACAATGAGTGTAAAACCAATGTTCTCCCATGTAAATGATCACTCAATTTGAGTAAAAATTAAAAAAAAAAAAAAAAGAGTGACAGTTGTTCAAACAGAACAAGGGAACACTGAATGGTTTAAAATTAGGAAAGATGTGCACAAAGGTTGTATCATTTCATCATACTTAATCTGTATGCTGAGCAAACAATCTGAGAAATTGGAGTATATGAAGAAGAACAAGGCGTCAGGATTAGAGGAAAACTCATTAACAACCTGCAATATGCAGATGATACAACCTTGCTTGTTGCAAGTGAAAAGGACTTAAAATGGTTACTGATGAAGATCAAAGAGCACAGCCTTTAGTATGGGTTTCTCCTCAATGTAAAGAAAACAAAAATCCTCACCAATGGACCAATAGATAACATCATGATAAGTGGAGAAAAGATTGAAGTTGTCAAAGACTTCATTTTGCTTGGATCCCCCTCACCACTCATTGAAGTGTCAGTCAGGAAATCAAACAATGTATTGTGTTGGGCAAATCAGGTGCATAAGATCTCTTTAAAGTGTTCAAGAGCAAAGATGTCAGTTTGAGGACTAAGGTGCATGTGACCCAAGCCCAGGTATTTTCAATAGCCTCATATGCATTAGAAAGTTTGACAGTGAATGAGGAGGACCATAGAGAAATTAATGCAGTCGAGTTATAGTTTGGGAGGAGAATATTAACACCACCAAAAGAACAAACAAATCTTTGTTGGAAGAAGTACAGCCAGAATGCTCCTTAGAAGCCAAGATAGCAGACGTTGTCTCTCATGCTTCAGACATATTATCAGGGGGGACCAGTCCCTGGAGAAGGATATCATGTTTGGTAAAGTGGAGGGTCAGAGAAAGGGAGGAAGACTCCCAATGAGATGGATTTGCACAGTGGCAGCAGCAGTGGACTCAAGCACAGCACTGATTGTGCAGTTGGTTCAGGACCAGCCATGTTTTGTTCTGTTGTGCATAAGGTCACTATGAGTGGGCACAGACTCAAGGGCACCTACAACAACAATTAAGAGGCATTGAAGATCTTAGAAATCATGTCCTGGGGCAGTGTTTGAGAGAAGAACCACAAATTAGATATATGATGCTCTGAAAGATTTCTAAATAGATAGTTAAATTTGGTAACAGAGTCTGAGGAAAAGGACTTAGGAGTGTGGTGTGTGGTTTAAAAATATACCTTTTTAAGAACTCATTGCAGTTTAACCCTGGCCATGATCAGTCACATTCCTCAAGCTCAGAAAACATGGAAACAAACACAAAAATGTTCATTATTTTTCCCCAGAACAGTAAAGAATTCTTTGAGGTGGAAGGTAAACAACTATCAGAACATTGGCCTGGATTCACTTCACTATTTTTAACTAACTGGAAGCAAAGAAAAACCAAACCAAAGCCTTGTTTTCTTTACTTGATTTATGCAAGGAGCATTTTAAAAGAAATTCACATTTTTCATTAGATAACTGTGATATCTTCACTATGCTACAATCCACGAATTGCCTATGAGAGTCATAAAAACACCCAAGTGTGTGCCAAGTGTACAAGAATCTACATTAATCACACAGATGCCGGGAGTGGGAGACCTCTCCAGTCCTTTCCCCACTAAAAAAAGGACAAGTCCATGAGCTTCAAATTGGATGGCAGTTGTACTTGGAGTAGAAGGATTCTTTTAGCTTTTAATATTTTAGTTACAAAATATTACAGCCTTTTAATAAAAAGCAAACATGGAAAGTAAACTTAAATTGTTGTTGCTAAGTGCTGATGAATCAGTTCCAACTCATAGTGACCACGTATAGGGTTTAGGAGGAATGATTGGTGGGTTCGACCCACCGACTTTACAGTTTTTATGCTTCAGCACCCTACTTACATTGGTGGTGGTGGTTGTGTGTTGTCTAGTAGATTGGTTCTGACTTCTGAGGCATCTTCTCTGTGATCAGCTGGTGGATTGGTATGGCTGACCTTGTGGTTAGTAGCCCGATGCGTAATCCACCACACCACCAGAGCTCCTACACTTAAATTAGCAAAAGAAAATAGAATGCAGATAAAGTAATTGTTGTTGTTGTTGTTGTTATGTGCCATGGAGTCAGTTTCGACTCATAACAACCCTGTATAGGGTTTCTGAAGCTATAAATCTTTACGGGAGCAGAAAGCCTCATCTTTCTCCCATGGAACAGCTGGTAGTTTCAAACTGCTGACCTTGTGGTTCACAGCCCAATTCATAACCACTATGCTACCAGAGCTCCTTAGATAAAGTAATGGGGAAGATAAAAGTTTTAACTATATAGATTGACCCAGTAGTGGCTTAACTAGCAATTTATCCACCTAGTCAGAGTTGATTTGTGAGAAATGGTACAGTTAACCCAAACATCCAGCACCTATTGGTGGAGTCTGTTTTATTGGTGGCGACTTCCCAAGAAGATTAAGTGACTGCCCTCTGCTTCGGCAGTGGCCTTGGAAATGAAATCCACTCCAGCCTTCTTTTCAGGGCATTCCTCCAGAGAGAATTGTTAACAACGTTGCACTCAGCCTGCCAATTAGAGGGTGAACAGCCCTTTGACTGCATTGTGAGAAGTCACAGAATGCAACCTACAGAAGGCCAGGAATTTGCAGATCATGAAATTACATAGCCTACATCTCTTCCTATCTAGTCTTGGTTTCTCCAAATTGTCTACGGGAGGGGGAAAAAAAAAGCATTCATTTACATTCCCAGCACTATCATGTGAAGTGAGCATAACCATCACATTTTACAGGTGACGGAACTGAGGAGCAGAGAGGTAAAGGAAGTCGTTGGAGGTGACCCAGAGCAGCAGTATGAAACTGAGTTTCATTCAGCGCCCTTGGTGTTGAATGATGGGTAAAGTTGAGAGAGAGACAAGACACATTTTGGAGCCAAGCCAGCTTCTTCCCTGCCCTTGATCTGGAATGTTGGTGCCTCTGTTTTGCCCCTGAGCCCGACAGTACAATACACATTAACAGAAAATACAACCGGCCACTTGTTCCACTGAAGTTGTGTCTAGGATACTTCCCAGGATGCCCCTGGAGTTGGCAGAACTGACATTGTTTATTTAATTTCAAATATCCAAAGACAGTTATTATTGCATCAAATGCATGCCATGTGCCTGCTGGGAAACTCCTCATCAACTATGGACACTACCTGCAAGTTTCCTTCTCCGGGAATCTGCAGGAACCTTTCTTCCTTTGTTGCCATTAACACATCTTTAAAATTTAATTATTCTATTTTTAGCATTTTCAATTACTGTAAACTTCTTGAGAAAATCGAATATGCTTTCTTCTTTTTAGCACACCTACCTGTGTGTGGTGTGGTGTTGTAGGATAAGTACTAGACTGCTAACCATAAGGTTGGTGGTTCAAACCCAGAAGCTACTCCTTGGAATCCCTATATAAAGTCTCGATGAATCAGAACTGACTTGATGGCATTTAGCAACAACAACAAAATTGTGCTGAGCAAAGGTAACTTAATATTTAAAGGCCAGTTCATATTTTCATGAACCGCTTGAAATAGTTTTCTTTCTGCCCTTTGCTAAATGAGTTCAGGAACTGCTATTTTATTTTAAATCTAGTTGACATGCTCCCAAACTAAGAAGCTATATCAGGTGGAAATGCATCATATTGTATACATGGAAGAGACCCTGGTCGGTGGGTTGGATGTCAGACTGGAGGCTTCTAACTCACGTAGCTGCAGGCCTGATGAACCAAGATCCGAAGGTCAGAAGGCAGGCAGGCAGGCAGGTTAGATGACCTGCTGCTGCTGACTCCCAGGAGCAGCAATAGAGTTGGGCACTGGTTCAAGTCCAAAGAACCAGAGCTCGGATCATAAGCCAAATGCAGAATCCAGACCCAGAGAAGTAAATGAAGGAACCTGCTCCTGTTCAACAAAATGGCATTGCAGCTGTCCGCCAAATGGTGCCGAATACAGTCCTACTTAAGCTTCGTCTCCTGAAAGCTTAAGTCTTTGTTACACAAAGAGATCCTTCCCCCAGTAGTTTCTGGTTTCAGAACATCTCCATAACTTCACCCATTGGAAGCCCGCCAAAACCTTCCTGAATCCTCCCATTACTGAACCCGGGACCACACCACCTTAAATACGACAGTCTGTAAGGGACCTGCGGGCTGGGCTCTTTGTCTCTCTTGACTTTGTGTTTCCCCTCTCATTTATTTATTCTCAATAAACCTCCCTGTTGTTGAAGCCACGTTCTCGCCGCGTCTCTTTCTTTCTAATTTCTTACAGCAAGCAAGCTTTGCTCAAGTGTTCAATATATTGGAAGCAGGCCACACCCCCAAGTAAACTTCCTTTCGCTTGATTTCTAGTAGCAGATCTTATCTTGGGGGATTTGTTGTTGTTAGGTGCCATTGAGTCAGTTCCAACTCATAGCGACCCTATGCACAACAGAATAAAACACTGCCCGGTCCTGGGCCAGCCTCACAATTGTTGCCACACTTGAGCCCATTGATGCTGCCACTTTGCCAATCCTTCTCGCCGGAGTTTTTCCTCTTTTTCTCTGACCCATCACCTTACCAAATATAATAACCTTCTCCAGCGACTGGTCCCTCCTGACAATATGTTTGAAGTATGAGAGATAAGATTGCTGTTGGAGTTGGTTCTGACTCAGTGACTCTGCACAGGGTTTCCGAGGTTGTAAATCTTTATGGGAGCCTCATCTTTATCGCAGAACAGCTGGTAGTTTTGAACTGCCGACTTTGAGGTTAGCAGCCCGATTCGAAACCATTTGCTACCAGTTGTTGTTATGTGCCGTGTAGTCAGTTCCGACTCATAGCAACCCTGCATAGAGTTTCCGAGGCTGTCAATCTTTGCGGGAGCAGAAAGCCTCATCTTTCTCCCGCAGAACAGCTGCTAGTTTCGAACTGCTGACCTTGCGACTTGCAGCCTGATTGGTACCAGGACGCTACCAGAGCTGATTGCCAAACCACTGAGAATCCTGGCCCAGTTAAGTTAACACAAAACCTTAACTATCACAGCTGGGTACTGAGATTTGATTGGACCAATGTTTGAGTAAACCTGTGTGTTCATATCTGAATATAGAATGAGGTTAGCATGATAAGGTAGAATTTCACTTACAGTTTGTTTCTAAATCTCTTGAGCAAATTAAAATACATCAGTAGGCCTGGGCATGAAATGAAATACCTTAGTTAAATTACAGAGCCAAGGACTTTCTAATCATTATTATAAAAATGGCAATGGGTTGTACTTTAATAAGACACTGAGAGCAGAAGGATTCAGCAGGGAGTGTGACATCATGGTCCTAGTTATGCCAGAAAGACCAGGTTCCAAGATCTGTCTCCTCTATAACAACATATAGCCATATATGGATGATTCGTTTTTTAAAGAGAAAAAAATGAGGCCTTTTTCATATTGATTTAAAAGATACAAAAATGGTATCTATTCTACAGCACTGTTGTAAGGATTGAAGCACATCTATGCTACTGTTTTTCAAATTTTAACCTGGAGAACTTGTTAAAAAGCAGATTCTGATTCAGTGGGTCTGGTGTTGGGGTGGAGATTCTGCATTTCTAATTAGATACCAGAATTATTATTATCAGAATATCTATTGTTAGCTACTGAGATAATATTGATCTGGGGCCCTCCCTTGGAGAAAGGAGAGTTTAACACAACTCACCCAGAGCCTGGTAAGCAGCAATTGATAGCTGTGATAGCTGCTGTGACCAGTGCTGCTCTTTTTATGCTTAATCCCAGTGGAAAATGAACCTTCAAATTAGATTCACTAAAAAGTTGTGAAGTTTCATTTCTCTCCTATTTGGCTACTCTCTAATAAGAACTGCTGAATGAGGCACAGGCCAAGACTGCCTACTTCTAACCACTAAAGGTTCCTACAAATGTCTTCCAAGTGCGTGAAGAACACACAGAGAATGAATTCACAAATCCTTCATGGTATGGATATTTACGTCAGGGTCTCAGTTGTGAGTTTGGGTCAAAATCTGGTACCTAACATTTTTTTGTTTGCTTCCAGTGATAATCACCAATGACTGACTGCTGAGCCCTCTCTATTCCCCTTGAACCCACACTTCCTTTAAGGGTAAAAATGGCACAGAACATCAGACTCATTACTCCGGACCTCCCTTCTCACAGCCTTCCTGATCCTTCAAGTCCTCATTGCCTTGGCAGCTTCTGTTACCTTCAGACAGACTTTCTTATATTTTGGTTTTTTGTTTGCCTTTGGCTTGTGGTTAAGTGCGGTAGAGTCATTTCTGACTCACAACGACCCTGTATAGGGATTACAAGAAACAGCTGGTAGGTTTGAACTGCCGATCTTGTGGTTCAAACAGAACGTGTGGTCTAGTAAGTATCTTACAGCACTACATCAGGACTCCTATATTTACTTTGTTGTTGTTTTTGTTAAGTGCCATTGGGCCTGTTCTGACTCATAGCGACCCTATACAGGATTACTGAGGAGTGGCTGGTAGGTTTGAACCACTGACCTTGTGGTTTGCAGTCCAGTGCTTATCTTACAGCACTACACCAGAAGTCTAATATGCCTTATAGAGTTTAAAATAGAGGTAAGTTGTATGACAAAATAGCACACAAACAACAATAAAAAACAAAAAACTGAAAGGTATAAATGAAGTGAAATGGCTTTAGCTTTCTTGCACAATTCAGGAAGTGGTAAAAGTATTAATTTAGGATAGACTCTACGGAAACCCTATATAGGGTCTCTATGGGTCAGAACTGACTCAACGGCACTTAACAACAACTACTCCTGATGTGGTGCTGTAGGCTAAGCACTGGATTGAGAACCACAGGGTTGGTGGTTCAAACCCACCAGCTGCTCCTCAGAAGCCCTCTACAGTGTTGCTATGAGTTGGAACCAACTTGATGGCACATAACAACAACAACTAATAAGTATGATACACCCCGCCCCCCCAATCCAAGATTTATTAGCATGGATTGGGGAATCTGCAGGATGCAGAGAATAATTTCTCAAGACCATCCAGTACATTATGAAGAGCAGGCCCCTTACATAGGGTAAGTTACATTTGGATGTATACTGCATCTGTTTTAACATCAAGATCGCATTCTTTGGAAAAAGAAACAATAAGGCAATAAACTTCCTCAAACATTCTACCTTTTAGGGAAAAAGAAACAATAAATCAACAAACTTACTCAAACATTCTACCTTTAGGGTCTCAGCAGCTTAATGCCTGAGATAACTATCTGGGTGGGTTTAAACATATCCTATTTTCCTTGTCCTGTTCTCCTTCTAGGACCCTACGGTCATCTTAGCTAATTTATAAACTTCCTCATTTGCAGCTGCTTAATTCCTGAGATAACTATCTGGGTGGGTGTAGGCATGTCCTATTCTCCTTGTCCTTCTCTCTCTTCTAGAACCACAAGGTCATCCCAGGCAATCTATAAACCTCATTTGTAGGGTCCTCACTTGAGACTCAATGACTAAAGTGACCCCATTTTGTTTAGGTCAGTAAATCCATGCTACCATTTTCCACTCTTATTTTTAGATTTAATTTCTATGAAATTTGCTTCAAATTAAAATAGTTACTTTGCTCCTGAGCATTGTTCTTTGGCTTAAAAGAACTAAGCTTAGGTTGTGAAAAGGAACTGGTTTTAAAAAGGGCAACACAACAAGGTAAGCATTGACTACAGCAACATATGAAAATTCCTATGACAGTACAAACTCCGACCCTCACTATTAACATGGGTAGCTTACTTTAGGTAACTAAGACTTTCATTATCTGCTTGAAAGAAGCCCTTACACTTAGGGCAGTGTTTGTCTGTGAGGTGGCGTTAAAGGTCTTTATCAATGTACAGACAAGTCTGTTGATTTTCACATTTATGGTCAAGTCCATAGCATGCATTACATGCATTACATGCTCAGCTGGACTGAACAGATGTAGATCAATGCGGAAGTCAAGTGAGGGAGCACTAGCGATGAGGTCTGTCAGTCAGATCCTGTCTCTGAGGTGGGAAGGTGGTGAGTCTTCCAAATGTATAGGGCCTCTCTTTCCCCCAACCTGCCCCAGTAAAGCTAGCAGGGATGTAGGAGAAGGCCTTAGTTCCACAAAGATCAGCTACTCTGCTGGAGTTGTTACCAAAGTACCAATGCCAATGAGGCAGGAGGTAAAGGATTGTTCAATGTAAAATCCCTCTTCAAACAGAAACCCGATGACGTATTCATTCCATGTTTGCCCACGTATATTGAAGCATTTTCACCTCAGTAGTAGGGGATTAGACTGGAGTGTCCAACCTATAGTAGGAGAAAGATGTTGAATGCAGCTTTGATCGCAGCTTGAGGTCAGAGGAAGAATTCACAGCCCATTATCACTCATGTGGTGAGTCCTGGTCTTGAGGCACCCCCGTTTGAGAGCAGTGGGGGTGGTCAGTGGTCAGCAGTATCTTCCAAGACCCGGTCCACTTTCCTCTAACTGAGAGTCAAGTCTGTTTTTCCATGTTTTGAGCAGGGCACAATCTCTAGGCTGGAAAGGGTGAAGGTTATCTATAGTGAAGAAAGCAGACCCAGGATGAGCAAATTTAAGATTAATAGAAAGTGCATGGTAGAGGTGTTGTGTATACCGTTGTACTTTCAAATCTTGGTTGAAGTCAGGTAGAGGGTTGAGGGAAGCTGCCTGGAAAGGCTTACCATATACAATTTTATAAGGGCTCAATTTAAACCCGCTTCTGGGGCTAGCTGAATTTGGAACAGGGCTAAGCAACACTTGGTCCCATTCAGATAATTTTCCTGACAGTTTTGCCATTTGTTTCTTTAGCATATGGTTCATTTTCTCTACTTTCCCAGAATGGGATCTCTATGCTGAATGCAATCTCTATTTCATCTGTAGGTGTTTGCTGCTCCATTGTCACTTTGGACACTTTTTGGAAGTACAAACTTGGAGATAATCTCCTTCAAGAGGATTTCCACTACTTATGAAGTTCTCTTAGTTTGGGTGGGGAAAACCGCTACCCAACAGAAAAGGTGTCTACAAAAACAAAACCAGCAAATATTTAATTACCCCACTTGGGGGCATCTACATGAAATTTTCAGAGGGCTGTTTATTTGATAATGGTGCAGGACAGCCTTTCTTGGGATTGTTCTTGAGGCAGGTAAAACAGTTAGAGCTAACATCCTGAATGATATTTTGAAAATTTCTTGCCCTGGAGTCAGGGCCTAATGAATCAAACCAGGTTCTCTTTCCCATAGTGGGTCATTTAAGAAGTTGTAGTTGTTAAGTACCATGGAGTCAGTTCTGACTCATAGTGACTCTGCACAGGGTTTCTAAGGCTGCAAATCTTTATGGGAGCAGAAAGCCTCATCTTTCTCCCACGGAACAGCTGGTAGCTTCAAACTGCCAAGGTTAGCAGCCCGATTCGTAACCACTATGCTACCAGAGCTCCTTCAGGGGCTAATTTTAATGGGTTCAGAACCATTCTCTTGCCAATTACTTTCTAGCTTTTAATCTCTCAGAACCAGAACAATTCCATCACCATTCACTTTTCATCCTCTAACTTCTCTTTCAAATCCTTCTGCCTCAATCCAACTCAAGCCCTCTGGGTACACATTCACAGTCTTTCTTGCCAACATTTCTAATGCCCTCATCAGTGCAATCAGTTCGACTTTTTGAGCGAGGTCCCTGGCAGGAAGTGTACTGCCTCCACTGGGTCTTATAAGGTTCCTATCACACACCCTGTTTTCTGAGTCCCTTTTTCCATATAACTACTTCTGTCCATGAACAACATCTAGTCCACCAGGTATAATGGTTGGTCAGACAAGTCAGGTTGGCTGGAAAATACTTGGTCTATAATTTCTATATAATCATGGTCCAGTCATCCAGTTGCCACATCAGGGAGAAGGATGGTGGGTTTAGTCATCCCATAATTCTCAGGGTAATATTCGGATTGTCTGGTAAAATTACCTGGTATTGCCTCATTCATCCTGTTATGAGCCATCAGGTCATCTCCCTGTTCTGTTGCAGTGAGTTTCTCGGCCTCTTTCCAGAGAAGATAATGGTTTCTGTGGGATGGTCAGGCTTTAATCAGACCTCAATGGGGGATGCTTCTTGGCTCTCTCTGGAGTTCCACTAACCCATGCTAGGGGTTTACCTGATTGTCGATCTCCTCAGGCCAATGTAACTGGTTTCCGGGGTTTGAATCAGTAATTGCGAGGCATGTTCATGAGGAACCTACATCAGCAGACTTTTGATTTCAGGAAGAAAAGTTGTTTAAACATACAACTTTGGAAGCAGGTCTTGGCCCAGTAAGGAGACCGGGCAGTCAGGCATATGTAGGAAACGGTGTGTCATTTTCTTTTCCCCAGTGAAGCGGTCTAGGGGGGTTCAGGAATAACTGGTCCTCAGGTTTCCCTGAGATCTCAGTCACCATCACTGAACAGAATGATGGGAAATTCAGAGGCATATTGACTAAAGAACAAGTGGCCCCAGTGTCCACCAAAATCCACAGTCTGTCCTCCATTGTTATTTGCAGCTGAGGTGTCTGTGTGTGTGTGTGGGGGGGAGGTGGGCAATAGAGATGACAAAGGTTGATGCCAAATCATGCTGGACCCCCTCCCCACTGGCACTGTCAGTCTTCTGAAGAATGAAGATTGTTCAACCATCTGTTGAGTAGGAGGATGGTTTTTTTCTGCCAGATTCTCCCCTGAGATTTGGACATTCATTTTTCCAGTGTCCAGGTTTTTTGCAATAAGCACATTGGTCCTTGCTTAAGGTCCTCTTTCTTTTCAGGGCTCCTCCCAGGGGTTCTATAGGCTTACCTCTAGCGGTCTTTAGGAAGACAGTAATGGCCTGAGATTTCTTGTGCTCTTGGCTGTTAAATTATCTCGAAGGTGGTGTTGACCAGCTGGAATGGATGCATGCCAATTGCCCTGTCGAATTTCTGCAGTTTCTTTCTAATATCGGGGGTGCTTTGGGAAATAAAAGTCATGTTAAACATTCGGGATTTGCTGAGTTGTTGGGATCAAGGTCTATGTACGTATGGTAAGCTTGATAGATTCATTCAAAGAATTCAGAGGGGTCTTCAGTTGGCTTCTGCTGAACTGCTTGTACCATGTTCAGGCTCTTTTGTTTAGGAACTCCCTTCTTCAGACCTCTGAGAATGCACATTTTATAGTGCTCCAGCCTCAGTAGGCCCTGTCATTTAGATTCCAGTTTGGCTCAGTGAGAGGAATAGCCTTGACTGGAGCTAGGGTCCTGTTTGGGTTTTTCTCCATGGATGTGTGCAGCTTCATCCCATGGCTTATCTCATACCAGCCTTCTTTCATCGCTGGTCAGGAGCATGGTCAATAGAGCCTGAATATCTGTCCAATTAGGATGATGGGTAGCAAAAATAGTGGTTATTAAATTTGTCATTTTAGTTGGGTCATCCTGATGTGGCACTGTGGGTCACTGTGTTGGACCGCAAAGTCCGTCCAAATCGCAAGATCAGTGATTTAAGCCCACCAGCAGCTCCTGGGAAACCTCACACAGGGTTGGAACCGACTCCATGGCACCCAACAACAACATCTCAGTACAAAGGATTTGAAATTTTCCTATTTAACAAGTCTGAGGTAGAGAAAGGAGTATGTGCCCAGTAATATCCTGCAGCTTGCCTTCCATGTTCAATCCTATGGGCATCTGCAGAGAGGATATTTCCCTACCTGTGTTCCAGCTAGCTCTTGACCACAATGGGTCCTTTGAAGGGTATGGTATAGAGAAATCACTTCCAAACTGCTTTCCTTAGCAGCTAAATAAGGTGGGGCCAGTTCACTAGGTCAGGCTATATTTTCCCTACTAGCAGCTGCTGGTGCACCAGGAGTTGTAATAAGATAATTCTATAATCAAAAGCTACATTTCACAAAAAAGCAACTATTCATTTCTTTATATATTCACATATAAGCCTGGTTAGAACTCTTTATGTTTTCACTTTTTTTCATTTTTCCTTTGCATGGCTTCCATATTGGCAGCATAAATACATTATATACACGGCATAACCTACATACTCTTGGAATTCCCGGTTGTTTTCAGTTTCTTAAACATAAATACAGGACAGAAACGAAGTAATTTTACAAACAGATAATCTGACATAGCTATAAAATGGCATAATAATTTAAGAATCCACTCAAAAGTTATTTTTTCCCTCATAATCTAGATTGTACATTGCCAAGCTGTATTACAATAAAAATAATTTTCTTTGATATCATAAGACGGTACCCACAAGGAAACCAGTCAGACAGAATTACTCTCTACAGACCTTTTCTTTGGGATTGAAGCCTGTGTTCCCATTTTTCAGATACAGAGGTTAACCTTAACAGAAACAGAAGGGACACTTTTAGGAAATTACTTCCTACCTACTGTGTTCCAATGTGCACACCCAGAATAAAGCAAGGGGATCTCAAAAATGAAGGTGACGGTGAATGCAGGAGACACAGAGCTGAAGGCTCCCAAGAAAAAGATTCTTGGCAGCACTGCTTGTGAGTGTTTGGTTACTGTGTTCCTGGGCTCACCTGTCCAGGTGGCCAGTAGGCCTCCCAGTAAGCAATATCACCCACAAAGGAGAGCAGGTTCCTTTGCTAGCAATACAACTTAATGGAGAAATCCATAAGGTCCCTGAGTGTGGTCGCCAGAAATGTTGCCAAACCAAAACAAAGGCTTGCCAGCCTGTTACTTTAGTCAATCACAGAGGAGAGATCCAATCCAAGCTTTATTAGCAGAAAGCCAGCAGTCTGGAGGACGGAGAGAATAACTTCTCAAAATCTTCCTCCAATGATGCATTTGTAACTAATAAAATAATAATATTGATATTGTTGCTAAGTGCTGTGTAGTCCGTTCTGACTCAGTAATTCTGTATGGAATTTCTAAGGCTTTAAAAATCTTTGCAGGAACAGAAAGCCTCATCTTTTTCCCATGGAGCAGCTGGTGAGCTTGAACTGGGCCTTGTGGATGTTCTCAGTGCAGTGCTTATCCTCTGGAGCCACCACACTCCTCAAACTAATGATCAAAGAATAGAAATAACAGGGCAACAGATTAAAATAAAGTCAAACATTTGATTAATATACAAGACAATAGAGAGAAATAAAGGTACAAAGAAGAGAAGCAAGCAATAGAAAATCCAACAAACAAACAAAAACCTTAGGATTCAAAGATTTCTGAAACTGGATGCACTAAGCATCGACCATAAAAGAAAAGCTTATGGAAAAATAGATTCTGGTTACAATTAATAATTAAGGACTCCCCCCTCTACCCCACACAAAGAAAACCAAAACAGAAAGAATAGAAGCTAATACTGTTGAATGATGGTGCACAGAGGAGACTGTAATCATTGCAATGAAAAAATGAGTATAAAACCAATATTCTCCCATGTAAACTATCACTTAATTCACAATAAAAACTTGAAAAAAAAAAAAATAAGGACATTATGCAGAGATCGAAAAGTCAAGTCACAGATTAAGAGAAAATATTTGCAAACATATTTAACAATGACAAGTATTAAAAATATATTTAATACTTATACATTAATTAAAAAAAAAAAAACCCAGACAAATACATTTTTAAGAACAGGAAAGAGTTGAACTGGCACTTCTAAGAAAATATTCTAAAGGCCAATACCCTTAAGAAAAGCGCTCACTGTATTAATCATCAGGGAAACACATATCAAAGCACAACAAGACACCTAAGTATCATACTTAGCACAACAGCTAAAATGAAAAGATTGATAATACCAACTACTAGAGAGAATACAAAACAACTAGATCTCTCTTACAGTGTTGTGGTGGCAGCGGCTGTGTTCTATGGAGTCAATTCCAACTCACAGTGACCCTTTGTATCTTTTCCCATGTAGCAACTGGTAAATTTGAACTGCTAACCTTATGGTTAGCAACCCAGCTCATCACCCACTACACTACCAGAGCTGGCTATATAAATTGGTTCAGTCACATATCTTATATTGCAACCCTAATGCCCAGTGATTCCAATTATTAGTAAATGTCCAGAAGAAATGTGCATAAATATATGCACAAAAATATTCTAGTAGCTTTATGCATAATAACTTTAAATTGTCAATCATCTAAGCATTCATCAATAGTAGGAAAAAAATAGTGGAATGAATGAATGGTGGTGGTGGTGGTTATGTGCTGTGGAGTTGGTTCTGACTCATAGCAACCATGTACAGGGTTTCTGAGGCTGTAAATCTTTACAGAAGCAGAAAGCCTTACCTTTCTCCCGTGGAACAGCTGGTAGTTTCGAACTGCTGATCTTGCAGTTAGCAGCC
>NW_006408715.1:2806955-2809166 GCF_000296735.1 Chrysochloris asiatica | reverse complement strand
ATGGTGAACAGGTTTCAGCTGAGCTTCCAGACTAAGACTCAAAAGGAGAAGCACACTACTTCTGAATGTTTAGCCACTGAAAACATGAAAAGCAGTGAAACACTATCAGATAGCACCGTAATATTTGAACATGATGAATAGTGCAAGAACATTGCCAGATATAGTGCCAGGTTACAAAGTATTCAAAATATGACTGGAGAAGAGCTGCCTTCAAAAAGTAGAGTTGACCATGATGATGCAAATGGAGTAAAGCTTTTGGGACCTTCATCTGCTGATGGGATACAATTCAAAATGAGAAATAGCTGCAAACATCCATGAAGAATTGATCTTGAAATGAACAAAGTATGATTTTAGGAAAATTGGAAGTTGTCAAAAAATGAAATGAAACACATGAACATCAATATTGTAGATATTAGTGAGCGGAAATGGACTGGTATTGGCCATTTTGAATCTGACCATGGATTACTATGCCAAGAATGACAAATTGAAGAGGAATGGTATGAAATTAACATCAAAAAGAACATTTCAAGATCTATCTTGAAGTGGAATGTGGTCTATGATAGGGCAATATCCATATGCCTACAAAGAAAACCAGTTAATACCACTATTATTCAAATTTATGTATCAACAAATAGAGTCAGTGATGTTGAAATTGAAGAATTTTACCAACTTCCTCAGTCTGAAGTGGATCAAACATGCAATCTAGATATATTGATAACTACTATTGATTGGAATGCAAAGGTCAGAAACAAAGAGGAAGGATCCGTATTTGGAAAATATGACCTTGGTGATAGAAATGATACTGGAGATCTCATGATAGAATCTTACAAGACCATTGGCTTCTTCATTGCAAATACCTCTTTTAAAAAACCATAAAAGACAAAAAGACCATACACATGGACTTTACCAGATGGAATACACAGAAACCAAATCGATTACATCTGTGGAAAGAGAGAATGGAAAAGCTCCATATCATCAGTGAAAAGAAGGCCAGGGGCAGACTGTGGAACAGACCATCAATTGGTCATATGCAAATTCAGGCTGAAGTTGAATAAAATTAAAATAAATCCATGAGAGCCAAAAATATGACCTTGAATATATCACACCTGAATTTAGAAATCATCTCAAGAACATATTTGATGCATTAGACACTAATGACTAAAGACCAGACGAGTTATGGGATGACATCAAGAATATCATACAGGAAGAAAGCAGAAGATAATTAAGAAAGCAAAAAAGAAAGAAAAGTATGTCAGAAGAAACTCTGCAATTTTATCTTCAGCATAGAAATGCTAAAGCAAATGGAAGAAATGAGGAGTTAAAATAGCAGAATAGAAAATTTCAAAGGACATCTTGAGAAGACAAAGTCAAATATAATAAAGAAATGTGTAAACATCTGGAGTTAGAAAACTGTAAGGGAAGAACACACTCAGCATTTCTCAACTGAAAGAACTGAGGAAAAATTTTAAGCCTCAATTTGAAATACTGAAGGATTCTTTGGGCAAAATATTGAATGATGCAGAAAACATCAAAAGAAGTCACTGTATCAAAAATGAGATGGTTGATATTCAACCATTTGAAGAGGTAGCATACAATTAAGAGACAATGATATTGAAGGAAGAAGTCCAAGTTGCACCGAAGGCATTGGTAAAGAACAAGGCTCCAGGAATTTAAGGACTAAAAACGGAAAAATTTCAGCACACTGAGGTTGCTCTGGAGGCACTCACTCAACTGTGCCAAGAAATTTGAAATAGGGATTTCTGTGCCCATTCCAAAGAGAGGTGACTCAACAGAATGAGGAAATCATCAGACAATATCATTAACATCATATGGAAGCAAAATTTTACTCAAGGTAATTAAAAATAGATGAACATTACATTAGCAGGGACCTGCCAGAGGTTCAAGCAGAATTCAGAGGAAGACATTAGATGAATCTTGGCTGAAAGTAGAGAATACCAGAAAGATGTTTACCTGTGCCTTATTGTCTATGCAAAGGCTTTTGACTGTGTGAATCATGACAAGCTATGGACCACATTGCAGAGTATGAGTATTCTGGAACACTTTATTGTTCTCACGAGGAACTTGTACATAGACCAAGAGACAGTCATTCGAACAGAACAAGGGACACTGAATGGTATAAAATCAGGAAAAGTGTGTGCCAGGGTTGTATTCTTTCACCATACTTGTTTAATCTGTGTGCTGAACAAATAA
>NW_006408715.1:2805049-2806629 GCF_000296735.1 Chrysochloris asiatica | reverse complement strand
CTTTTTAAATTGTTCAAGAGCAAAAATGTCAGTTTGAGGACTAAAATGTGCCTGACCCAAGCCATGGTACTTTCAATAGCCTTCTATGCATGTGAAAGTTGGACAGTGAATAAGGAAGACTATAGAAGAATGGTTGCATTTGAGTGATGGTGTTGGAGGAGAATATTAAAAGCACCATTGGACTGCTCAAAGAACAAACAAATCTGCATTGGAAGAAGTAAAACTAGAATGGTCTTTGAAAGCCAGGATGGCCAGACTTCATTTTTCATACTTTGGACATATTGCCAGGAGGGACCATATCCTGGAGAAGGATATCATGCTTGGTAAGGTGGAGTTGTCAGCCATAAAAAGAAAGACTCTCAATGAAACAGATTGGCACAGTGGCAGCAGTAATGGGCTCAAGCGTAACAATGATTGTAAGGATGGTGCAGGACCGGTAGTGTTTCATTCTGTTGTGCATAAGGCTGGCACTATGAATTGGAATCTACTCATTGGTATCAAAAACACCCATAACCCTTTACACAAAGTTTCAGGACAGTTGAAATGTGGTTGTAGAGTTCATCACAGTGGTTATATTTAGGAGAGAATGGGTTTGTTGGTTTAAGGAGCTGAAGATGTTTTATATCTTGATCTGGGTGATAATTACATGAATGTTATACACATGTAAAATTTTATAAAAATGTACACTTAAGATTTGTTCCCTTTACTACATATATGTTATATTTTAATTTTTAAAAATCTTTAAAATAAGTCTTAACTCCTGAAATGCCACCCCCATCTTTTATTCAAAGTTTCTTTTTGCCTTGAATCCTCTAACTCTTGCCTATGCTCTTTTTTTTTAGTTTTATTCTGGTTAAATGTTTTTCCTGTTGCCACTGAGTAGACTGTGGTTTTCAATGGCCAGTTTTTTTGGAAGTAGATCAGTACCCTTTCTTTGGAGTCACCTCTAGGTAGAATCAAACCTCTAACATTTACTGTTAGCATCCAAGTGTGTTAACCATGTGAAACAGCCATGGATTCCTGCTAAGTGTTAGACTGACTCTCTTATTTCTACCTCTAACTAGTCCATGAGTCATTTGCTGAGATCATTCTATGTCCAAGGTAGTTCTTAGGCATGAGTGTAGAATCTATGAAGTCATACAGGGCTGCATGAGTGGATAATCTACGTGGTTGTACAAAGTCCCATGAGTGGATAATCTATGCAGTCATACAGGACCCCATGAGTGGATAATCTATGTGGCTGTACAAGGCCCCATGAGTGTAGAATCTATGTAGTCATACAGGGCCTCATAGAAGGATATATTGGCCTGCTTTCACCATTTTGGAATTCTTAAAAATTTGAACAGGAGCCTCACATTTTCATTTGCACTTGATCCTGTAAATTATGTAACTGGTCCAACTCTTAGGCATTGTCATCTTCAAATGACTTATACTAATATAAGGATGTACTTATACATCCTCTTTTTTCACTGACCCTCAACTCTACCAAGCATGATGGTCACTCCTGATGACATGTCTAATACATGAGGGAGCTTTAGAAAGTTCATGGAAAAGTTCCAGTATCTTTTTTTTTTTTTTTT
>NW_006408715.1:2795999-2804616 GCF_000296735.1 Chrysochloris asiatica | reverse complement strand
GTTACAAAACTTCTACCTTTACAATTGTGACAGTCGCGATTAGTCATGATAACAGTTATTCACTACTGAATCTTATGAATCTTATCCCCATCTCCTTTCACCAGACCCATCTAGACAAGATGATAACTATTCACTGGGGACTCTTTTTTTCCCCCCACACTCTTAACTAAGCTCCCTCTTGAAACCTTGTAAGCCAGTCACTTCTTGCCTTTATAGGTCCCCCACCCAATTTAGGCCATCTTTTTAATATATAAATAAATACAAAGAAAATAAAGTCACTCAGAAAAAACTGCATTAAATGAAGAATGTCTCATATCTGAATTTATGTTTTGCCTGATCAATAAAAATCAAAAGTTGGAAAAGCAGTTACACTTCCTACTTCAGTGGACACTTACAACAATCTATCATTTTCTGAAATGATCATTACATTTCAATTTACCATGAACTACTCTGAACTTAAGGAGCTCTGGTTGCGTAGTGGTTACGAATCGGGCTGCGAACCTCAAGATCAGCAGTTCAAAACTACCAGATGTTCCGTGGGAGAAAGATGAGGCTTCCTGCTCCCGTAAAGATTTATAGACTCAGAAGCCCTGTACAGGGTCGCTATGAGTCGGAACTGACTCCACTGCACATAACCACCACCACCACCCCTCTAAACTTACTATGAGATGTAGTCAAAGTAAAAAAAAAAGCAAAGACATAGGAAGAACATTCCTTTTTTGGAGTGGGAAAGGCCTCCAGAATCAGCATGGAAAAAACATATCTTGTTGAAGAATTCTAGGTGGAAAAAAACTTAATGTAGTCAATTTCATCTCATGCTGAGCTGACATCATCTGTTCATTAACTTGTTTAGTGTCATTCTTCTAAATCAAGTGTGTTTAATGCTTCTTCTAGTTCATCCAAATCTTCCCCTGTGAAAAGATTTTCATCAACAGGAACAGCATCAAGAGCTCCATTTTACTGTTCTTCCTCTAAATTGTCCTCTTCCAGATCACTGCTTTCCTCATTTTCTGTCCTACCTCCGTAAGCTTCACTTAATTTGTTTTCATCTTTTTCTGAAGTATCTGTGCTGAATCTTTCAAGACTGGCTACTGTAATACCTCTCTCATCTATAGTTCGTGGAATGTACTGGCTTCAATCTATGACCTTTATGCTCACAGAATCATCCACCTCATCACCACCTGTTCCTTGGGTGTAACAGGTATCATCTGCTTCCTCATCATCGTCATTAACCATCTCAGGACGAAATTCAAATGCCTCACGACCACTGATCACTAGCGCTTTTCATGCTTTGAAGTCTGCTTTCCTTCTTTCTATATCTTGGTCAAGTTTATCAATCTTTTCTTGTCTTTACCTTTTTTTCCATGCAAGAAAAGATTCTAGAGTGATTTTGGACCTAGGACAGAACGCTCTCTTTCAACGAGGTCCTCTAATGAAATTTCATCTTCTTTCTTTTTATCTTTTTTCAACACAGATCCAGAAGGACGTGCATGACGATACATGCACACACCGCCCCCTCTATTGTTGTTGTTGCTATGTACCATGGAGTCGGTTCCGACTCATAGTGACCCTGTACAGGGTTTCCGAGGCTGTAAATCTTTACAGGAGCAGAAAGCCTTATCTTTCTCCCATGGAACAGCTGGTAGTTTCAAACACCTTACCATGAGGTTCACAGCCCAATTTGTAACCACTACGCTACCAGAGCACCTTCTATGGCATACCCCCAAACCAGCCATACTTATTGTGCTCAATAGCTTCAAGGAAATGCTTGCACACTATTTGAGTTTTTGGTTTTTTCTTTTCCGCCTCACTGTGCTTCTTGTTCACTACTTCTTCCAGTTTTTTCTCATCCCAATTATCTATGGTATCTTTTTCAAGTTCTTCATCTTTTACATCAATGTAAACACTTCACTTCTCACATTTTCTCTCCAGAGCCAAGTCACCAGAGAACTTACACTCATCTCCTTTAGTATACTGTCCTTGCTTGATGAATGCACATACCACAGATTTGGGATCTGCACTTTTACTTATTTTTTGAGCAGCAACTACAGGTTTGAAGGGTTTGTTTAACTTCTGCAATTCCTTCTTCTTGTCCTCTTTCTTTTCTGCTGCACTTTGTGCTACCTGACGTGGATTTTGCTGACCAAATATAACTTGATGGGTGACAGCTTTGGTAAGCTTCTGTTGCTTTGCTCCTTTCTTATTCTTTAGACCAAAAGTTTTGTCTTTGATGATCTTCTTCTTATTCTGTTCTGCCTTTTTTGCTGCCCCTGGCCTGAGCCTGTTTCTTGGCGGGGGGGGGGGTGGTGAGGCTTGTGGAGACAGGCAGCACAGGCCACACTTAAGCGCAGCTGGACACCATCAGGGGCTCTGGCCCCGTGGCCCAGGCCGATTATTTTTAGAAGTGAATCTCCAGGTTCTTCCTAGTCTGTCTTAGTCTGGAAGCTCCTCTGAAACCTGTCCACCATGAGTGACCCTACTGGCATTTGAAGCCCTGGTGGCAAAGCTTCCAGCATCACAGCAACACACAAGCTACCACAGTGCCACAAACTGACAGAAGAGTTAGGGTTTCATTTTATACTATAGATTATTTTTCTAGGTCAGAGATAATAAAACAGAAGTCCATGGAGAGAATCCAGCCAGTAGATATATTATTTTCAGCCTGAATATTGTGTGTTTTTAAAGAATAGTTACCAATATGATAAGACTTAATAGAAAAGCTTAAGATTTACGGTCTCACTTGAGACAACACTGACCCTTTTTGGGGCATTACTGCAGACATTAATGCCAAGGAAAGGCTGTCCTTTTGAACATGGTATCCTCTTGCTAGCTTACTCAAGTCTCCATCACTTGCTACTCAATACTTCATTTGGCTTCACTTATTTATTCTACCTGCCAGACCTATCATGGGTACATCCAAGTTCTATTATGAAGCTGGGACTTTGTGAGGTCCCTGTAAGCACTCCAACAACAGATCATTCATTGCCCATCTTTTGCTGGTTTAGAATTAGAATTAGACTTTGTTAGTAAGGACAGCCTAATGGATATAAGAGAATTAGATATTTTTAGTCCCCACATTTATCTTGTCTGTGACTTAGGACACTTCCTTGCTCTCTAGTGTCACAGAGGATGACCTCTCTTAAGATATCAGTTCCAAGAAAACAAGTGAAAATTTGGTAATAGACTGTTCTAAAAGAATGTCTGTTCATTTCCATCTTCCCATAATCTGCTGCATTCTTCAGGCCCTCTGAGTCTTCTAAAGAGTCGTGCCAAATAATCCTGAAGTTATTTGTCTAACCACAACTATCTAAATTCTGTTTTGTTTCCTCTTTTCTTTCCAAATGCTCATTTTGTGTGGGGCAGTAAAGTCTTTCTTGAACAGGAATATTTTCCTTCGTTATAGTCAGGAGGCCATTCTGGTATGCTGAGATGTCCATTTATGTCTCCAGTGTCCAGCAATGACAAGGTCATATTCTGGGATCAGCTTATCCCTCTCTTTACCCTAAAGATCTGCTCAGAGTTTGAAGGACTGGAAGAGAGAAATCTAGGTTGTTCAATCTCCTAACTGATCACTCAGTAAAATTGGGCTATTAGTTTTTCTTTGCTGTTGGACAGGAATCACTCCCTCTGCATCAGAACTCATTGTCATCTAAGAGAGGGTGCTTGGACAGAACACTTAGTGTGTGCCTGCCAGGAAGAAACTCTGTGGAACCTTTCTGCCTCATTTATGCTTTGATAAGAAGTGTATACTGTTTCCAAGTCTAAAGTGACCCTCTCAAACTCAGTTTTGTGATTAGAAGTGCATGGAACATTAGGCACTATTAGCTGAGGAACACTTTGGTGTGTGGTCTATTCCAGGAAAATAATCCAGTGCCCTCTTAAAGAATCCAGTGTCTCCTTAATTATGTCCACCAAATTATTTTCAAACCATATGAGTCCTCAAAACTCATCAGCTATTACCCCATTCTGAAAACCTTTTGAGAGAGAACTATGAGGGAAGGCAAAGTTTCATACTATCCTAAAGTTGGGTCCAATTGTACAAAAAGCCAGTTTTTTTCTTGTAAATCCACATAAAACTTTTGCCTAAGAAGAAGACTACATATAAAGAAAGGCTTAAAAAGAAACAGTTAAATAAAAACAGTTAATTTGAAAGCCATGTTGAAGAAGAGTAGAGGAGGAAGATCTGAAATGTTTGCAGGACATTATAAGCCTGTTTTCCAAGGCCACTTTGTCTCTGAAGATTCTTGTACTAGTTTCCCTTAAAGTCTATGTACTTGTAGTGAAACAATAGTTTCAGTCTCTGGATTATGAATATTTCTGCATAAGCTCCTTCTGTTCAGTCATTTGGTTGAATTTGTGTATGTTGGTATCAGTTTCTGAAATGAGGTCTTTTAAAATAGGTTTATGGGAATCTGCGAACTGATGATGTCAAAGCTCAGTGACCCATGCAGCTAGGAGAACTTGCATAAAAATAGCCTGGTTTGAGGAGTCTGCACTTGTCCCTGATGGGTGTTCACCACCTCCTCTCTGCTGTCAGCACCTCTGTTCTCTGATGTTCTCCTACTGCCCTATGGTCCACCTTCCTCTTAACTCCCACTTGCTCTCCTACTCATAGCAGAATAACTGACTAGACCTAGACAAGGGACTATATAGATCATCAGGATTACCCACTGTCCAGCAGTGGGGAGACTATCACACACCAAATTGATATTTATTGTTTAGGAAAATAATAAAAAGTGTGTATTTAAACTGAGTCTATATGTATCAATAGACCCCAAATTGGGTTAAAAATCAAACCAAACCCACTCTTACTGAGTTGATTCTGGTTTATGTTGTTGTTGTTAGGTGCCATAGTAGAGTCAGTACCAACTCATAGTGATGTTAGGCACAGCAGAACAAACCACTGCCTGATCCTGGGCCAACCTCACAATTGTTGCCACGCTTGAGCCCATTGATGCTGCCTGCCACTTTGCCAATCCATCTCGCTGGGGGTCTTCCTCTTTTTTCTCTGACCCTCCATCTTACTAAACATGATATCCTTCTCTAGCAACTGGTTCCTCCTGATAATATATCTGAAGAATGAGAGATGAAGTTTGGCCATCCTGGCCTTCAAGGAGCACTCTGGCTGCACTTCTTCCAAAACGGATCTATTGGTTCTTTTTGGCAGCCAATGGCACTTTCAATATCCTCCTCCAACACCATAACTCAAAAGCATCAATTCTTCTATGGTCTTCCATATTCAGTGTCCAGCTTTCGCATGCATATGAAATTATTGAAAATACCATGGCTTGGGTCAGGCGCACCTTAGTCTTCAAGCTAACATCTTTGCTCTTCAACACTTTAAAAACGTCTTGTGCGGAGCCTGCAGTGGCCAGCAGCCGGAAAAGTGTGGGCATTGGGGCTGCCTCCTGCTTACCTAAGTGGTGCAAGGCACAAACCCTGGGCAGCGCCAGCCCCCAGGGCTGGAGTGGTGCAGGAATATTTCAAATAGAAACTAATTGCGGCGTTTCCAGTTGACCATCATTCATAGGTGTGGCTGGCATCTGTCTCTCTTCCAGCCCCACAGCAGAAGGATCAACGCTTCTTTCCAAATGTATACTCCCAGACAGGGATAGAGTACCCAGTATGCAAGATATAGGAACGAAGATGTTAGACTCAAAAGACATCTTGATGAGAATTGTACAAACCATTTTGAAAAGACACAAAAATGAAGACAAACACAGAGATGGTGTGTCTAAGAAATTTCAAAAGGTGTAGACCTCCTGATTGAAGCATATTCAAGTTACTTGATTTATTTTTTATTATATTTCTGGATTCCTACAAGTGAAAGTCATGATTACACTAACAGAGCTAAAGCATTTAGCAGATTCCCAGCCATCTTATCACATCTTAAAACCATGGTGGGATGTCTTCTGGTATTACGTTATCCTGATCATGCTACTGCTGGTGGCTGTGCTGGCTGGAGCACTCCAGCTAACGTAGAGCATGGTTTTGTTCTGTCTTCCATGTAAAGGGGAATTCAACAATCGCTGCACTGTGCCTTGGGACCTCCTGAAAGTCAGCATGAACACATCATCTAACCGTGGACCCACGCTCCTGCTCCCCCTCAGAATCCAGAATGACCTCCACCGGTAGCAGTACTCCTACATCAATGCTGTCTGTTATGAGAAACAGCTCCATTGGTTCTCCAAGTTCTTCCTTTACCTGGTGATCTTGCACATGCTCATCTTTGCAGCCTGCTTTAGGTTCTTCTTTATCTCTTTGTGTTGCTAGTTGTTGTTGTTGTTGTTAGGTGCCAGCGACCCTATCCTCAACAGAATGAAACACTGTCTGGTCTTGTGCCATCCTCGCATTTGTTGTTACACTTGAGCACTTTGCGGCTGCCACTGTACTGATTAATCCATCTCGTGGGGGGCGGGGATGTCTTCTTTTTTGCTGACCCTTCACTTTACCAAGCATGATGTACTTCTCCAAGGATTGGTCCCTCTTGATAATATATCTGAAGTATGAGAGACTTCTAAGGAGCATTCTGGTTGTACTTCTTCCAACACAGATTTGTTTGTTCTTCTGGCAGTCCATGGTACTTTCAGTATTCTTCTGAACACCACAATTCAAATGCATCAGTTCTTCTGTGGTCTTCCTTATTCATTGTCCAACTTTGCATATGAGGCTATTGAAAATACCATGGCGTGGGTCAGGTGCACCTTAGTCCTCAAAGTGACATTTTTGTTCTTGAACATTTTTTAAATGCCTTGCACAGCAGATTTGCCTAATGCTATACGTTGTTTGATTTATTGGCTGCTGCTTGCTTAAATGTTAATTGTGAATCCAAACAAAATGATTACTTTGACAATTTCAATCTTTTCTCCATTTATCAAGGTCTTATTTATTGATTTCGTGGTGAAGATTTTTGTTTTCTTTACATTGAGGTGAAATCTATACTGAAGACTGTGGTCTTTGATCTTCATCAATAAGTATTGTAAGTCCTCTTCTCTTCCAGCAAGCAAAACTGTATCATCTGCATATGGCAGGTTGCTAATAAGTCTTTCTCCAATCCTGATGCCACATTCTGCATATAATTCAGTTTCTCGGATTGTTTGCTCAGGATACAGATTGAATAAGAATGGTGGGAAATACTACCATAGTGCACATCTTTCCTGATTGTAAACCATCAGTATCTTCCTGTTCTGTTCGAAGGACTGCCTCTTGGTCTATGTACAAGTTTATCATGAGTACAAGTAAGTGTTCTGGAATACCCGTGCCTCACAGTGTTGTCCATAGCTTGTCATGATCTACATAGTCAAAGCCTTTGCATAGTCAATAAAGAACAAGTAAACATATTTCTGGTATTCTCTGCTTTCAGCCAGGATCCATCTGACATCAGCAATGACGTCCTCGTTCCACATCCTTTTATGAATCCAGCTTGAAATTCTAGTAGTTCTCTGTTCATGTACTGTTGTAGCTGTTTTTGAGTTTCCTTTAGCAAAATTTTACCTGCATGAGATATTAATGATACTATTCAATGATTTTTTTAGTTGCCTCTCTAGGGAATGGACACTTCTTCCAATCAGTTGGCCAGATAACTGTCTTCCAAGTATCTTGGCATAGATGAGTGAATACCTCCAGTGCTGCATCAGTTGGTTGAAAGATTTCCATTTGTATTCCATCAATTCCAGGAGTTTTTTTGGGGAAGGGGGATTTGCCAATGACTTTGGTGCCACTTGGACTTGTTCATTTAGTACAAATGGTTCTTTTTTTTTTTTTTTAAGTTCTTATTGTGAGTTATGTGATAGTTTACATGGGAGAACATTAGTTTTACATTCCTTCTATCGTATTTTGTTTCATTGCAACGATGCATGTCTTATTTGACAAGCATCCTCTGGAACATGGACAGGTATAGGTCCATGAAATAATAAGCTGGTCCTTCACCACCAAGTGTGAGAAACAGTGTTCTTGTTCACCACTGCCCTCATCAAATCCCTGATTCTTATACAGGAGATTTCAAAGATTTGTGTTACTTACTTGGATCATATGAGCATTTGTTTTTATGACCTTCTGAGTGAAAGACATAACAGCCAATAAGCAGATAAGAAGCTGACAATGAGTAATCACGTAGGAGGAAATCAGAAGAGAGGGAAGTCAGGAAAAAAGACAAGGGACACTGACACTCTGTCCTTGGTTCTTAAGTTACTGTCATTATAATTGTTTGATTATTATCACTGCTATTAATGTCATTTCTAAATGCTGACACTTAAAACTGGTTTTAATAGACTCTATGCCCACATACATGCATGTGCAGACAACACATACATGCACACAAACATACAGTTAGAATCTCAGATAGGTGGTGGCAGAACCAGGGCTCAAATTCTATGTCAAGGCTCCAGAGCCTCCACTCTTCCCTGTCACTGCCTCTGCCTAGGTGTGGGACAATGCACACAGACTCATGCCCAAATGCACATTTCAAATTACTGAGCCAGACAAGTAAAATCTTCATGAACTTTCATTAACCATAGGCACCTCTTTGTGAAACAGTAGTTTAATTTTCAGTATTTGTTTGTAAATGTGACTGAATGAGTCTCTCTCTTTTCCCAAAGTGTGAAACTTCCTCCTAAGA
>NW_006408715.1:2793694-2795389 GCF_000296735.1 Chrysochloris asiatica | reverse complement strand
TTTGTTCTCCCACTAATGAAGGTCAGGTTCAGAGTGTATGTGTCATCAAACCTTTTGAGACTGGAGGACAGTTGCCAAATATCATCAGGATTCATCCCTGTAGGATCTTTCCTGTGAGCCACTAGAAAGATGCTCTTCTCCTTATAAGAGCTATAAATAGTCAGGATCCCCCATCATGACAAAACAGGATATGACACACAAAGCCAAAACCAGCTTTGACTCTGGAAAGGGGTGCATATAATCCCAAATCAAAGCCACTATGGCAAGAAGACAGGAAATGGTACAGATGGTGAGGCGGCCATTGATTAAACTAAAATTCTCCACGTACTTGTACTTTTCCAGAAGTACATTTTTGGTAGAATCATCCAAAGAATTTTTCACAGCAGATCCATCCCATTTGTCAATTTTTACTGGTTTATCATCAATCTTCCACTTATCCAACAAATCGCTTCAATTACTACTTGTCCCACAGCTGAGGCCACCGCCAGCCCCACTATTGCCACCGCCACCACCACTTCTTCCACCCTGTGCAGCTGCCGATGCGCCTTCTCTGCAGCTGCTTATCCCTCCCCACTGACCTGTCCAAAGCCAATTCTGATTTGATGTTCTTTCAGTAAAAATTTATACTGACTTAGCAATCTAACCCATCCTTAACACCAAGGGCCTTTTAGAATCAGATATGGAACTGGATGTTGAGGACATAAAGATGAATTGTGCTGGTGGTCATGGTGTGCTGTGGAATTGGTTCCAACTCATAGTGACCCTGAATATGATTTCCCAGGCTGTAAATCCTTATAGGAGCAGAAAGCCTCATCTTTCTTCCACAGAACCACTGGTAGTTTCGAACTGCTGACTGTGAGATTAGCAACCCAACTGACTCTAAACCACTATGCTTCCAGAGCTCCTTATAAAGATGAACAGGACTCAGAAACTGTCTCTCCTAAGGTCATCAAATGAAAAACCAAACCTGTTGCCACAGCTGATCATAACTCATAGTGATCCTCTGGAGCAGAGTAGAACTGCCCTGAAGGGTTTCTAAGTCTATAATCTTTACAGAAGCAGACCTCCACATATTTCTCCTGTAGAGCAGCTGGTGGGCTCAAATCACACACCTTCCAATCAGCAGCAAGTACTTAACCACAGCACAGTAAGGGCTCCTTCACAAGATCACAATCAGTGATAAATACAAGAATAAACACATGGCAGAGTTCTATGGGGCCACAGAAGCAAAACCCTTACCACACCTCAACGTTCTGGAGGGGCACAAACACTTGTTTTGGTGAAATATTCATTACAAGTTATTCTTTGTCCACATAACACCTCTGTAATTTGACAATATATCTATGTCACTGCATCTTTGGGTTGGTGTTTTTCTCTATTTGCTCCTTCTGTACTTACTATGTTTCTGAATGGATGCTTGTTCTTTTTTTCTTGAGATTTTCCCTCCTTTTATCTTTTCATTTTGCTTAAGGAGACTTACTCAATTCTTAGCTTCCAAGCAATCTACTAAAATTTTACTTCTGCTAGCATATTTTTATTTATATAGAGCTTTTCTTGGGTCTTTTTATAGGATCCTATTTTTGTTTTTCTGCTATTCATTTTCTCCATACTTATTCAACCCATATGCTGAGCAAATAATCTGAGAAGCTGGGCTATATGAAGAAAAACATGGTATCAGGATTGGAGGAAGACTCA
>NW_006408715.1:2788549-2789354 GCF_000296735.1 Chrysochloris asiatica | reverse complement strand
TTTAGCTCCAGCCTTTCATGTTAGATATTTATCTTAAAGTTTTGGTCTTTAGCTATACATACAGAGACTTTCAGGCATCATAAGTCTTATGCAAATCCCCTTTGCTTTTCCATAACACATGGTGCTAATATTCATTCTACATAAGCGAAAACTGCCTTTGTAAAAAACAAAACAAAAAACCCACAAAAAATCAAATTCCATTTGATTAATTTTTAATTCCATATAATTCAATATCCAATGTCTGTTACTACATTTAATAGTTCAGAATTGGAAAATGTGCCTGGCAGTGATTTTTCAGTTCACCTTACTTATCCAATCTATCTGCTGAAAAGATAATCCTAGAAACTGAATTATGTGAAGAAAAATGCGGCAACAGGATTAGAGGAAGACTAACACCTGTGATATGCAGATGACACAACCTTGCTTGTCAAAATGAAGATCACTTGAAGCACTGACTGATGAAGATCCATTCAGTATGTATTTCACCTGAATGTGAAAAAAAAATAAAAATCCTCACAACTAGACTGGTAAACAATATAATAATAAATGAAGAAGAATTTGAAATTGTCAATGACAACATGGATCAACAATTCTTCTTGGATCAACAATCTACATCCAGCAGCCAAGAAATCAAACTATCTATTGCATTGGACAAGCCTGTTGTAAAGGATTTCTTGAAAAAACTAATAATAATTTCTTGGTAACTAATGTGTGCTTGACCCCAGTCATGGTCTTTTTTTGTTTTTTTTAATTTAAGGTTTTTATTGTGGATTGAGTGAAAGTTTACAGAGCACATCATCAGTTT
>NW_006408715.1:2782233-2786529 GCF_000296735.1 Chrysochloris asiatica | reverse complement strand
TTATCTTTGATTTTGGAGAGCTTGATTATTATATGTCTTGGTGATTGTCTTTTAGGGTCTATTCATCCAGGGGTTCTAGTAGCTTTTTTACTGAGTCTTTGGGGTTTTCTACATATAGGATCATATCATCTGCAAATAGGGAGAGTTTTACTTCCTCTTTGCCAATTTGGATGCCTTTGATTATCCTGTCTTTCCTTGGTTGGGCCTGGGCCTTTGTGACCAGTCTGTGGGCAGGTTGGGCCTCAGGGCAGGCCTTGGCCTCAGTGGGCAGGCCTGTGCCTTGGGTGTTCCTGAGCCTCGGCGACTTGGCAGAGGGCTGCTCTAGGCCAGGGCAGTATAGGGCTGGGGGTGGTGGCTGCAGGGAGGTAGTGTCTGTATTTGATGATGTAAAAAATGCCTCTCTCAGTCTCTCTGTACGGTGGATACTCCGAATTTCCTGATATCCATGCTGATATCCCTCTCTATTTGTTCGGCTTTGTTAGTTTATGCTTCCTTTTTTCTGGAAATGCACCCTTCTAAGTCGGGTTGCTCTAGCCCTGCATTCCAACGTCTTCAGGGTGCAGAGGCATTCACAGGCACAGGCGCGGGCACGGAAACGGGAGCCGCATGCAGGCAGGCAAAAGCTCAAAATGCCTGTAATTCCTCAGCAATTTGATCTTTAAAAAAAACGAGTTCAGAATGTTGAAATATAATATCTTATGTTTGTTCAAAGGCTGTCTGTCTGCTAGACAGAGGTTCTTATGTGCGATTCCACCCCTTTCCTGAGACTGCCCTACCTGAGCTGCCTGGTCAGGGAAGCGCCGGAAGTCCTCTCCAGTAACATTTTAAGAATCATAACTTCCATTTTTAAAGAAGCAGTACATATTTCTAGGACTATCTCTAAAATATTCTTAAGCATAAATATTCCTGGTTGAACTCTGCATACCATTTTAGTCTCTATGAGCAGTGATCATTTTGTAAGAGAGCAGAATGTTATTTGTCATTATGGAAATGAAATATAGAATGGAAAATAGGAGAAAGGATCAAAAGGCTGGGGTGAGAGGAGAGTTAGAAATTAGCTCTAGAAATGAGAGAGTGGAAAATGGCTTGTTTGAATTGAAGGCTCATACTCCTGTAGAAAGGAGCTCTGGTTGCGTAGTGGTTATGAGTCAGGTTGCTAGCCTCAAGGTCTGTTAACCTCAAGGTCAGCAGTTGGAAACTACCAGCTGTTCCACAGGAGAAAGATGAGGCTTTCCGCTCCAGTAAAGATGCACAGCCTTGGAAACCCTATACAGGGTGGCTATGAGTCAGAACCGACTCCATGGCAAACCACCACCACCATCACTACCCCTCCTATAGAACTGGGGGGGGGGGTATACCTAGTGTCATGAAGCACTTACTGTGTGCCTGCAATTATGTGTGATACACTCTTTACATATATTTTCTTTTTTAATCTTTACAGTTTGGGGTTACATTTTTCTTGCTCTGCAGATGAGGAAACTGGAGAACAGGGAGGAATAGTTAAGGATCAGATTGGAATCCAATCCTAGTTTTTCCTAACACTGAAAGCCATGTTCTTGGACACTGCCTTGCCACCACACTAGATTCTATAGTCTCTTCCAAGGACAATAAAATAGATTGCATACTGGTGACTCACCAAGAAGACCTAGAACTAGAGCTACCATTTTAATTCTGATTTCTGACTCAGAAAAAACAAGTTATCATAATTTTCAGGTTTGGACTTCTGGCCTCACTCAAGCAATACTAGCTTTTCTTTGCACCTCCTGGAACACCATTCTCTTCCTATTTTAAGATGCAGTGTTCATTAAAATTATGCTTGAACTATCCTCAAAGACAGGCAGCAGCTTTTTATTGCTTGTTATCAAGGAGGTTGCTTTCACAAATCCAGTCTTTGGGCTCGTCACAGACAACTGGATTCTGGGAGTTCTCAGTCAGTTGCCTTACTCACAGTTGTTCAGAGGTGATGAGCTGTGTGTGAAGGCCCCTTCAAATCATGGTCACATGAGGGCATTGCATGCAAGGTTAGAAACTTTTCAAGAACTTCAGTCTTTACTCAAAGAAGTAAAGTATGGAAACATAACACAACCAAAACACACTTTAATCACAGTGGTTGAACTTTTGGCAATACAAGGAGAAAAACCAATCTTCCCAATTTTAAGTTGCTTCATTAGTAAGTTATGTGATGTCCTTTTGTACCATTTCATAGACCCAGGCTT
Source organism: Chrysochloris asiatica (assembly GCF_000296735.1). Classification (NCBI taxonomy): domain Eukaryota; kingdom Metazoa; phylum Chordata; class Mammalia; order Afrosoricida; family Chrysochloridae; genus Chrysochloris; species Chrysochloris asiatica. Next base: position 2,784,313 of record NW_006408715.1, on the reverse strand, counting down.
GATAATGAACTGTACATTGAACTGAGATCAGAATGTCTAAATCATTAATGGCAGGTCACCAAGGAAGGTCCGATATCCACCCCCGCCACTTTTTTTTTCAATAAATATAAATTTTTCTATGTTGTACTAGACAGTTCAAATATACAACTGAAGCTTGATTTTGAAGTTTCTTAAAGTCCAGCACACTCATCTTTATGTCCTTTTGTGTTTTGACAGCATCTCTAGCAGCAGATTAGTCAAATTCTTTGTAGTTCCCTTTAGGGTAGACAGGTCTTGACGTCAGGCACTTGCATGCCTCGATTCCCTGGTTGGATAGAATTGGTTCCTCTTAGGAGTCCTGGTATGGCACTGAACTGCAATGTCCTTTTGAACCACAAGGTCAATGGTTTAAGCTCACCAGCTGCTCCTTGGAAACCCTATACAGGGTTGCTATGGGTCAGAACCAGCTCAACAGTACTTAACAACAACAACAGGAGTCCAGGTGTAGCACTCTGGGATAATATGCTGGACTGCAAGGTCAGTTTGAACCACAAGGTCAGCAGTTCAAACTCTCCAGCTGCTTCCTGAAAACCCTATATAGAGTTGCTAATCTGAACAGGAAGAGTTTGAGTTAGACCCTGCAGTCTCCTCACTCTATCTACAGTGTAGGCAGCAAAGACTTCTAGCTTGGAGAGGTGAACTAACAAACCCCCTGACATTGCTAACAGGACAGGCTCCAGAGGGGAGGCTGTGTCCCCAGCAGTTATTATAAATAGTCACCCTCTACTCTTCAAATAGAGGCATACGTAGCTATCTCAAGTTGCATGTTAACAGAGTTCTAGGGAAAGTAGTTTTTCCAGTCGCCTTTTTGATAAACACATTCTTGGAAAGGGCAGTCTGCTGCCTAATGCGGGACCCTGGGGGAAGGTATTTTGAGCAAGTCTGAAGAATCTGTCTGTACTCATTGTGCCCACTGTTTCAAGTGCTCTAGACATGAATTCTCAGGAGGGATGAGTTAGGATCCAGCTGGCAGTTTTCATCCATATCTGTGGTACTATCTAATTTTGAATCAACTGTAGCTCTGTGTCCCAGAACACGGAGGTTTCCATGGCCTTTTCTTAGGCAGGACATTCCCTGCTGCCACCATGACTGCAGAGAGGAAATGTGGTGATGAGATTTCCAATTCCTCAACCTTGGACTTAGGCCCTGTTACCTTTCACTTGCCCCTTTATCTGAACTATCCTGTTCACTATGGAATGCTGCATCATGTGTATGGTCTGGTGTGGCACTGTGGGTTAATGCACTGGACCAAAAGGTCATTTCACTGACTCCCAGTATGCTCACAGTCCGCTGACTGGACTTAGAGCAAATCTTGAGGAAATTCGATGTCTCCAGTTACATACTAACTGACCAGTTGCCATGAAGTCATTTCCCATTCATGTTGACACAATAGAATTCATGTGTCAGAGCAAAAATTGGTTCTATAGGGTTTTCAATGACTGAATTTTTTGAAGGACATCACCAGCCCTTTTTCCAAAATGCCTCTTAGCCAAGCACTTTAACTGATTGCACTATGCAGTGACTCTCTAAGGTACTGTTTATGTTTATCCTAGTGACTTAGTGATCTTGAGCCTGGTCTTCTGGGGGGATGGTGTTCTTTCTGTAGCATGTGTATACTCTCTCTTTTTTTAAAAAAAAAAAATGTTTTATTTTGAATTATGTGATAGTTTACATGGGAGAACATTAGCTTTACACTCATCCTATCATATATCATTTCATTGCCATGGTTACAATCCCCTCCATGTATCACCAACCAACCAAAGGGTATATCCTGTAAGCCTGAACCCCAGTTGTTAACACACAGCCCCTCTCCCTCTCTGGGTCTAAAGTCCCAAGCTGCTCCATCTCTCCACATCATCATCTCTGCCTCCATCTCTGGCATCGCTTCTCTGGGTAGGGTCCCACACTCCACTCTTCTCCCTTGATGGTCCTAGGGACCTCTGCTTCTAAACTGCAAGGTCATTCACTCTCCTCCTTTTGCTACAAAACGTCTACCTTTACATTTCCAACCCTCAGAGTCAGTCCTGATAACAATTATTCA
>NW_006408715.1:2763494-2781662 GCF_000296735.1 Chrysochloris asiatica | reverse complement strand
TCCACCGGGTTCACAGGAGTTTATTGAATGTTGTAGGGCTTAGCTCACAGCTTCATTGCTGTTTTTCTTTCACTTCCCCTTATCGGTGATGGATGTGGTCACCAATCAGAGTGTGTATTCCCATTGATACTTAGTCTTGGAAGGGGGTTTGCCCTGAGGGAACCCAACCACTTGCCTTGATGTCTCCTGGGCAAGCAACTTGCTTGTTCTTGTAGTAACAGTTGGACTGTCTTTAGCATGTGTATACTCTTGAAGTTAAGTTTAGAGATTTCTCTCAGTCTCTAACACAATTGGACATATAGGACCCTCGACTAGGCCTCAGATCCACTCTTCAGTTTCAAAAATAAATGAATCTCCTAGAACTCATTTGCATTTTCTATTCTCCTGGTATTTCTTGGTTGTTGTTGTTGTTAAGTATCTTGGAGTTGGTTCCGACTCATAGCGACTCTGTTTAGGGTTTCCAAGGAGCAGCTGGTGGGTTTCAATAACTGACCTTACGGTTAGTAGTCCAATGTTTATCGTATGGCATCACACCAGGAGTCCTTGTTTCCTTATTGTTGTTGTGTGCCATCAACTCATAGCAACCCTATGCACAACAGAATGAAACACTGCCTGGTCCTGTGCCAACCTCACAATCATTGCTATGTTTGAGCCCATTGCTGCTGCCACAGTGCCAATCTTTCTCATTGGTGATCTTCTTTATGTTCAACCCTCCACTTTGCCAAACATGATATCCTTCTGCAGTGACTGGTCCCTCCTGACAATATGTCTGAAGTATGAAAGATGAAGCTTGACTATCCTGACTTCCAAGGAGCATTCTTGATGCACTTCTTCCAACACAGATTTGTTTGTTCTTCTTGTAGAACAGGGTGCTTTCAATAGTCTTCTCTAGGACTCAAATGCATCAACTTTTCTATGGTCTTTCTTATTCACTGTCTAACTTTCACATGCATATGAGGTTATTGAAAATACCATGACTTGGGGCAAGCACATCTTAGTCCTCAAACTGACATTTTTGCTGTTGAACACTTTAAAGAGGTCTTGTGCAGCAGATTTATTTAATGCAATGCATCATTTAATTTCCTGACTACTGCTTCCCTGAATGTTGATGATTGATCCGAGCAAAATGAAATCTTCAGTATTTTCTCCATTTATATGGATGTTGCTTATCAAATGTTTTCTAAGGATCTACCAGTTGTTTCCTGGTAGATCCTTAGAAACCATTTGAACTGTCTTCACTACTATTATGGACACCTGCAGAAAATGAATCAACTGTTCCTCACATAGCATTCCACTGAGCTAAGCTCAATAATTCACTGCAGTGGCCACACAGAAATCACTGACAATATTCATAATTATGGAGTTTATTAGGGAAGTTAACAGATTACAACTCAGGGTAAAAAATAGTCAGGACAGGGAGAGGAGTCTGTGGTCAGGAGAGCCTCTCCTCAGCCATGCTTACATGTAGGCCTCTCCCTGGCCATCAGCCCCTTGGTCTGACCTCTACCCTGCTTGAGCAGCAGGTTGGTTTTAACTGCTGTTCAAATCACCAGCTGCTCCTTGAAGCCCTATATAGGGTCACTATGAGTTGGAATTGACTTGATGGTACTTAACAACTTAACAACAAGCATCCTGGGGAGCAGTTGTATCACTAGGGGGATGTGGGTGTACATACTGCACTCAGTGACACTGTCAGAGGGGGTGACTGTCTAAAAATGTTTGTGTAGTGTTTCAGCAGAAATTTATTATTTTTCATAAAAATATCCCTGTAGTTATAATAACAAAAATGTATTTTTGCAAGTTCAGTTTATAAATATCAACACACCTTGTTGTTAGATGCCATCAAGTTAGTTCTAACTTATAGTGACTTCATGAACAACAGAACGAAACACTGCCTAGTCCAGGGCCATCCTCACAATTGTTGTTACGTTTGAGCCCATTGCTGATGTTACATGATGCTAAATGTCACTTCATTTCCTTGGGAGTCTTTCTCTTTACTGTTGACCCTCCATTTTACCAAGCATGCTGCCCTGCGCTAGGGACGGATATCACTTGATAACATTTCCAAACTATGAGAGACAATGTCTTTCCATCATGACTCCTAAGAAACATAATGACTGCACTTCTTTCAACACAGATTTGTTTGTTCTTCTGGCAGTCCATGATACTTTTCAATATTCTTCAACAACACCATTATTGAAATGCATCAGCTCTTCTATGGTCTTCTTTATTCATTGTCCAGCTTTCACATGCATATGAGGCCGCAGAAAATGCTGTACCCAGAGTCAGGCGCAGCTTAGTCCCCAAACTCATATCTTTGCACTTTAATGCTTTAAAGAGGTCTTTTGCAGCAGATTTGCCTAATGCAATATGTCGTTTGATTTCTTTTCTTCTCTTTTTTTTTTTTTAATTTAAGGTTTTTATTGTGGATTGAGTGAAAGTTTACAGAACATATCATCAGTTTCACATTCAACAATTCATATAACTTGTTTCATTACAATGGTTATAATCCCCTCCATATACCATCAGTTAAAAGTACTTCTCTCTATCCACTTTAGATTTTTTAAAAAACACACAAACAAAAAACCCCACTCAGGCATATATAATAATTTACATCTCCAAAGGGCACATTCTGCAAGTCTGCTCCTGGCCACCAGTTCTTAGTCCTTCTCTTCTTAGATGATGAATCTAGAGTCCTCAGCTGCTTCCCCTCTCCATGCCTCCATCTCTGCCATCATCTCTGACACTGCTGCTTCTCTGGATAAGGTCCCGCATTCTATTTGTGCATTCCTCTCTTTATGGTCCTAGGGTCCTCTGTTTCTGGGCTGTAAGATTAACCACTCCCCTTTTTTTGTTACAAAACTTCTACCTTTACAATTGTGACAGTCGCAATTAGTCATGATAACAGTTATTCACTACTGAATTTTATGAATCTTATCCCCATCTCCTTTCACCAGACCCATCTAGACAAGATGATAGCTGTTCAGTGGGGACTCTTTCTTTCCCCCCCTATACTCTTAAACTAAGCTCCCTCTTGAAACCTTGTAAGCCAGTCATTTGATTTATTGAATGCTGTTTCCATGCATGTTGATTGTGGAGCCAAGCAAAACAGAGCCTTTGACAATTTCAATATTTTCTTCATTTAACATGAAACTATCTATAGGTTCAGTTGTGAGGGGTTTTGTTTTCTTTACATTAAGGTGCAACTCATACTGAAGGCTGTGGTCTCTGATCTTCATTAGTAAATATTTTAATTCCTCTTCACTTCCAGCAAGCAAGGTTATATCATCTGCATATCTCAGGTTGTTGATGAGTTTTCCTTCAATCCCGATGCCATTTTCCTTTTCGTATAATTCAGTTTCTTGGATTATTTGCTCAGTGTACAGACTGAATAAGTGTGATAAAATGATACAACTTTGGTGCATAATTTTTCTGATTTTAAAGTACTCAGTATCCCCTTGTTCTGTTCAAATGACTGACTCTTGATCTATATACAGGTTCCTCATGAGCACAACGAAGGATTCTGGAATACCCATTCTTCGCAATGTTATGATCCACACATTTGAATGCCTTTGCATAACCAATAAAGCACAAGTAAATGTCTTTCTTGTATTCTTTGCTTTCAGCCAAGATCCATCTAACATCAGTAGTAATATTCCTAGTTCCACGTCTTGAATCTGGCTTTAATTTTTGGCAGTTGCCTGTCATTGTACTAGTGTGAACATTTTTTAATTATCTCCAGCAGATTTTAATTGCATGTGATATTAATGATATCGTTCAGTGATTTCTGTATTCTGTGAGGTCACCTCTCTTTGGAATGGGCACAAACATGGATCTCTTCCAGTTGGTTGCCCAGGTAGCTGTCTTTTAAATACCTTGGCATAGGTAAGTGAGAATCTCCAATGCTGCATCAGTTTGTTGAAACATTTCAATCTGTATTCTGTCAATTCCTGGAGCCTTCAAGGCAACTTGAACTTCTTGCTTCAATTCCATGGGTTCTTGATCATATGCTACCTCTTGAAATGGTTGAACATCAATCATTTATTTTTTTGCTACAGGAAGTTTGTTTTCTTTACATTCAGGTGCATCCCATACTGAAGGTTGTGGTCTTCCATCTTATTTTGATGCTGTCTTCATCATTCTATATTTTTCCCATGGAGTCTAGTGGAGGCTTGAATTTTTTCTTCACTTCTTTCAGCTTGAGAAATGCCTAATGTGTTCTTCCCTTTTGGTCTCCTAACTCTAGGTCTTTGCACATTTCACTATAATACTTGACTTTGTCTTCTTGAACTGCCTTTGTCTTCTTGAACTGCCTTTTGAAATTTTCTCTTTTACTTCCTCATTTTCCATGGCTTTAGTTTCTCTATGCTCAAGACCAAGTTTCAGAATCTCTTTTGACATCCATCTTGGTGTTTTCATGTATTCTTGTCTTTTAATATTCTATTGCTTTCTTTCTGTATGTTCCTGATGTCTTCCCACAGCTCTTGTGATCTTCGGTCATTAGTGTCTAATACATCAAATATGTTCTTGAGAGGGTCTCTAAATTCAGGTGAGATATATTGTTGTTTTTGTGGTTAGGTGTCATTGAGTTGGTACCGACTCATAGCGACACTATGCACAACAGAACAAAACACAAAAAATCTTGGGCCAACCTCACAATTGTTGCCACGCTCGAGCCCGCTGATGCTGTCACTTTGCCAATCCATCTCGCTTGGAGTCTTCGTCTTTTTTCTCTGACCCTCCGCCGTACCAAACATGATATCCTTCTCCAGTGACTGGTCCCTCCTGACAATATGTCCGAAGTATGAGAGACGAAGCTTGACCATCCTGGGCTCCAAGGAACACTCTGGCTGCACTTCTTCCAACACAGATCTGTTGGTTCTTTTGGTAGCCTGTGGCACTTTCAATATTCTCTTCTGACTCCATAACTCAAAAGCATCAATTCTTCTACAGTCTTCCTTATTCACTATCCAGCTTTCGCATGCATATGAGGTTATTGAAAATACCATGAATTGGGTCATATTGTTGTTGTTGTGAAGTACCGTCAAGTTGGTGCCGACCCATAGCGACCCTGTATAGGGTTTCTGAGGAGCAGCTGGTGAGCTTGAATCACCGACCTTGTAGTTCAAATGGCTTTTGCGGACTTGTTTTGATTGTCTTCAGCTTCAGCTTGAACTTGTATATGAGCAATTGATGGTCTGTTCTACAGTCAGCTCCTGATCTTGTTTTGGCTGATATTAATTCTCCACTGTCTCATCCCACAGATGTATCCATTTAATTCCTGTGTATTCCATTTGGTGAGGTCCATATGCATGTTGTTTAGAAAAGATATTTGCAACGTAGAAGTCATTGATCCTGCAAAGTCCTATCATGCAATCTCCAGCATCATTTTTAACACCAATATCATATTTTCCAACTACTGATCCTTCCTTTTTGTTTCCAACTTTTGCATTCCAATCACCACCAGTAATTTTCAATGCATTCTGATTGCATGTTTGCTCAGTTTCCAACTGAAAAAGTTGATAGAATTCTTCAATTTTATCATCACTGTCTTTAGTGGTTGATGTTGCATTGTACTTCAAGAGAGATCTTGAAATGTTCTTTTTGATGATGAATATTATGCTATTCTTCTTCAATTTGACATTCCTAGCATAGGAACCTAGGGTTGTCCAATTCAAAATGACCAATACCAGTACATTTCAGTTCACTAATCCCTAGAATATGGATCTTTATGTGTTCTATTTAATTTTTGACAACTTCCAGTTTTCATATGTTTATAATTCGGACATTCCATGTTCTGATTATTAATGGATATTTGCATCTGTTTTTCCTGTGTTTTCTCCTCTCCTCAAATCACATCATTATGGTCGTTATGAGGAGGAAGCTCTTAGCCATTTGTATTCTGAGTGCTTTCCAATCTGAAGGGCTTTTCTCCCACTATCTCTGACATGTTCTTCTGCTATTTATAAGGTTTTCAGTGGTTAACTATTCAGAAGTGGTCTGCCTTTCCTTCTTCCTAGTCTGTCTTCATTGGAAGCTTTGCTGAAACCTGCCCACCATGGGTGATCCTGCTCATGACATAGCTTCTAGCATCACAACAACATGAAAGCCACCACAATATGACAAACTGACAGATAATCAGTGTACCTACAAGGCTAAAACTCTATGCTAATTTACTTTTAGAATCTTCCAAAGTATTCTAGGGAGCTCTGGTAGTGTAGTGTGTTACATAATGGGCTGCTGATGGCAAGGCAAACTTCTGGAATCTACCAGCTGCTCTGTGAGAGAAAGATGAGACTTCCTGCTCTTGTAAAGACTTACAGTCTTGGAAACCCTATACAGGGTCACTATGAGTTGGAACGGACTCCACGGCACACAACCACTACTACCCATGTACTCCAACCAGAGCATTCATTATTACTTAATTCCAATGATGCTTTGAATCCCTTGGTTTTGTCTGTGCACCCTACAAGTGCGTGCTGTCATTTTCATGCTGTTGGTGTTTTTATAGCCAATGATTTTGTCAAATTCTATGGTGCTTTAGCTGCACTATTGTGACAAACAGTATTTGTGAACATATATATATATATTAAGACTAAAGTGGCAATTAAAGGAAAAGGAGCAGAAAAAGAAAAAAAGGCTTTTACTCAGTTACTAAAAATGTGACTCGCGACGTAATTCAATGTAGAAAGACTTCACAAAACAATTGTGTTGTCAGTGTTCATCCAATCTAAGAAAGGCCGCATTTAAGCAATTTACAACTATATTCTTTTCATATTTTTCTATGATTAAAATGGGTAACAAACATTAGTAAAGATCTGTGTGGTCTGGGGCAGGAGGAGGTCCATGGGGTGAGGTGGCACTGTAGTCACCACGGTAGGAGATACCAACCTTCCTGATGCCAATGGTAGGGAGGCACATGCTTCTTGCTAATTGTGTCTTCTCAAGTGTCCTGAACTAGAAACAGAGCTTCTCCGTTCAATGTTTATACAGTTCAATTTAGAGTGGATTAAGCCAATGTTGGTTTATAGCAGCTGGAATTGACTCTTGCCCGATTGGCGGGACTGTAGAGGAAATGGCTGTATGACCACAGTTGCTATCTCCTGTTGTGTGATGTAAGAAGAAAGAAAACAAATTAACAAAAATTAGCCCACACAGCAAAATATGAAAGTCTGTGGCTTTCTTTCTGCCAATAAACCATGTGCTGCACCATCTACTAGTCTCTTGCCTTCACCTGAAAAAGTTCAAAATGGCCACAGTATGTCCAGTGGTCCCACATAGAACATCCACCTCCATTTCTTCCTTCCCCCTTTTTTCTCTATCTCCTGTGCCCATTCAACCCCCTTTTTCATAAGAGCCAGTCCAGGATAGGCCAGGGTTGACTTTATAAATCTGGATCACAGCCTTCTCTAATGGGGTTGTTAGATATAGCTCCTCCCTGGAGTGGCTCCAATCACCTGGAAAGTGGGAGATTCCTAGGATCGTATGCGACTCCACGGCACAAAACAACAACAACAACAATGCTGGTCAGAAAAAAAGGAAAAAAAAAAAATGCTCCTTTGTCTCTGTGAACCACAGGTAAGTTTCTTCGATGCGAATATGTTTTTCATTTCTAAAGTTGTTCAAGAACTCTCAAGATGACTCCAGTAGGTCAGTACTTGTCAGCTGCTGCTGCTTGTCAGTCAACTCCTTTCTTGCGGTGCCTAACTCTTTCTCCCACTAAGTACTCATCCTCTTTTCTATCCCTTCCTCTGTAGCTCAGAGTTCTAGGACCATCCTCTATATCTGCCTCATCTGGTTTTCCATATACCCACTGTAGAGAGTCCACACCACACAGCCTTTATGCCTAGACTGCCATCTTTATCTTTCCCCTCCTGGATAGTCTTTTCTCATCACACTGATTTATATTTTTCTCTTATGTGACAGTGTTTATGATTATATAGCTTCAATGTGTTATGGTGTCTTTGGCATTGCATTTATTATTTTTTTCCATTTCCATTTTTATTTATTTATTTTTAAGTTCATTACCACCGATTCCTTGTAATTAAAAAAACCTTTTTATTGGGAACTGAGTGAAGGTTTGCAGGCATATCATTAATTTTACATTCAGCAAATCATACACTTTGTTTCATCTCAGTGATTACATTCAGCAACAAAAGTTAGCTCACTTCCTCCCTGTGGTTCCTAGTTCCATTCTACCCACCTTCCCACGCCTTCTTAACTTTGTCCTTATGTAAATGTTGCCCTTTTGATTTTGAATGATTGACCATTCCAGTGAGCGTACCTTGTCTACTGTGTGACTAAAAATTACTTTCAAGACCTAAAGGATGAAAAAGGGCCATTATCTCAGGTTTCTCAGTAATTCCAGCCTTTTACAAAAATAATTTTGAGTTCTGTTCCATATTTTCTCCCACTTTATCCAGGACCTTCTAATGTGATCCTTTTCATAGCTATTGGTAGTGATAGCTGGGTACATCCAATTCCTCTGGTCTCAGAATTGCGGAGACTTCTGTTCTTTGATTAACTGATTCCAAGCATCTTCAATTCTTATCACTCTTCTTTCTTTCACACATGGAGAGACTTCATAGTTACATCTTAGATGGCCACTCATGAGTTTTTAAGATCCCAGATGCTACTCATCAAAGTAGGGTGTAGAAAATTGTTTTTGTGGATTATATCACACATTGCATTTAATTCTTTAGTAAACATTTGATGTCCATGTTTACTAAGCATTCTGAGTATCAGTGTTTGCAATTGCTGTGTCTTAAGAATGATGCTGGCTCCTCCCTCCAGCATTTGCTTTTGAGAATTCTCTCACTCGTCCTCCAACACTGTTTATCTGTTTTTTGTTTGTTTCTCAATAGAATATTTTAATATTCCTTTCAGGTAGTTTCTTCTTTCTGTTCAAACATCAGTTTCAGTTTTGCTGTAGCAGGTTGGTGAATCTCCTGATAAAATTATCTTACCAGAGTTCCTAACACAAAATTATACCTCACAGGAGAGATCAGTAATAAGGAAAGAAAGCATACATTCTTTGTCTGAAAAATGCAGTAACAAAATTATGGATCATTTTCTTTGATTGGGTGTTGGATGAATGTGCCTAGAACACAGAAATGGAATGAATTGAAAATTTTAGATAATGAGAAACTGGCACTTTCAATAACAAAACAAAACCAATCCAAACCACTCTTATTCACTCCTGTGTGGTGAATGGAGGCCCTCCTATTCTGTAAGGTTTCTTACTGTGTCCGGTTGTGTTTTCCATGCATTTAGCCTTCAATAATTGTCCTTTAAAACTATTCAAATGTAAAACAAACAAATTTAAAAAACAAGCAAATTCCATTCCTTATTCTCCAAAGGAAAAAAAAAATATTTTTGTTTTTTTTTTGTTTTTGCGTTGTCAAAGCAATGTTTTATAATATTTTGAGTAGTCAACAGCTGATGATTCCAAATATCTTCATCATGATAATCGATTGCTTTTTACTTTCATGCACATTCAAAATTTCTTTTACAAAGAAGAATGGTGAAGCAAAATATATCATCTGTCCTTGACTCTCTGGGGTGTTAGGCAGCGGCTCCGAAACAAGTGTTGAGCTTCTTGGGGAAGAGGACAGCAGCCTTTCAGAGAGGGGTGAGCCGCTCACCCTCAGTCATGAAGGCCTCATTCAGTTGTCCATCCTTCGTGTCCAGGGGATTACACGGGATGCCATTTTCAACTGCAATCACAATTTCACATTTATCTTCAGCATCTTCCACTGCAGATGGTCCTTTGTTCTTCCTTCTATGCTGCATGATCCCTAACAAAATCAGTAGCGTGATTGCCATGATGACGGTGCAGGTGCAAAATATCACACCAAACACAATGATCCAGGTGGGAGTGGCCAGGTCAGAGGGCATTGCTAGAGTGGATGGGATTTTTAAAAATTCCAGAGTCTGGTCATTCAAAAAGAAGACATTGTTGATCCGGTCCCTTTTCATTCTAAAGTACAATGAGAATTAAAAGTTTCTAAGGTGATTTCCACTCCTCTTATGTTAGTTTGTTGTATTGTGGTGAATTGTGTGTTGCTGTGATGCTGGAAGTTATGCTGCTGGTATTTTAAATACCAGCAGGGTCAGCATGGTGGACAGGTTTTAGTGGAACTTCCAGATAAAGATAGAGTAGGAAGAAGGAGAGGCAGGCTACTTATGAATAGCTAGCCACTGAAAACATGGACACCAGCGTAATATAATCAAATATAATGTCTGAAGATGAGCCTCTCAGGTTGGAAGGCACTTAAAATAAAACTGGGGAAGAGTTGCCTCCTCAGAGTAAAGATGTCTTTAATGATATGAATGGAACAAAATTTTCAGAACCTTCATTTGCTGATGGGGCACAACTCAAAATGAAAAGAAATAGCTGCAAACATCCATTAATAATCAGAATGTGAAATATAAGAAGCATGAATCTAAGAAAACTGGAGTTGTCAAAAATGAAATGAAACTCATAAAAGATTGATACCCTATTTATTAGTGAGATGAAATGGATTAGAATTGGCCACCTTTAATTTGACAATCATATGGTTTATTGTGCTGGGAATGTCAAACTGAGGAGGAATGGTGTCAAATTTATCATGAAAAAGATCATTTCAAGATCTATCTTGAGGTACAATGCTGTCTGTGATAGGATAATATCCATATGTCTACATGGAAAATCAGTCACTACCACTATTATTCAAATGTATGCACCAACCACGAAAGATGCTGATAAAATTGAAGAATTCTACTAACTTTTTCATTATGAAATTGATAAAACACACAGTCAAGATGAATTGATAATTGTTGGTGATTAGAATGCAAAGATTGAAGATAAAGAGGAAGGATCAGTAGTTGGAAAATAAGGCTTTGGTGATAGATAGGAAACTGGAGACTGAATGATAGAATTTTGCAATATTCATTGCATATACCTTTTTCAACAACATATACTACTATACATGTGTATCTCACCAGATGGGATACACAGAAACCTTATTGACTATGAGAAGAGAAATTTGAGAAGCTCAGTAACATAAGACAAAGCAAAGCCAAAAGCAGACTGAAACAGACTATCAATTACTCATAAGCGAGTTCAGACTAAAGCTGAAGAAAACTCAAGTCTAATAGAGCCAAAATTTATGACAATGTTTTCTTACCTGAATTTAGAGCCATCTCAAGAACAGGTTTGATGCATTAGACACTAATGACCGAAGATTAGAAGAGTTGTGGGAAGATATCAAGAATATCATTCAGGAGGAAAGCAAAAGATTGTTAGAAAGACAGGAAGGAAAGAAGATCAAAAAGGATGTCAAAAGAGACTCTGAAACTTGCTCTGGAGAACAGAGAATCTAAAGCATCTGAAAGAAATGAGGAAGTAAAAGACTGAACAGAAAATTTCAAAGAGCAACTCAAGAAGACAAAGTAAAGTGTTATAAGGAAATGTGCGAAGACCTGGAGTTTGAAAACCAAAGGGAAGAACACACCTAGCATTTTCAAAATGAAAAACTGAAGAAAAAATTCAAATCTGGACTTGAAATATTGAAGGATTCTGTAAATAAAATATTGAATGATGTAGGAAGCATAAAAAAAGATGGAAGAAACATACAGTCACTATACCAAAATTAATTGGATGCTTAGCCATGTCAGCAGGTAGCATATGATCAAGAACCAGTGGTATTGAAGGAAGAAGTCTACGTTGTACTGAAGGCATTGGTGAAAAGCAACATTGCAGGAATTGATGGAATACAAATTGAAATGAGTCAACAAACTGATGCAGCATTGGGGGCACTCACTTGTATATGCCAAGATAATTTGAGGAGAACTACTTGGCCAACCGATTGGAAGAGATCCATATTTGTACCCGTTTCAAAGAAAGGTGACCCAATAGAACACAGAAATCTTTGATTAATATCACATGCAAGCAAAATTTTGCTGAAGATAATTCAAAAACAGTTTCAGCAGTACATTGACATAGCTGCCAGAAATTCAAGTTGGATTCAGAAGAGAACTTGGAATTAAAGATTTCATTGTTGAGGTCTGATGCATTTTAGCTCAAAGCAGAGATTCCCAGAAAGATGTTTACTTGTGCTTTATTGACTATGCAAAGGCATTTGATTGTGTGGATCATAACAAACAATGGATAACGTTGCAAAAAATGGATATTCCCGAGTACTTAATTGTGCTCATGCAGAACCTGTGCATAGCCCAAGAGACAGTTAGAAGAGAACAATGGTATACTGAGTTGCTTAAAATCAGGAAAGTTTTGTTTCAGGGTTGTATCCTTTCATCATACTTACTCAATGTATGTTGAGCAAATAATGCAAGAAGTTGAATTATATGAAGAAGAATGTGGCATCAGGATAGGAGGAAGACTTATTAAGAAGCTGCAACAGGTAGATAATACAACCTTGCTTGCTGGACGTGAAGAGGACTTAAAATGCTTGCCAATTATGATCAAGTATGGATTGCACAATGTAAAGAAATCTAAAATAGTCACAACTGAACCAGTAAATAATATCATGAAAAACAGAAAAGATTGAAGTTGTCAAAGACTTCATTTTGCTTAGATCCACAATCAACACTCATTGAAGCAGCAGTCAAAAAAATCAAACAATGTATTGTATTAGGCAAATCTAGGACACCTTAAAGACCTCTTTAAGGTGTCCTAGAGCAAAGAGGACAGTTTGATCCCAGCCATGGCATTTTAAATAATCTTCTCAAAGGAGCTCTGGTAGTGAAGTGGTTATGAATTGGGCTGCTAACCTCAAGGTCAGCAGTTTGAAACTACCAGCCATTCCACAGGAAAAATATGAGGCTTTCTGCTCCTGAAAGATTTACAGCCTCAGAAACCCTATGAAGGGTTTCTTTGAGTCAGAACCACGGCACACCAACACCATCACCAAGCATGTGAAAGTTGAACAACAAGTAAAGAAGACTGCAGAAAAATTTATGCCTTTGAATAGTAGAAGTTTTTTTTAAGAACATTGAAAGTATCATGTACTGCCAAAAGAATACACAAAGTTGTCTTAGAAGAAGTACATCCAGAATGCTCCTTAGAAGCCAGGATGGTGAGACTTCTCACTCATTCTTTGGACATATTGTCAGGAGGGATCAGTTCCTGGAGAAGGACATCATCCTTGGAAAAGTGGAGGGGCAGCAAAATGGATTGAGACAGAGATAGCAACAATGGTCTCAAACATAACAATTGTGAGGATGGTGTAGGACAGGGTAGGATTTTTTCTGTTGCTCATAAGGTTACTATGAGTCTGAACCCACTCAGTGGCACCTAATAACATTAAACGCTATATAGAGTAACCATAAGGAACTCTGGTAGTGTAGTGGATTATGAACTCATCTGGTAATCGCAATGTCAGTAGTTACTCCATGGGAGAAAGAGGAGGCTTTCTGTTCCTGTAAAGATTTACAACCTCAGAAACCCAGTACAGGTTGCTATGAATTGGAACTGACTCCATGGCATGCAACCATCACCAACACCATATGGAGTAACCATATACATATTTAGATTTTTTAAAAATAGCCCAATTAAAAAAAATTAGTTTCATTGTCACAACAAATTGTCAAAATATATCACTGAAGAAATTAAATGACTTGAGAAGTTCTTGATGTAATCCACAAGTTTACAGGAATCCTTCATATTGGGATTCTTGATGTACTGAACCAGGGCATCAGGAGGCTGCATATGGGGATGAGGAAAGATAATGATTGTTGTCCTCTCTTTGTGCAAATCTATCTAAATAACATTTGAAAATAGGAACTGTTTGGAGTATGTTAATAGCTTTTAAAGTAGATGCTGTGGTTGTATGGGTGGGAGCACCTGACCCCAGCTACAGCAAGCACTGACTGCTCACAGGAGTTCCCTTCTGATAGTTGTCCTTAGTCAATTCAGAGCTACCTAGCCTTGAGACACCTGGAAGATTTTGTCCTTCTCAGGGAGTGGTCCTTAGCCAATGACTAATGATAACTGATCGCAAAAGTTTGGTTCCCTTGCCATTGGGTACGATGACTCTGTGATGTCATTCATGCTCCAGAGCCTCCTATAGGTTCAGGCTTAGGGTGGATGCCAACTGAACCCCTGCTTTTACTAAGCTCCTTCCTTGCCCTCTTTTGGTTCCCTTACTTCTTTACAGGGTTCATGTGAGAGCACTCCCTTAACAAGTCACTTGCACTAGGACCCCCATCTCAGGATCTCCTTCTCTGGCATAGCAGCCTCTAGTCTCTTCTACATCTTCAGCTTTATGTTTACTTCCTGCTGAATATTAGGTGAAAGGAAAATCAAATCATTTAATTCATTTTGCCACAAAGAACAACTTCCTGACCATTTTTAAAAGTACTTAGGTTTTTATAAACGTTTTTATTAGCTAAATTAATTGAATTAGAATTCCATGCACTGTTTTTGGAAGATTTATGATGGGACTTCAAAAAGCTTATGGGAAAACGGAATTAAAGGATAATGGATTTTTTCCATTAGTTTGTTGAAAACCCCAAATACATCATGATTGAGACATGGCAGGTCAGTAATTCCTTCAAACTAATATTTAATATTCTTTAGAAATTAGTAGAGCATCTATTTAGCAGAAAGGATACAACTTGTTTGGGTTAGAACCAGAAAGGAAAAATAGGGAAAAAGTTCTTCTATCTCTTATATTAGTCTGAATAATTCAGATCTGGTAACAAAATAGCATACACCATCTCACAAAACAAAATCTTGACATTTATTGATATAACCCTTTTTATGCATACCCTTTTGAGGATGGATTTTCCTAACTTTTTAACTCCTTTCATCACTGTAAGTGGTTTATCTTCCCATTGGAAAAAAATACGCTTTTCCTCACTGAGCGAGTATCTCATTATCTTACATTTTGCATTTAAGACAATAGTAAGAAATCTAATATCTGACTATTTTTTACATTATTGACATATGTCTGGCAATAAAAAATGGCAAGGTATGAGGATAGAGTAAATCCTGGCTACAGTAGTTAGAGTTCAGTGTCAGCTTGACTGGGTCATGATCCTCAGTGGGTTAGCAGTTATGGAATGATGAAACTTGACAGTTATGGAATGATGTAATTTGACAGTTATGTAATTACATAGTCATCTTCCGTTTTTTGCATAGTATTATTTTTACATAATAACCTGGTCCTTGGAACCTAACCACATCGATACATGAAGACTTTGTTTTCTCCATCCTGTTCTAGTCCCATTGATGTGTTATTGCTTTATTATATACCTTTATTTACCTCAGACTTCTAAACTGACTTCTTCCTTAATCTAAATCTGTTCATGCATGAAAGGAAGGATTAAAAAGAGAAGGAAAGGTGCACAGGTATTCTAGCAGAGACTGATTTAACTTTGCGAAATTATTATCAAGAACTTAAGCCATCTCAGACTATGTTCCTGACTTTACTTATGAACTTACAAATCCAAAAGTTTCATTCTACTCCCTCCCCACACAAAGGTACATGGTAGTGGGATGCTGGTGGTGGGGTTGGGAAATGAGGTAGACAGAAACAGTCAGTATGCTGTGAATGTGCTATTATAATTCAGAGACAACCTATGTATAGGTAGTCCCCAACTGACAACAGTGTTCTTCTCTGAGGTCTTTGTAGTAAATTCATTCTAACATAAGTCAGACACCTTATTTTTTCAAAGAAGTCTTCATTATTAATGCCTTTTATTACCAGTATCTTTATAAATCTGGCAGTATTTAGAACGGCAAGTCATAAAATTGAACATCTGTGAGTGAACATCTGATGATGACATCAGTAAATGATGTGCTGCAACATATTACTAATTACAAGGTGTACCAAAACCCCCTGAAAACCCAAGGTCAGAAAACAGATGGTTGTAAGTTGGGTTTATTGTAACTTGAATACGTTGTAAGATGGGGACTACCTGTAGTTAAGTTTCATAGTTTGAAGCTTGTTAAGCTGAGTATCTAATTGCAATTTGTAAACAATAAGTTTTAAGGAACTTGGATGGATAACTCTTGATCACCACCCTTAGGAACTATGCACCACCCTTAGGAACTAAATGGAATGCAGACATTTAGGTGAAATGTGCAAGGGTTTCTCTAGGGTTCAACTATAGATTATTGTTTGTTGTTAGGTGTGGTCAAGTTGGTTCAAACACATAATGATCCTATGCACAACAGAACAAAGCACTGCCTGGTCCAGTGCCATCCTCACAACTGTTGCTATGCTTGAGACCATTGCTGCTGCCACTGTGTCAATCCATCTCATTGGGGAGCTTCCTCTTGTTCACTTATCCTCCACTTTACCAAGCATGATGTTTTTCTCCAAAGACTGGTCCCTCCTGATAATACATCCAAAGTATGAGAGATAAAATCTTGCCATCCTGGCTTCTAAGGAGCATTCTGGCTATACTTCCTTCCAACATAGATTTATTCCTTTTAACATTCTTCTTTAACACCATAATGCAAATGCATCAATTCTTCTATTGTCTTCCTTTTTCATTGTCCAACTTTCACATGCATATGAGGGGACTGCAAATATCAAAGCTTGGGTCAGGTTCTCTTTAGTCCTCAAACTGGTCTTCAACACTTTAATGAAGTTTATAGATAGTTGTTGTTAAGTGCCGTGGAGTCGGTTCCAACCCATAGCGACCCTGTATAGGGTTTCTGAGGAGCAGCTGGTGAGTTTGAACTGCCAACCTTGCAGTTCAAATGGCTTTGCAGTCTAGCGTATTAACCTACAGCGCCACACCAGGACTCCTTAAAAATAGTGGAATGTGCTTTATTTAAATCTCTATTTGTATAAGAACATTCTATGTGCTTACCCATTTTACTTTCTACCTTCCTTTGGGATAATCAAATATTCTCTAATTTTTTCTTCCTTTTTTATTTGTTTAAATGTGCTATTACTTATTTGAATGTGATTATATTTATTTGAATGTGAAGGTAGACCTCAGAGATATTGCAAGTTCAGTTCCAGACAACCACAGTAAAACAAATATCATAAAGTGAGTCATATGAATTTTTTGTTTTTCCAATGCATATAAAAGTCGTGTTTACGTTATCCTGTAGTAGGTTAAGTTTGCAATAGCATTATGAAAAAGTTTAATATATTGTGAGAACTACTAAAATATGACACAGAGATATGAAACCCATGTTGCTGAAAAAATGGTGCCAATAGATTTGCTCAGGACAGAGTTGCCACAAGCTTTCAATTTGTAAAAAACAAACAAACAAAAAAAACCCCAGTTATCTATAAAGTGCATTAAAGCTACATGTAACAAAACAAGGTGTGCCTGCAATTTATTCTTATTTTAGTGGTTATTCCAGAGAGCACACTATGCACCCTTATCTGTTCATACTCTCCCTGGCTGCCCAGAGACTACAATGACTTTAGAGCACTTTATTAACAGAATTTACCCTCTGAATCATTAGAATTCTTCAGGGAAACAAAAATGAGAACGAGACTCTCGATTTTAAGAAATTGGTTTCTGAATTGTGAGGTTTGACAAGTTTGAAATTTGTAAGATAGGTCAGCAGGCTGGAAACTTGGCAGGATTTCTATGTTACAATCGTGAAACAGAATGCTTCTTTGGGAAATCTCAGTTTTTGCTCTAAGACCTTCAACTGATTGGATAAGTCCCACTCATATTACTATTTTCTTTACTTAAAGTCAACTGATTGTAAATGTTAATCACATCTACAAAATACTTTCACTGCAACACCTAGTTAGACTAGTGTTTGACCAAACAACTGGGGACCTATGTTGACACATAAAACAAACCATCATGTTCCCTTATAATGTGTATTGCCATTATCACAAACTGTAACTTTGTAATTTTTTTTTACATTCAAATATTTGTTTAGTCTTTCTTATAGAGTTTACAGTCTAATTAGAAAACTAGATTACATACAATTGGGTTTTCACTGTGTATTTTCTCATTACTTCAATAAACAGAATTTTTCAATATTGACATCTTTTCTATTTGTGTTAATTTTGTTACTACAAATAAAATTCTGCCATAGGTTATCTTTATCTGCTTCCATCTTCTTTTACTCAGGATTTCAGAAATTACCAATACACAAGGTTTGGTGGTTGTTATGGAAGTTCGGAAAACCAGCATCAAAATTCCCAGCAACAGATACAATGAGGTAAGATATATCAT
>NW_006408715.1:2759527-2760277 GCF_000296735.1 Chrysochloris asiatica | reverse complement strand
TTTCAGCAAGCAGGGTGGTATCATCTGCATATCGTGGATTGTTAATGAGTCTTCCTCCAATCCTGATGCCACATTTTTCTTCTTATAATTCAGCTTCTTAGATTATTTGTTCAGAGTACACATTGAATAAGAATGGTAAAAGAATACAGCCCTTTCCTAATTTTAAACTATTTAGTGTTCCTTAGTTCTGTTCAAACAGGTTCCTCATGAACACAATTAAGTGTTCCAGAATACTCACACTTCACACTGTTGTCCATAGTTTGTCATTATCCACACAATAGAAAGACTTTGCATAGTCAATAAAGCACAAGTAAACATCTTTCTGGTATTTTCTGCTTTCAGCCAACATCCATCTGACGTCAGTAATGATATCACTTGTTCCATATCCTCTTCCTATCTGGCTTGAACCTCTGGAAGTTCTCTGTGAATGTATGCTTGCAGCCATTTTTTAATCATAAAAACTTTTACTTGCATGCGATATTAATGATATTGTCAATGATTTCTGCATTCTGTTGGGTCACCTCGCTCTGAAATCGATGCAAATATGAATCTCTCCCAGTCTGTTGGCCAGATAGTTGTCTTTAAAATTTCTTGGCATAGATGAGTGAGTGATGCATTAGTTTATTGAGAGATACCAGTTTGTATTCCATCAATTCATGGTGCCATGTTCTTTGCCAATGCCTTCAATGAATCTTAGATTTCTTCCATCAGTTTCATTGGCTCTTGATCATATGCTACTTCGTGAAATGG
>NW_006408715.1:2749425-2757724 GCF_000296735.1 Chrysochloris asiatica | reverse complement strand
TTCAGGCCTTTTTTCTAGTTGGAAACAGTTCAGGGCCGGCTGTGGCCATTTGGTTTTAATTGGAAACTGTCTCTTTAAATTTCATGGAGATCTGTGTGCATGCGTTGTAGAACCCTCCGAGGGTGGGGCTGGGGTGCCCACTAGCTCAGGCACCCCTACAGTCACCAGGATGGAGGTGCCAGACAGCAAGGTACCAATGAACAGATACCAAAAGAAAAGAATGCCCACACCTTTATCTCAGCAGCAGTTCTGCCAGCTTTCTGTGGCTGCTCCGATCCTTCCCCCACGTGGTCTCGCCCAATATGGCGGCTCCTGGAGCAGCCGAGCATCCTGGACTAGAAAGCAATAGATTTCTTGCTTCTGCCAAAAATTCCCCCAGCTGTGAGCCTTCCATCCTTCTAAATATTGCTTTTTATGTGGTTCAGAGTTCTGGGACCAGCCCCTGAGCCTGCTTGGTCGGGTATTCTGTGTTGTTATTGGCGGAGCTCCTTTACTGCTCTTCCACCCAATCCACCATCTTGTTTGTCCTCTTGATTTCTCTTGATAAGCTTGATCTCTGCAGAGAAAACCATTCCATGTTTCTTTGCCATATCCCAGCCATAGCTGGTCAGACACAGTCATCTTCTATTGAATTGTCTTGTCTTGGTGTTTGACACATCTGAGTATGACATGCAAAATTTGATCTAGATACTAAGGAATGTGAAGCTGTGGAGACTGTGCCTGAACTAAATTAAAACATTTGCAACTTGCTCCCAGTTCTTTATTTCTTCCACACATCTTATTTGATCAAATGGAAATACATAAATTAATTTCTCATTGTGGAAATCTGTTAAATAAATCTCTATTCCTTTGGTTCTTATAAAAAGTAAGACAATTTAGGGTGACAGTTTAGTGCAGTCCAGACCCTTCTAACTATAAAGAGCCCTAACACTTAGCATACTTCCCACTGTACTGGTTTGTGAGGGAAAATTGGCCATTGGCCTCTTCCAGAATATTCTTACCCCCTTACTGAGCTCCAGTAAGTCATCAAAATAAATGCTGGAAATCCATCTTCCCATTTGATTTAGATAATCCCAGAAACCCACATCTTACATATTCTAATGGCCAAGAGCAAATAAGAACTTCTTCAAGTTCTTGGCTAATGGATTAATCTTCCAAAGCAATTCTTGATATGTGAGCCCTCTGAACCCACTGAGCCATGGAATTGGTCAGACCCCATGCTTAGTGCGCAGGCCTGGCAATAAAATCCAGCTGGCTTTTATTGGTTTCCATTTATAAAGCTGGCATCTTGCCTACGTCTGGCCTCAGAGTGAAGTTCCTTTGGTTCTCCCTCACACCAGTGATCCCAAATCAAATCATCTCCCAGCTGTGTGCATTGCCTCTGCCCCTGGGGCTTTGACTGTTGTCAGTTCTGAAATATGTGTATACAAACAACTCTCTCTTCAGGTGTCTGATTTCCAGGGGTTATTTTAAGTTGAAATAAGACCTCATTCAATGTTTTTTACATTCTAAGGCACTAGTTTATCTCTGGTCACTCCCTTCTATCTATCTCCGTTTTTCTTTTTCCAGATCTACTGCCATCTTGGAGTCCTGGTGTGGTGCTGTGGGTTAATGCGCTGGACTGCAAAGTCAGTTTGAACAGCAAGGTCGGAGGTTCAAGCTCACCAGCCACTCCTTGGAAACTCTATACAGGGTCACTGTGGATCAGAACCAACTCAATGCACTTAACAGCAACAACAACGACTGCCATCTTAACCAGTTGCCATCAGGTTGACTCCAGCTCCTGGTGACCCCATGTGTATCAGGCTTGGGGAAGTAGTTGGCCTGGCTTTTCTTGGGAGGCCTCTGAGTGGACTTCAACCTCTACCTTCTGGTTAGCCATGGAGCATGCTACTCTTGGCAGCAACCAAGGACTCCAGAAGTAGCATACAGTCTCCCTGTCACTTATTTTTCTGACTGGAAGTAAATTTTAAGTGTCATCTGGTTTTGAAGGGGCAATTCAGGAGCAACATGTGTTTTCTTGTTCTACCCAAGTAACACTAGAGTTTACCTAGAAAATGCAATTCCCTGACTGGGTAGCAATTTTCATTGCTTCAGTTACCCTGTGGATAAATCAAACTCCAAACCGAAGCATCAGCTCTCAAGTTGATTCCAACTTTGTGGCAACCATGTGCTGTAAAGTATAATGGTGTTCCATAGGATCTTTAAGGCTTTGATATTTTGGAAGTAGATGGTCAAGGCTTTCTTCTGAGACACTTTGGGTGGATTTGAACCACCAACATCTTGCTTACTAGTTGAATGCTTAACCATTTGCACCACTTAACAGTTCTACATTGTTGATGTTGTTGCTGTTGTTAGGTGCCATTGAGTAGGTTCTGACTCATAATGACCCTATATAGGGTTTTCAAGGCTGTAAATCTTTGTTGTTGTTGTTGTTAAGTACCATTGAGTCAGTTCCAACCCATAGTGACCCTGTATCGGGTTTCTAAGGAGCAGCTGGTGAGCTTGAACCACTGACTTTGCAGTTCAAACGACTTTGTAGTCTGATGCATTAACCCACAGAGCCACACCAGGACTCCTATAGAGGTAAATACTGTTGGCTAAGGGGCATAGTGGTGGTGGTGTGCCGCGGAGTTGGTTCCTCCTTGTAGCGACCCTGCACAAGGTTTCTGAGGCTATAAATCTTTATGGGAGCAGAAAGCCTCATCGTTTTCTTGCAGAATGGCTGGTAGTTTTAATCTACTGACCTTGAGATTAGCAGCCCGACTCATAACCACTAAATTACCAAAGCTCCTTAGGGGATCAGAAAGTCTCCTCTTTCTCCCTAGGAGTGGCTGATGGGTTTGAATTGTTGACCTTGTGTTAGCAGTCCAGTGCTTATCCTAGAGTTTTACCAGTATTATTTTGGGAATACACGAGTTTATGTTTACATAATGAGTTAGAAAATTTGTATATATTACTTTCTTTGATTCTTATAAACTATGAAATATAGGAACTTAAAAAATTACTGATATGGAAACTCAGTCTTGGGATAAGCAGGATACTAGTAATTAACTAGTGGAGCTAGATTTGAATCAAAGTATTTCAGGTTCTCCATCAATTCCTACTAACTGACCATTTGTTTGTGTAGCATGAGTCCTGTTCATAAAGACTTTTGCCATTCGTCACCCAAATGTTTTCCGAGTGGCATTTGATTATACTTTGCAAGCCTGGTCACTCAGAACTAAGTTTATGTGTTGACACATACAAACTCAGGGTGACACTGGCAATGAGCACAGAACCTGTCCCCAAACTCATCTTCTGTGTCCCTGGCAGCAAGCGGCAGTTTCCATTCAGCTATTGCCTGCTCCTGTGTGCCTCGGGGGCAGGAACAGCAGCTGGGACTGAGGGAACTGCAGGCCAACTGAGTCCACACCACTGAATGGCATGCGATTGCCCACAGAGTAAACATCATGCTCCTTAGCAAAGAAGCAGAGCTCTGCAGCAACCAGTCCGAGCCTCTTCCTCCAAGCCCACCACCTGCCATCCCCTGTCTCCAAAAACCACTTCAGTACCTTGGTGTCTAGTTACATTTTGCCCTGTGGCCGATTGCTCTGTCTTGCCCATGCCATAGTCACTGAGGGTGAAGTACACCTCCCTGCTCACTGACGGTGGGTCTGCATGTGTGACTTGCTTTGGCCAAGGGAGTGGAAGCAGAAGAGACAGTGTGCTGGTTCTGGGCCAGGACCTTAAGAGGCATTCTGTGTTTCTGCTGGACCCTCTTGTGCTTCTTCCATCTGTCATGAGAAGAATGTGCCCTGAGTTCCTAAATCAGGAGACGTGTGGGGCACAGCTGCAGCTAGCTCACAGCCTGGAGCCAAGTCCAGATGAGCTCATCAAAGCCACCCTTAACCCACTGCAGTTGAGTCAATTCAGACTCCCAGCGACCCTGTAGAACACAGTAGAACTGTCCCCCAAAGGGTTCCCAAGGTTGCAAATCTTAATGAAAGCAGAGTGTCACATCTTTCTCTCATCAGCTGGTAGGTTTGAACCTCTGACCTTAACAACTGCACAACTAGGGTTCTTTAGCAAAGTCATATGAAGGAGAAATGACTTTATGCTAGTGTGAGCTATGTTGTTATTGTTAAAGTACTGTGGACTCATAGCGATCCTGTATAGGGATTCCAAGGCTATAAATCTTTGCAGGAACAAAAATCCTCATCTTTCTCCAGCAGAGCAGCTGCTGGGCTCGAACCGCCAACTTTGTAGTTCAAAGTCCAGCGTTTATCCTATACCACTCTCCCCTTATTACCCTTGTTGTTGCTGTTGTTAAGTGAGCTCAAAGCAGTTCTGATTCATAATGACTTTGTATAAGGTTTCCAAGGAGTGGCTGGTGGGTTTCAACAGCTGACTTTGTAGTTAGCAGTTCAGTGCTTATCCTACAATGCCATACCAGGTTCAAATATTACTTATTTATTATTACTCTGTCTCCCCATCTCCCCACCTTAAGGAGGCCTGATGGTGCTGTAGGATAAGCACTGTACTACTAACCATAAGTTTGGCAATTCAAATGCACCAGTCTCTGAGGGAGAAAGACGAGGCGTTCTGCTCCCATTAAAAGCCTTGGCAATCCTATACAGGGTGGCTATGAGTCGGAATTGACTCTACAACACTTAGCAGCCGTAACAGTAACAGTACATATGTATTTTTCCTACCTATAAAAATCTCACTCAGTTTTCAAGACTCAATTCAGGTGAAGCATTCATTTTCTCAGGGAGACTGAGCTCCTCAGCCCTTTTAGCACGTTGAGCAGAGTGTCATTAGAACCCTTCTGTGAGCTCTCGCTCCTGTATCCCTGCCAGTGACAGCTTTTGTTGTTGGTTGCTGTCAAGGTAAGTCTGAGTCATAGCAACCCCATGTATGTCAGAGTAGAACTGCTCCAGAGTGTTTTCAGTGACTGAGTTTTTCCTCTAAAGTAGATCACAAGGCCTTCCTTCTGAGGCTCTTCTGGGTGGACTCAAACCTCTAATCTAGTCAGCTGCTGAGATCATTCATGGTTGCACTACCCATGCATGGTTAGGAGCTGACTTTGAGCTCAAACAAAATTTGGAGCAGAATTTCACAGGTGGGGATCTGTATAATCAGTAACTGATCTTGTTTCAATAAAGGGCAATACTTAGGAAGTGACCAAGAGAGCAATCCCAAAGAGGAGTGCAGCCAGTGACCCTCTACCCTCATGTCCCTGTCAGGATGCTTGCATCGATAAAAGTGCTCATCATGTCCAGAGCGTAATGGTTCACTTGTCCTTACAACAAGGTGTCCCGCAGCCCATTTACCCACAACCAAACCTCCTTCTGGCTTAAAGAACTCAAGTTAGAGGTAGATAAAGACTCTCTACCTTACAGCGACGTCACAGACAACAGAAGGAATGCTGTCAAATCCTGTGTCATCCTCACAATTGCTGGCATGTTTGAGTCTGTTGCTGTATCTATTGTGCCAATTCACCTCATCAAGTATCTCTCTCACTGTGGACATGTCATCAGGAGGGACCAGCCCCTGGAGAAGGACATCATGCTTAGTAAAATGGAGAATCAGGGAATAAGAGGAAGACCCCAAGGAGATGGACTGGCACAGTGCCAACAGCAATGGGCTCTAGCTCAACAATTATTGTGAGATTGACACAATACCAGGCATGCCTTAGTTCTGTTGTGTGTGGTCTGAACTGACTCAATGGCACCTAACAGTAATAGGGTCTCCCTCGCCCTCAATGGACCTCTGCTTCACAATGCAGGCAGGATGTCCTTGTCCAGTAATCAATCCTTCCTGATGATGTGCTCACAGTAATGAGTCAGACAATGCTCTGTTACAATCTATTAAGTTTTCATTGGCTAATTTTTGAAGGTAGATAGATGACCAAGCCTTTTTTCCTAGTCTGCCTTAGTCTTGAAACTCTGCTGAAATATGTCCACCATGGATGACCCTGCTGGTATGTGAAATACTGCACATGTGCTGAAATGCCACACATGGCTTCCAGCATCACAGTAACATACACGCCACCAACACAGTATGATGAGCTGGCAGACAAGTGGTAGATACACACTATAATAGTTAAAAATTTATAGGGAAAGTAAGATAAATTGAACGTCTCAGAGGCAGATATCAAGTCACAACTAGTTAATTGTCACCTTAATATGAATGGGAGCTAACAAAACTCAGGACGCTGGTGAGATGGGTACAAGTGGATGAACACAGAAGGGGTGGAACGGGGAACAAGTACACCTGGGAGGACTAGAGCCCATTAGAGCCATGATGGGAGGGGTCATGTCTTTTGTGATGGGAGGGGTCGTGTCTTTTGTGAATCCGGAGGCAAAATGAGAGTCTAATGAGTACTTCTGTAGGTGGAGTCCCCAGATAGAAATGGCAGAGGAGGGAGTCTGTCAAGAAACATCTTTTAAATGAGCAGACATAGGCTGAGCTAAGGATCAGCATTGGGCTGTGAACCACAAGGTTGGCATTTGAAACCCACCAGCTGCTTCTTCAAATCCCTATGAGCTGGAACCGACTCAATGGCACTTAATAACAACAACTCTGAAAGAACAGGATCCTGGTTTAGCAAATCTTTTCATGGTAATCCCATACAAACTTGTGAAAGCTGGAGTAGTGTGTTTCTGTTTTCCTAGAAAACATATGTATGGAGTCCTGGAGTGGCACTGTCGGATAAATACTGGACTGCTAACCTCAAGGTCAGCGGTTCAAACCCACCAGCTGCTCACGGGGTGGTTGAGTGGGAACTGACTCAAAGACATTTAACAACAGTCTAGTGTCATGCTAAAACCTCTCCTTGGTTTGTTGACTTTGATTTCTAGATAGTCATTCACCAGTGGCACAGTGGTTAAAGCTCTTGGCTGCATGCTGAAGGGTTGTTGTTGTTGTTGTTAAGTGCCGTCGAGTTGGGTCTGACCCATAGCGACCCTGTACAGGGTTTCCGAGGGTGTAAATCTTTACGGGAGTAGAAAGCCTCATCTTTCTCCCGTGGAGCGGCTGGTAGTTTCGAACCGCTGACCTTAAGGTTCGCAGCCCAATTCGTAACCACTACGCTACCAGAGCTCCTTTATGCTGAAGGGTAAGCAGTATGAAACCACCAGTTGCCCTGAGGCTCTTCGGGGGAAAGATGTAGCAGTCTGCTTCTGTAAACATTTACAGCTTTGAAAACACGACCAGACAGTTCTACTCTGTCCCACAGACTCCTTCTGAGATGGGATCGTCTTGATGGCAGGAGGCTGTTTGGTTTATGTAGCAATGTAATTACAAATAGAGGTTTTTCTGATTTCGGGACCTTCTAAAAATCTTGCTTTGCATTGGTTTTTTCCCCCACAAGATTGTAGTGTTTCCTTCCATGGTACAGTGGCCTGGACTCCCTGGGGTTTCTACTACAGAACTCTGGCAGGTGCCAGGAACTTGGCTGCCCAAGTGCTTGGAGTGTGTGGGCTGTGTGCCTGGGGCTGGCAGCCAAGTTTTGGGTATTTGCCATGCTTCCTTCTAAACCTGACCTCCTTTCCTCTGTGGAATACTTGAGGACTTGAAGACCATCCCAGGGGACTTGCTGAGAACTCGCTTCCAACTTGTGTAGACAGGCCTAGCTGCAATGGTCCACACGCCGCTGTTCCTGTTATAACTCAACCAGATGACAACGGAGAGGACAGAAGGGTCAGTCCCAGAGTGACCCCTCTTGCCTTTCAAATGCCCATAATGCCCAAGGCAAGCAAGTTGATGGGTGGGTGGTGATTCAGAAACCCTTCTGAAATAATAGACTCTCAGAAAACTTTATGCTTGCAGAGAGAGGGCAAGTGTAAATTTAATAGCCAAATAGACCTGACTTTTGACTCTCAGTCCCACCAGATAACATAGACAAGTGACTGGACCTTGCCAAGCCCGTGTTTTCACATGTAAATAGTGATAATGATTGTGCCTACTGCAAAGGGTATTTTGCAGGAGACGGATGAGACTGCTCTCATAAAGATGTAGAGTCACATTGTTGTTGTTGTTGTTAAGTGCCTTTGAGTTGGTTTTTAGGAGCGGCTGCTAAGCTTGAATCACCGACCTTGTGGTTCAAATGACTTTGCAGTCTGACGTATTAGCCCATCACCACACCAGAACTCCAGAATCACATTGTTGTTGTTGTTATGTGCCATGGAGTCAGTTCTGACTCATAGCGACCCTATACAGGGTTTCTGAGGCTGTAAATCTTTACAGGAGCAGAAAGCCTCATCTTTCTCCAGCAGAATAGCTGGTAGTTTCGAACTGCTGACTGTGAGATTAG
>NW_006408715.1:2740605-2747350 GCF_000296735.1 Chrysochloris asiatica | reverse complement strand
TGGTAGTTAGAACCCACCATTTGCTCCTAAAAGAAAGATGAAGAAATCTTTCTTAAAGAGTTACATCCTCAGAAGCTCTAGAGAGCAGCTCTAGTGTGTTGTTTCCTAGGGTTGCTATGAGTTGGAATCAATTTAATAACAATCGGTGTTTTTTTAATGTTAGTTGATAAGATGGTAGAAATGGTTAAGTGCAGGACTACTAACTGAAAGGTTGGAAGTTCAAAACTACCCAGAGGTGCCTCAGTAGTAAAGTTTAACAATCTGTTTCCCAATGGTTGCAGGCTTGAAAACTCTGTGGAGCACAGTTCAATGCGGAATTGGTTTGACAGCAATTAGCAATAACAACTGAGAAATAACTGAAAAGAATTTCTATTATTGTTTTTGTTTTTCAAATTCTGTAAAGAAAAGATAAAGCAAAGACAAGATAAATAACACAAATAGGGAATAAATTATTTTTAGCAAAATAACAGATTATCTTGTATACATTATCACTTGTGGGGGGAAAATGTGAGCTCAAATTAGTTCCTAGGAACTGCTAACAGTAGCAGATACATTTAAAAAAGGTAATTGGGAAGGTACATTGTTGAAGTTTTAAAAGTTATTGAAATGATAGGCAATAGATTGTATGTTGTTGTTGTTAAGTGTCATTGAGTTGGTTCTGACCCATAGCAACCTTGCATAGAGTTTCCAAGGAGCGGCTGGTGGTGAACCACAGACCTTGTGGTTCAAACTGACCTTGCAGTCCAGTGCATTAACCTGCAGCATCATACCAGGACTGCGATAGGTTGTATAACTGTATTAATTTTTTTTAACTATGTGAGCAATGACATTAATTTTAAAGCAACCACAGGAGTTACTTAAACACACTTATTTCTTTGTCTAGGAGTCATGAGTTAGTTGAATCTAAGGTATGCTTGACCCAAGCCATAGTATTTTTAATCAGCTTATATGCATTCAAAAACTGAACAATGAAGAAGGACCTGTGTTGGTGATGAATATTACTATACTATCAACTGTTGTGGAGTCCTGGTGTGGCGCTGTGGGTTAATGTGCTGGACTGCAAAGTCGTATGAATCTCAAGGTGAGTGGTTCAAGCTCACCAGTCATTCCTTTGAAACCCTATACAGGGTTGCTATGGTTCGGAATTGACTCAATGGCATTCAACAACAACATGGACTGCCAGAAGAACAAACGAATCTGTGTTAGAAGCAATACAGTCAGATTGCTCTTTAGAGATGAGGATGGTAAAACTTTGTTTCACCTACTATGGACATGAATTGTTGTATGTTCATCTGGTCTGACTCATAGTGACCCTGTATGGGGTTTCTGAGGAGTTGATGGGTTTGAACCACTACTTTTTGGGTTAGCAGTCCAATGCTTATCCTACAGTGCCACACTATGGACATTCATTGTTATTGTTAAGTGCCGTTGAGTTGGTTTCAATTCATAGCAACCTTTTATAGAGTTTTCAAGGAGTGATTCATGGATTTCAACTGCCAACCTTGTGGTTAGCAGTCTAGTGCTTATCCTAGAGTGCTACACCAAGACTCCATGGTTGTTGTTAAGTGCTGTCGAGTCAGTTCCAACCCATAGCAACCTGGTGTGACTGGTGAGCCTAAACCACTGATCTTGGGGTTCAAACTGACTTTGCAGTCCAGCGCATTAACCCACAGCACCACACTAGGCCTCCAGGGCTCCAGCTGTAGGGACCAATCTCTAGAGAAAGATACAATGCTTTTTAAAGTGGAAGGTCAGCAGAAAGGAAGAAGACCCTCTAAAAGATGGACTGACACAGTGACTACAAGAACAGGCTGAAACAGCAATGGCTGCGGGGATGGCACGGGAAAAGGCAGTGTTTCCTTCTGTTGTACATAGGGTCACTATGAGTCAGAACTGACTCACTGGCGCTGGACACAACAACAGCAAGAAAGTATGATAATATATTCTCAAGTTCCAAGGATGAAGATGTGAACATCTCCAGGGACCCATCATTTTGCTTACCACATGGCCATCAAGGAATTTTGCATTTTGGCAATTGCCAAAGAGAAGGACTTATAGAAAGAGTGGAAGTGATTTTGGAGATAGTTCTTTATGGTTCTCTTGGGTTTCTGCACATCTTGAGAGCTGAGGTGCTTGAAACTTTTCTTTCAAACTATTGTTTTCAATAATGTTCATACAGCAAATGGGCATGAGATAGACAGTTATTATTTACCTCTGGAGTAAAGATTTTGTTGGTGATGTTTTGTTATTGTTGTTGTTTTGTCTACTGTCAGTATAATCAAGAAATATCTTTCTCCAGGACAAAGATAAGAGAATTACAATAACTTTAAGTTCTCTAAGGTCAGGTTTCCTCTCTCATAATGCAACCCTACTGTAAACCAAGTTATACCTGAGTTACAGCTTTTACTTGGCTCTCTTACCAGTCTGGGGAACTGGTGAAAATACCTATTATTGCTTTGACTTATAAACTGTCCTTTGTCTCTGATGCAGACATCTATAGCTTATCTTCTGCAAGCATCCATCTAACTGTGGCAGACTAACGTAATAGCATGAGTGTTCAGTGTTTCTCAGGCCTATCACAGTTTTTGATCCAGGGATATTCTGATGGAAAATTTGGAGAGTGAGCAGAAACATTGCAGTGGGTTGCTGTTGTTGAACAATCACTGTTTGGTTTAATTTTGGCATTATTCTCTTACCCAGTGGTTCTCAATGTGTAGTCCTTGGATGTATAGCATTAGTATTAGCTGGGAATCTGTGGAAATGTAAATTTTTGGACCATTTCCCAGACCTTCTAAACTAGGAATGTCAGGATTGTTGTTGTTGTTGTTAGGTGCCATTGAGTTGGTGCCAACTCATAGCGACCCTATGTACAACAGAATGAAACACTGCCCGGTCCTGGGCCAACCTCACAATTGTTGCCATGCTTGAGCCTGTTGATGCTGCCACTTTGCCAACCCATCTCGTTGGGGGTCTTCCTCTTTTTCTCTGACCCTCTACCTTACCAAACATGATATCCTTCTCCAGCAACTGGTCCCTCCTGAAAATATGTCTGAAGTATGAGAGATGAAGTTTGGCCATCCTGGCCTCTGGTGAGCACTCTGGCTGCACTTCTTCCAACACAGACATATTGGTTCTTTTGGCAGCCCATGGTACTTTCAATAGTCTCCTCCAACACCATAATTCAAAAGCATCAGTTCTTCTACAGTCTCCCTTATTCACTGTCCAGCTTTCGCATGCATATGACATTATTGAAAATACTATGGCTTGGGTCAGGCTTACCTTAGTCCTCAAGCTGACACCTTTGCTCTTCAACATTTTTGAAAGGTGCAGCAGATTTTTCTAATGCAATACATCATTTGATTTCTCGATAGGGCCCAACCATCTGTGTTTTAACAACACACAGAGGTTGAGAACCACTGGCCTAGCCTGAGGCTTGTCCTCCAGATGCAGACTACTGAATATGTGTCAGTGGAGAGTTTTCATAGGGAGACACCAAAAACCAGGACATGAATGAGGCCAGAGAGTCTTCTTGTGTTCTGAGTATGTGGTTCCCCTGCTATCACTTCAGAAGAACAGGTTGAGTTTCCCTGTTTTCCACAACCTTGGTTCTCCCCACACTCACCCTAAAAGGAGAGCCTTCAATCTGATAACAACTGAACTTAGGCTATGAGAGTTGATCAGCACTTGAATGTTCAATGTTCGCCTCACCCATGCTCCAGTCTCAAGAAGGCAAATGGGACCTCCCAGGTTGACTAACCGAAGGGAAGAAAGGCACAATATAAGAGGGGAGGGAGAGTCAGCTGGAAGGTTTTTTGGGGTCCTGTGGAGGCAGACTTTGCCCCAAAGTGAAGACAGCCAGAAAGAGGTATGGAAAACATGCTCAGTGCCTCCCTCAGCACCTTGAATGAGAAAGAGATTGGCTGAGGAATGAGACTGGGCTCTTGTCGGTGAAAGCCGAAAGGTTCCATGAGAATTTTAAAAAGACCTGTCTGTGCAAGCACTCATGTGTTTTAAATATGTAACATTGTTAATGTACTGCACATGTAAAAATTATTCAATGGGTGGGTGTATATTTTATTGTATATAGTTTCACCAAAAATAAATATAAATATATAAGACATACAAATAGATAAGTGGACTCCTGGTGTGGCTCTATACAATCAGTACTGGATGACAAACCACAAAGTCAGTAGTTCAAACCCACCAGCTGCTCCTCAGAAATCCTATGCAGAGTTACTATGAGTTGGAACCAACTTAAAGGAACTGAACAAAAACAACAACAACAGCACACTGATCTTCTCCTATGAAGACTGTAGCCTAGAAAGTCCCATGAGACACTTCAACTCTGTCATATTGAGTTGGAATCCACATGAAGGTATACAACAACAAAAACAACGTATATGTAAAAAAATTTTTGATTTTTGAACATTTTTTACACTCACAATTCTGTATCATTACTCATGTTCATCTTGTTCAACTATCATCACTATTGTTACACATTCTTATGAAAGGGAGTAAAGTGGTTTAAGTTCACCTAAAATTACAACCTGCAGACCAAAGTAGAGAACAAACTTTGCAGGGATCATTCAAAGGCTTTCAGAGGCCAATGAGAGACAAAACAAGCCGATTAAACAATGCCAGGGGAAAAGAATGAACAGCCTCGATCTCTAGGTGACTTCTAAAGTATTTTATTTTTCTTTGCTAAGGTAAAAATTATCTTAAAAATCCTGCTTAGTTCCACAACCCTGGAACAGAGTGAAGGATGAACAATTTCCTTAGAGCAAAAAAATAACAGAAGGAAAAACAAAACACCAATCCTGACAGTAATTTGGAGGATTTTTTTTTCTAACTCTGCTCCCCCACCCCTCTTACCAGAAAAATCACAGCATCAAAAAATGCTCTATTCACTTCCACATGAGCAGCTTTCAAAGATGCTAGCTAATAAAATGCTGGGTGCTACAAAAGGAACAACTTTGATACCAAACAAAACTTATCCACATGATTTTGTTGAATTATAATAAAGAATTTGCTTTGAATGGGCCTGCAACCCCACAGAGATGAGGGCCTGTTTCTGGTCATGGTGTTATTTAATCTTCTGCCAAGTGATCTGGGATTTATAAGACTGTGTATTGAATCCACTGGTCCTTTAGGCTTTCCAAGTATAACCACAGACCACCTAATGATGCCCAGTGGACACCTCTCATGGAGTATTTATAGCAGATTTCATTAGTTTATTACTAATGGATTTAACAGTGCTGCTTGCACAAGTATGAACTTGCTTGCAGATTACTTCTCTTGACTGGATTTTAGCCTTCTATACCCACAGGTCCATTCTTAAGACTCTATCTTTGTAGGCTGAGATGACTCACACTCCTAGAGGAAAATTCTGGATTTCATTAAGGTGAATTTATTAGAAACATATCTTTGGTTCAAATGAATAATGACATCGCAGTTGGCCACGTGCTTGTGGAAGGCTGCAGCCCCAACATCACAGAGTGTTGTATCTACATTATACATTGTGGCACAATTGACTATTTAATATGGCTCCTCTACCCATAGTCTTGCGGTGCTGTAGAATAAGCACTCAGCTACATGGTCAGCTAGAACCACAAAGTTGGTGGTTCAAACTCACCAGTTACTTCTCGGGAACCCTATACAGGGTCACTATGAGTTAGAACTGACCTGATGACCCTTAACAACAACACAACCCATTTGTTGTTATTTTTATGTACTATGGAGTTGGTTCCAACTCATAGCGACCCTGTACAGGGTTTCTGAGGCTATAAATCTTTACGGGAGCAGAAAGCCTCATCTTTCTCCCACAGAACAGCTGGTAGTTTCAAACTGCTGACCCTGTAGGTTAACAGCCCGATTCGTAACCACTACACTATCAGAGTCTTTGTAAATCCCACCAAATTACTTTTTCCTGAGGAACTGAGTAAGAAAAAGTGGAGACAGAGGCTGCTAGGGTTATATAATTCAGTTGTGAGTGATTGTTAACAGGACTAAATGTGATTGTAAAGGTGTGGGACTTTAATCTGGGGTTTGGTCAATTTTGCCATCCTGCTGGGTATAAAATGAGCTATCTCAGCAGCAGTTGGAGGATCTCGCTACCAACAGGAAAGAGGAACCAGAAGTGTAGCAAGTCCTTTGGATCTCATGGTCCCTGCATGTTGAAGTTCCTTGACTCAGGAGAGAGTTGTGACACCAGAGGAGGAAGAGAAGAGTGGCAACCAAGTCACAGCTCAAGGCAGGGTGGTGGGTCTCCTGGCGCCCAGCACAAGAGAAGCGGAGGGACTTTGGGCAGAAGGCTCACTTGTGGAGTGGGCTATCTCCAGACAGTCCATGGGGGAACTAGGGTTGCTTCTCCATGGAGCTAATGCTGACCACCTTCAGGCTGAGATTAACAGCAGAATTTAGTGCCCTTTGGGCATTTATCAGCAAGGCTAAAGGACTAATGACTTCATCATTGCAAATACTTTTTTTAAACAACATAAAAGATGAATCTGCAAATGGACCTCATGACATGGAATGCACAGAAATCAAATTGACAACTCCTGTGTAAAGAGATGGTAGAAAAGGTCCCTATCATCAGCCAAAACAAGACTGGGGGCAGACTGGGGGACAGACAATCAATTGCTCATATGAAAGCTCAGGCTGAAGCTGAAGAAAATTAAGACAAGTCCATGAGAACCAAAATATGATCTTGAACAGATCCTATTTGAATTTAGATTTAATCTAAGAA
>NW_006408715.1:2729385-2738950 GCF_000296735.1 Chrysochloris asiatica | reverse complement strand
CCATAATCTTGCATGGAAGCAGCAGTCAAGAAATCAAATAATATACTGTACTAGGTAAATCGGCTGTACAAGACCTCTTTAAGTGTTCAAGAGCAAAGATGTCAATTTGAAGACTAAAGTGCACCTGATTCAAGTCAATAGCCTCATATGGATGTGAAAGTTGGGCAATGAATAAGGAAGACCACAGAAGAAGTGATGCATTTGAGTTATGGTGCTGCAGAATAATCTTAAAGGTACCATGGACTGCCAGAAGAACAAACAAATCTATGTTGGAGGAAGTCCAACCAGAATGCTCCTTAGAAGCCAAGATGGCCAGACTTTGTCTCTCATACTTCAGACATCTTAGGAGAGGTTAGTCCCTGGAGAAGGACATCATGCTTGGTAAAGTGGAGGGTCAGAGAGAAAGAGGGAGATCCCTAATGAGATGGACTGACAGCAGCAATGGGCTCAAGCATAGCAGCAATCCAAGGAGGTGTTTCGTTCTGTTTTACATAAATAAGGTCGCTATGGGTCGGAACCAAGTTGATGTCACCAAGAACAGCAGCAAAAGAGTTTTGTAACATTACCAGAGCAGGGCTGAAGTCAGGCCAGGGGGGTCAAGATCCAGACAGATGCCAGTCTGCGGGCACTACAGAGAAGAGTTGTCCTGACCACGAAAGTGAATCTTGAACATTTCCAATCCGGAATTGTAACCTGTTAACTTCCCTAATAAACTTCATAATTGTGAGTGTTGTCTGTGAATTCTGTAACCATTGCAATAAATTTTATTGAATCCAGCTGAGAAGTCTAGAGTACTGGGGAAAGGACAGTTGGTATCAGAATTGGTAAGGAAAGTTGGCAGGTGTCACTCAGGATCTGAAGAAACCCTGGGAAGGGCAGATGAACCAGAGGCCTGGGAGGGTTCAGAACCAAAAACGGGAAGTGGGTAGAAATTGGGATTAGTACCTGCCCTTGGAGTCCTTGTGTGGCATTGTGGGTTAATGCACCAGACTGCAAAGCCATTTGAACTGCACGGTTGGTGGTTCAAGCTCACCAGCTGCTCCTTGGAAACCCTATACAGAGCCACTATGGGTTGGAACCAACTCAACAGCACTTAACAACAACCTGCCCTTGACTTGTCCCTTTAGCTAACCATGTTTACAGCCCCTTCTGGGCTGAGCAGAGGCAAGAGCTTGAGCTTCAAGTCCTGGGAACTTGACTGAGTGCCTTAAACAGCTCTGTGTACTTGGGAAGTTCCCCTTACCTCACCAGTTTCTGTTTCACAATCAGGAAAGACTGCAAGGGTCTGAGGTCCCTTCCAACCCTAACGTTCACCTCAAAACTGAGACCCCTTTCCTCAAGAAGCTATATGGGATCTCTGCCATTGAATTTTTGTGAAGTAAAGCACTGTGGTCCAAGAAACATGGTTCAGCAGACAGAAATCTTCATCCTAACTCATAGAATTTCTTCACAGGGATCATACATACACAGTTCCCAGCAACAGCAATTAAAAGGCCCTTTCCTTTCTCCAAATCACCATACTCTGTCTCCTCCTCATCACAGTAGACAAAACCTCCATGCTGCAGCACCCAGGACCCTTCCAACGTGGGGCAGGCAAGAATGGAATCGTTTATGGTGGGCCAAAGAAGGCGGTATCCAGGAACATGACTAATTTGGTCCTGCCACATTGCCATCTATCCTGGTGTGGTGTTGTACAATAATCACTGGATTGCTAACCTCAGGGTTGGTGGTTCAAATCTACCAGCTGCTCCTTGGAAATGCTATACAGTGTCACTATGAGTCAGAACTGACTCAATGGCACTAACAACAGCAGCATCTAGAATTATTGGCCCTGTCTTCCATCTCTTCAGTCTCTCTTCATCCTTTAATGTCAATGGGAACAAACCTTTACTTGTGCTGACAGTCTGTGGCAATGAAAGGAACCCTAATGTGTTTCTCCTCTCAGGTAAGTTGTGTTTAGGGCCAGGACTCACCTGAGTGCCTGATTCTAAAGGATTTCAAAACTGGGAGGTAACTTGTGCTCTCAAGACTATATATATGTAAATTTATGACAAACAGACACGCACATATCTTTTTACATATATTGAGGAATATATTATTATTTTATACCTGAAATGTATTCATAAATGAAAGTCACAGCTTTTGGTCCATCTTGGAGATCCTTCTATATTAATGAACTGGCTTCTTTCTGCCCTCTAGTGGCCTAAGAAAGACGCCGCTATTTTTTTTTTTTTCCAGATAATTTCGTGTGTGTGTGTGTGTGTGTGTGTGTGTGTGTGTGTTTTATTATTGCCCCTGAATAGTTCTGTGTCTATCCTAACTGTCCATTCCCACTCCCGGTATCAGAGCCTCTTGATGTCTCACCACTACCTCTGCAGTAGCTTCATAAACCAGCCTTTCTGCCCCATTTGGTCCCACACCTTCCTCCCTTCTAGTCACAGAGCAACATGGGGCATGCTCCTTACCCAGAGTCCCTTATCCAGAAGTGGAGCTTAAAGCAAGTTTGTGATTCATCTGACTTGCTAAACCTAAGCTGAGCTGGTGTGGGACTGTTTAGCACCTTTATCCTTTGCCATGAATATTTATATACTTTGTGCAGGACTGTTAACATATTTGAAGGAGCTCTGGCAGCATAGTGATTACCAGTCCAGCTAATCTAAGGTCAGCAGTTTGAAAGTACATCTGTTCCACAGGAGAAAGATGAGGCTTTATGCTCCTGTAAAGATTTACCACCTCCATAACTCCCAGGCACACCACCAATATTACCACTATTAACATATTTTAATATAGAGTACTGCCTCTCAGTTAGCTCTCTAGGAGATATAATGTAATGTGTAGAAAGAAGGTACTCTATTACTTTGTTTAAAACCCCAAATTCTGAATTCCAAAATACAACAAGCTCTTGGATGTTAAATAAGAGATTGTTTCCCTGAGGTATGAACACTGTTGGCTTCCCACCCAACATCCATCACCCTCTTCCTATTGATCCCTTTGGGAATTTGTTGGTATAGCACTGTGGGATAAAGCGCTAGACTGCAAGGTCAGTTTGAACCACAAGGTGGGTGGTTCAAACTCACCAGCCGCTCTTTGGAAACCCTATGCAGGGTCACTATGAGTTGGAATTGACTTAAAGACAATAATAACATTGATAAAACATGTCTGAATGTAGGCAGGGTTGGATCTAGGTAATTGACAAAAGCTTGGAAACAACAATGGTGCCTTTGTACTTGGGATAGGATCTTCCTCTCTTTCTCCCCCCCCCCCCCTTATTGGATGTGTGTGGGAAAGGCCCACCTTACCAGCTATGACAGCAACTCTGGACCACGAGGCGGGCTAGACTTTGATCAAAGGCCACAGTAGTTAGTGCAAATGGTTAACATGAGTCCGCTCAGGAGCTCTGGTAGCGTAGTGGTTATGAATCAGTCTGTGAACCTTAAGGTCAGCAGTTCGAAACTACCAGCTGTTTCTGAGGAGAAAGATAAGGCTTTCTGCTCCTGTACAGATTTACAGCCTTGGAAACCCTAAACAGAGTTGCTAGGGGTCAGAACCGATTCGATGGCACTTAACAACAACAACAACAACTCAGAGATACCTCAGAAGAAAGGCCTGGTGATCAATGTCTGAAAACCCAGTCATTGAAAACCTCTGTGGAGGGAGTAGTTCATCTTACAGTCCAGAAACAGAGGACCCTAGGACCATCAAGGGAGAAGAGCACAAATGGAATGCGGGACCTTATCCAGAGAAGCAGCAACATCAGAGATGGAGTCAGAGATGGAGACATGGAGAGAGGGAGCAGCTGAGGACTCGATTCATGGGAAGAGAGGGTGGCAGACAGCAGACTTGCAGAATGTGCCCTTTGGAGGTATAAAATTATTATATATGCATGAGTGTTTTAATAAAAGAGCTAAAGTGAATAAAGAGAAATATTGTTATCTGATGGTACATGGAGGAGATTATAATGATTGTAATAAAACAAGGTGTATGATTTGTTGAATGTAAAACTGATGATCTGTCCTGTAAACTTTTACTCAATCCACAATAAAAATTTAAAAGAACAAAAGCAAAAACAAAAAAAACCTCTGGAACAGGATTCTACCCTGGCGCACATGGATGGTGGTGACTTGGAGTTGTTTAGATTACACCTGATATAGTAACGTAGAGGATGGCACAGTGGATAAACAGAAGTCATCTGATCTCACCAAGCCTGGAGCCACCTTACCTCTGAATTGTTATATGAAATGATCAACTCCTTTATTGTCTAAAGTAATTGAGATGATCTCTTTAGTTAGCTTTTTAAGAAATGAAGGCCTTATTGTTAACACTCACTGCTTCAGATGATTCTCAGAGTGTTGTGGACTGACATAGAAGCTGCAACCCTGGGTTCAAACCTACCATTGGTTGTGAGGACGCCACAGAACTGGGCAGTGTTTCATTCTGTTGGATATAAGGCTGTTGAGAGGGAACCAACTAGATGGCACTGAAAAGCAATAGCAGATAGGATTGTATCTGCCCAAACTGCGTGTTCTAAATCCCAACATCTGTACTTATGGATAACAATCCCTGGTGGCACTGTGGGTTAAGTGCTGGGCTGCGAACTGTGAAGTAAGTGGTTCAAACCCCCTAGCCACTCAGAGGGAGAAAGATAAACCTCTCTGCTTCTGCAAATATTTTAGTCTCAGAAACCAAGGGAGCAGTTCTACTCTGTCCTTTAGGGTCACTGTGAGCCCCAAAATGACTCCCAAGAGGGTTTTCTTGGGAGTGTAATTTTATTTGGGAATAATTTTCTTTCTTATGTTAATGAGGTAGTATTGTTGTTGGAGTGTTGTTGTGGCCCTGTGGGCTAATGTGTCAGACCAAGGTTGGTGGTTCAAGTTCACTAGCTGCTCCTTGGAAACCCTATACTATCGGTCGGAATGAACTTGACAACACTTAACAACAACAACAACAACATTTGAGACTTAATGACTAAACCAACTCCATTTTGTTGAGGTTGGTATGTGGCTGTGGCTGTGTGCCATGGAGTCGGTTGCCACTCATAGCGACCCTGTACAGGGTTTCCAAGGCTGTTAATCTTTAGGGAGCAGAATGCCTCATCTTTCTCCCGTGAAACAGCTGGTAGTTTCGAACTGCTGACCTTGAGGTTCGCAGCCTGATTCGTAACCACTATGCTACCAGAGCTCCTTTTAGGTCAGTTGTTGTTATGTGCCGTGTAGTCGGTTCCAATTCATAGCGACCCTGTACAGGGTTTCCGAGGCTGTTAATCTTTAGGGAGCAGAAAGCCTCATCTTTCTCCCGCGGAACAGCTGGTAGTTTCGAACTGCTGACCTTGCAGTTCACAGCCCGATTCATAACCACTACGGTAGTCCATGTTATATATAGCGTTTTTGAGGAGTGGCTGGTGAGTTTGAACTACTGACCTTGAAGTTCAAACCAACCTTGAGATAGTATTTGTTGTTGTTCAGTGCCGTTGAGTTGGTTCCGACCCATAGTGACCCTGTACAGGACTTCCAAGGAGTGGATGGTGGGTTTGAACTGTCGACCTTGCATTCAAACTGACTTTGTAGTCCAGTGCATTATCCTGCAGCACCACACCAGGACTCCTGAGGTAGTATTGGTGGTTGGTCGTTATGTGCGGTGGAGTCAGTTCCGCCTCATAGTGACCCTGTACGTGGTTTCCAAGGCTATAAATCTTTACAGGAGCAGAAAGCCTCATCTTTCTCTCACAGAATAGCTGGTAGTTTCAAACTGCTGAC
Organism: Chrysochloris asiatica; assembly: GCF_000296735.1. NCBI lineage: Eukaryota > Metazoa > Chordata > Mammalia > Afrosoricida > Chrysochloridae > Chrysochloris > Chrysochloris asiatica. The sequence goes on along the minus strand of NW_006408715.1, from coordinate 2,733,197 downwards.
CTTAAGGTTCACAGCCTGATTCAGAACCACTATGCTACCAGAGCTCCTTTGTATTGTAAATTAATCTCTTTTGAGATATAGAAGAGAAGGGTAAGCAAGCAAGCTCAAATGAAGGAGAGGATACTCACCACATGGTTCCTAAGGTAACCTGTGAATAAAAACTAAGAACAGAAAAGAACCCTCCCTTAAGTGAACAAAGAGAAAGAGAACCCTGAATTCAGACTTCTAGACTCCTAAACAGAGAAAATGAGTTTCTGTTCACCAAAGTCACCCACTCATGGTATTTCTGTTAGAGCAATACCAGATAACTAAGACATTCAGCCTTTAGGATAAAGTGCTCTCTACTCTCTTACCTCAGGCTAGAGATCATCTGCTCCAGCCTCACTCACTGATGCTTTCTCTTCCAGTAGCACTGAGTAAACTCCTTCCAGTTCCCCAGACTCTTTCCAGGCTCACTCCTCCATGCCTTTGTAAAGGCTGTTGTCAGCCTGGTGCTTGCTTCTTTTCTTGTCAGCCCTATGCATATTCTGTCTTCAGAAAGTAGAGCATTCCCTCCTGGTAGCGCCTCTTCCTAATCCCCAGAGAGCAGGACAGCAGAGAGGACTGAGAGCCCAGGGCAGCAGGGGATGGAGCCATGGGCTAGGCTAGAAATCGGGATGGGAAGAGAGAGAGGAAAGATGGAAAGACTGGATCCTGGTCACAGCATTTGAGGCCCTGGATCAAGCTTCACTGGAGCTGTCTGCAGCCTTTAAGTCTGTGAGTGTTTTTATTTCCCAAATTGGTTACGTTCACTGAAGTCTGAGTTTTTGCTTCTTAAAGCCAAAAGCATTCCCCAAAGTCTTTATCCTGCTTTATCATGGACTGGGAGCTTTCCAAGAGCAAGGGCTACACACAGGTTATTTGGTTTTCCATCCCTGTTGTTAAGTGCTTTTGAGTCGGTTCCAACTCATAGTGACTTTGTATAGGGCTTTCTACGCTGTGCATCTCTTGAGGGAGCAGAAAGCCTCATCTTTCTCCATAAGAGTGGCTGGTGTGCTCAAACCACTGATCTTGTGGTTCACAGCCCAGTGCTTAGTGGACAGAGCCACCATGCTTCCTGTACTTAGCAACAAAAAGTAGGGAAGCCCTGGTAATATAGTGGTTTATGCATTGGGCTGCTAACTACAAAGTCGGAAGTTTGAGACAATCAGTCATTCCATGATGAAACAGGAGGTTTTTTGCTCTCTGTAAAGGTTTACAGCTTCAGAAACCCTATGTGGGGTCGCTATGATTCAAAATTGACTCGGTGGCAGTGGGTTTTGTTGCTGAGCATAGTTTCTGACACTTAGACGGTGCTCCATAAGAGTTTTATTTTGTTTTAAATAAGGTTCTCATTTTTGCAAGTTTGGTTTATATATATCATTCAAAAAGTCTATCAACATTTTTAGTTGGAAAAAAATATTGATTCCAGACAGAGAGATGAGATTTTACAGCTCCAGATGTGTGAAACGTACTTTGCTGATGCTATTCCTAGCCCACACAGAATTCATTCCACCAAGAAAAAAGTGGAGTGCATGTTCAGTGTGTCATTTGTAAATGACACCGACAATATAGAACAGAAATATTCAGATCACATATACTTTATAAAAATGTCCATTTGAGATGAAAAGTACGTATTGTACCAATGATCTAAATTTTTTCCCATTAGAATCTGAGGATTGGGCATCTGTTAAGATACTTTGTTTCATTCTCAAACAGACTTAGGGGAGCAGACCTAGCTAGAGAGGCTAACTGACAAGCAGGGCTCCTGCTTTTCCTGCCCAGTCTCCCACACCTGCAGGAAGTCCTAGGCCAGGGTCAGCTATTTGTCCAGCATCAGCTGTCCTCCACACACCCTCCCATCCTTGTTCACTGGTCCTGCTGAGCAAATCACCCAGCTCACAAAGATTCCAACTACATGACCCTTGCTTTGGAAACCACATGAAAAAGGAAAGACATCAAGCTGTCCAAGCCACTAATATTTTGACAGCATTATATCCATTGCCTTTGAGTTGACATAAGACATGGCCACCCCAAGTGTACTAGAGTAGAACTGTACTCCATAGGGTTTCAGTGGCTGATACTTCTGAAGCAGGTTGCCAGGTCTTGCTTCCCAAGCACCTCTGGGTATACTGAAACCTCTTGACATTTTGGTTAACACACAAGCACCTTCATTCACCATTTGCACCACATAGGCACTCCTTGGCAACTTGAATTGGGCTTGGTGGCTCAGCAGCGTAGCTTTCTTCAGCCCTCCCTATGTAAACCACACCTTCATCACAGGAAGCAACGACTGGTAGATCAGATGCTACTCGCACAAAATGCCTGTGACAATGCAGATCTTTTGAAACAATCACTCTTATGATGACAATATCAGAAATCCAACTCAATTAAAAGAAAAGGGAATCTGGGGCTTATACAGCTAAGCAGTTTCTGATTTTAGACATGACTCAATCCAGATGATGGGTAGAAACTTGAAGTCAAGATTTTACAGTGAGGAAACTTGAGGAAAGGACGTTCTCTTCCCTTTTGTTGTTCTGAGTGCCCGGTGGGGTTCTCTTGGCTGTAATTGTTATGGGGGCAGATTGCCAGAACGTTCTCCTCTTATGGGCATAACCAGCTTCTTAAAAGTACCACCTGGACTTCTTAAAGGTGACCTAAATGAATATGATGTTCGTCTTCTCATAATCCTCACCTCTGCCCAAATATGGGCCTTTTCTGTGGTGGAAAATCCACTTTCCTAATGGTAATATTTTTCAGTTTCCTTATAATCTGGCCTTCCTTTCTCAGTCAAACTTCTTTCCCCCAAATCCCCAAAAAGTGCCTTTCCCATCACCCTTACCCTCAAGTCAACTGACTTCTGCCATCGGACCAACATTCTTCGCATATTTCTGCAAGCTTGACTTAAACTTTTTCCATCAAGAGGTAACCCACATTTAAAGAAATAATAGCAAACAATACATTCGCTTCTTCCTTCAAAATGCCCAACATCTCTTGTTTACACTATCCTGATGGCCCAGCATGTCTACAGTTTCCAGGCAAACCTTGTCACATACTCAATACAGGCTGCATGAAGGGAAGCATTTGTTTAACCACTGCAGAAGGTGGCTGACCTGAAGTCTGCTAGCTAATGGTCAAGAGTTAATGCAGACTTGTATGGGGAGGGAGCAGAGAGAGCAGCCCCCTTGAAGAAGCTGGCTTCAGAATCAACTGACTGAGAGCTGGTGGCTGTGGGGGATGTGAGTGGGCAGGAGAAGGGCTTGGATCAACAATCCAAGGCAATTCCCAGCCCAGATGCACTAGAAATTGCTTGAATGAATTCCAGTTCCATTTATAGCCTACCAGAGCACTCTCAGATGCTGTGTCTGTCACCAGAGGGGCTGTGAACTGTCAGTCAGCCGGGAGAAAGAGTGGACACAACTGACAGAAGATTGTCTGACCCAGAAAGGCTGGGATGGACAGGGAAGCCCATCACAATGAGGCATTTCGAGCCCCTGAGTGACTGTTCCACACTAGGCACTGTCCGAGGGGGCAGGATCTCTACCCCATAGTACCCTTACACACAACCCTATGAGGCAGGAACTATTGTCTTCATTTTACCGGTGAGCAAGCTGATGTGCAGGAAAGCTCACAAATGATCCAAAAGCCACAGAGCTGGTATGTAGTGGAGCCAGTTTCCCCTGGTCTGTCTGATTTGAAAGAACACACTCTGTTGTTCTGTCTCTGAGATAATGGCCCCAGAAAGCAAACCCCAGTGCAGCCACATCGTGAGCTGCTCAAACCCAGACAAGAAG
>NW_006408715.1:2726236-2728332 GCF_000296735.1 Chrysochloris asiatica | reverse complement strand
TTCATGAAAGTCCAGAACCCACCATCCCAACTGCCTGACCACATGTGAGAGTCTACCCTGCTGCTCTTGGCAGAATCCACCTTCAGTCCACTGACCTAATTTCACATTCAAGAAGCCCAAGTGGGGGAATGGTTTAAGTGCTCAGCTGCTAACTGAAAGGTAAGTGGTTTGAATCCAACAGTTTGTTTATGGAAGAACAATCTGGTGGTCGGCTCTCGTATAGATTATAGTTCAGGAAAGTCTACTTTATCATATAGGATCACTATGAGTCAAAATCCACTCAACTATAATGAGTCCATTTGGTGATAAAGAAACATCTGTTTGCTTATCAATTTGCTTTTACCATCTCTTCCCTGATTGAAGTCTGTCATATAGGATCGCTATGAGCCAAAATCCACAAATTGGCACCTCACAACACGGACCTTGGCAGTCAACACACATGGGTTTCAGTGTAGACTCTGTCTCTCAATAGTTATGTGACCTTAGGTTTGTTAATTGACCTCAGTTTATACATCTGTAAAATGGGTTATTAAGCAAATGAAATGAGCTAATTAGAATAAGTAGGCCAGTGTGGCATATTGGTGTGTTGGTTTGTAGCCCAGCTCTGCTACTTACTAGCTAGCCATGTAATATGGTGCAAGTTACGTAATCTTTTCTACCCTCAGTGGAAAATTGGGGGAAATGATAACATTTGCCTCCTAAAATTATGAGACTTATAAGTGTTAATACTTACAAAACTCTTACTGGTACATAAAAACATTCTCTATAAGTACCATTTTTTATTTCAGGGGATATTTGACAATGTCTGGAGACATATTTGATTGTAATTATTTGGCATCGGTGTTGTTACTGGCATCTAGTGGATAAAGACCAGAGATTCTGCTAAATCAACATTTTGTAATACATAGAACAGCCCCAGACAACAAGAAATTATCTGATTCCAGGAGTCCTGATAAGCACTGGACCAAAAGTCAGTTTGAACTGCAAAGTTGGTTGTTTGAACTCACCAGCAGGTCCTTGGAAACCCTATACAGGGTCACTAAGAGTCGGAATTGACTCATTGGCACTTAACAATAACAAGTGTCACCAAAACTGAAAAACTCTTGTCTAGGAAATCTTAAACTCGGCTCACTTTACTGATCAATCTGGATGCCTTTATTCTTGTAAGGTTTACACTCAGAGGTCCAAATAGAAAAAAAAAAAAAAAAAGCTTGAAGATCTGCTTCTATAATTCAACCAATGAAAGCTTGTGGATCACAACAGCCTGATGCTGACATGCAGTGCTACACCATGAATCAGGGGCTGATTCAATGGAATCTAACAGCAGCAGTAAAAACAAAAGTTCCTGGAGAAGGCATTGTGCTGTGAACCCCACACTCAGGCACACAGCATGTCCAACCTCACCCCTGCTCTCCTTCTAGCTGCTTTTGGAAGGAAGGATCCTCTTCCCAATGGCAATTGCTTCCCTTTCTTTAACACCCTGATATTACTCTTTGAAAAATATATTTTCAATTCCTCACATTAGTTCTCCCTCAGCTTCAGACTTAATGTTGAAACACTTTGATATAAAAGACTTGACAGGGGAAATGTTGTCATTCCTGTAACACATTTTTAGAAAATGGCCTTGATTCATCAGTGTGTAATTCCCTGGGGAGATGGGAAGAGATAAAATGGCCAAGTTCTGTCTTTAGAAACTCTCGTGGTGCTGCAACAGAGCTGTGTGCTCAGCAGATGCTTTAATTTGGCTCCAAATTGTCGTTGTGTCCCACCTTTGGTAGTTACTGTTAACTTGCAAGCAAATTGTGAAGGTCTCATTAGCTATTGAATGCTATAGAAAGCATGGAAAGAATCTGGGAGAATAATATAGTCACTGTTCCCAAAAGAAATGGTTGATGTTCAGCCATCTCAAGAGGTAGCATATGATCAAAAATCAATGATAATGAAGGAAGAAGTCCATGCTGTACTGAAGGCACTGGTAACAAATACTGTTGTAAAAATTGATGGAATACAAATGGAAATCTTTCAACAAACAAATGCAGCATGGGATTCATCTATGCCATTCATCTATGCCAAAAATTTGGAAGACAGCTACCTGG
>NW_006408715.1:2702623-2703194 GCF_000296735.1 Chrysochloris asiatica | reverse complement strand
CATTAGTTCCTCAGTATGGTGATTTTTTTTTTTTTTAAAAAAAAGCTAGTTTAAGATTTTGAAGTACTGAGACTTATGGTGGTTGCCACAGGAAGGTTTCTTTTGTGAGTTCCCCTCCCACGAACCCAGAGCCTCACTCACCCGTGCCGTCTGGCTGCTATGGCAAATCGGAAGCCCTATCAATCCTTTTTACAGAGGAGATAGGTATGATCCTTGATATGAAGACTTCTTCCCTCTTGGTTGGTATTTTAAGCTACTATATCCATAAGTATAGGTCAAGTTAAGTGAATTGTAGCAATTTATACGTGGTTCTTTTATCAAATTTCTTTATCTACCTCTAGTCAAACTCTGGTCAAGTCATTGAAGCTAGGTCAAATGGGTACTATCTGCAATTTTGGGCATTCTTGTGTGTCTCCCCCCACTTCATATCAGCTGGATGCTTAACTCCCAGCTCTAGTCCTCTGTGACTAGGTCCTTGTCCATGGCCTCAGGAGTTCCCAAGTCTCCCCGGTTTTGTTTTATTTTGTTTTGACTATACAAAGGCATTAAACTGAGGGGATCATGACAAGTT
>NW_006408715.1:2701611-2702523 GCF_000296735.1 Chrysochloris asiatica | reverse complement strand
GTGTTCATGCAGAACCATACATAGACCAAGTGTCAGTCATTCAAACAGAATAGATACTGCATGGCTTAATATCAAGAAATATGTACTTCTGGGTTGAATCCTTTCGCCATACTTATTCAATTTGTATGTTGAACAAATAATGCTATGTGACCTATATGAAGAATAATACAGCATCAGGACTGAAGGAAGACTCACTGGCAGCCAATTGAATGCAGATGATACAAACTTGCTTGCTGAAAGTGAAGCAGACCTGAAGCACTGACTGACAAAGATCAAAGTATATATTACACCTCAACAGAAAGAAAACAAAAAGCCCTACAATTGGACCAATAGGCAGACTGATGATAAACAGAGAAAATGTTAAAATTGTTAAGGATTTCATTTTACTCAGATCTACAATCAATGCCCATGGAAGTGGCAGTCAAGAAATCAAACAGCATATTGCATTGGGCATATCTGTTTCTAAAAATCTCTTTAAAATGTTTAAAAACAAAGATGTCAGTTTGACGACTAAGGTACAACTCAAGCCATGATATTTTCAGTTGCCTTGTACGCATGCAAATCTGGACAATTAATAAGGAAGACCAAAGAAGAACTGATGCATTTAAATTATGCTGTTGGCCAAAAAGGTATGCAAGGTAAATAGTGTTATTATATACACAACCCTGGAACCACAGCATTCTGTGGGTAGATAGATGGACTGGTATGAGAGGGTGAGTGTGAGTACACCCATAAATATTTAGGGGTTTGAAAGAGGATATTTGTACATGGGTATTTACCTTTGCTGCAAACACATCTATTAATGTGGTGGCATATACAGGAGGCAAAATGATGGAACATTCTAACCCAGAAATTAATTGGAACTTAATCCAACAGCATTTAGGAGGTTGTGGAACAATATACACTTGTCTG
>NW_006408715.1:2697999-2700589 GCF_000296735.1 Chrysochloris asiatica | reverse complement strand
ATAACATAGTCCACAAAGACAATGTTCTATATCCTATTTTGGTGAGTAGTATCTGGGATCTTAAAAGCTCATGTGAGGCCATCTAAAGTGCAACTAATTGTCTCTTCATGTTCAGAAGAAAGAAGAATGATAAAAATTGAAGATGCTTGAAATCAACTGGTCCAGTGGACCAATGGAAGAGGTGAACATTAGTCACCACAACTCTGAGACCAGAAGAACTAGATAGCATGCAGCTACCACTACTAACTGTTCTGAAATGGTGTTGTTATATACACAACCCTGGAACCACAGCATTCTGTTGACTAGGCATCTGGGGCTGGGGCAATCTGAAACCTGGTTGCAGAAACCTAAAGTTCAGAAGCAGAGATGGGGTTGACTGGAAACAGGTAGACTCAAGAGACAGAGGAAACGAAGGGAAAGGTTGAAGTGAAACAAAAGAACGGTGTCATTCTGCTAAGTACTACAGCTCAGAATTCTGTACCTTTGTTGACTGTGGCTCCAGCTCACCTTTACTGAGCTCATTCCAAATCTTGGTACTTCTTTCATCACTGACTAGAACAGAGGTTCTCAGGATTCATTGTGAAAGATAAACACCTATTGTTGTTGTTAAGTGCTGTTGAGCTGGTTCCAACCTTTAGTAACCCTCTATAGGGTTTCCAAGGAGTGGCTGGTGAGCTTGAACTGCTGACCTTGTGATTCAAACTGACTTCACAGTTCAGTGCATTAACCCACAGCACCACACCAGGGCTCCATAGAACAGTTTCAAAATACAGGTGCCCTGACCACTTTCTTGAGATGTAGGTCTGAGATGAGCCCCCTAAATCTTTTTTTTAAATATGGCATACAGATGACCTTGATACAAGTGGCAGTTGTTGTTGTTATGTGCCATGGAGTTGGTTCTGACTCATAGTGACCCTGTACAGGGTTTCCGAGGCTGTAAATCTTTACGGGAGCAGGAAGCCTCATCTGTCTCTCATGGAACAGCTGGTAGTTTTGAACTGCTGACCCTGAGGTTTCCAACCCAGTTCGTAACCACTATGCTACCAGAGCCCCTTTGATATGAGTGGTACAACGTCAAATCTTTGAGAAGCCCTGGTAGTGTAGCAGATTCCTTGTTGGGCTGCTAACTTTAAGGTCAGCACTTAGAATCTGCCAGCTAGTCTGTGGGAAGAAGCAGAGGCATTCTGCCCCTGTTAAGAGTAACAGCCTTGGAAGCCCAGCACAGGGTCACCATGACTCGATGTCACACAACCAACCTTGCAACCTTGCAATCTGCAGGAACCAATTTCTAGAATCCTGTAATATACGTTTGTGCACTAAATGTCTGATTTGAACAAATAACAGATATCTGCAATTTTCCACACTTATGCTTTATCTAAGACCCTTTCCTCATAAAACTTATTATTATAAGAGCTTCAGTAATACTATTTAGGAAATATGACTTCAAAAATAAACTAGGTAAATCTTAAACTTTTTTTCCCCATAAAGAAACATAATGAAGAGATTTAACACAGAATAGTTTGGGTACTAGGGACAATACACAAGAAGGAGAGGGGAATGGAAGAACAATGCAGATGGGAAAACAATTAGGCAGGTTTGGATGGGCCTAGTAGGCCAGAGGTAAATAATGATGTATGCACAACCTATAACTGATTGGAATACCTAAGATGGGGCTACAACGTGCCCACAAAAGGAGGCTTCCTGCGGTGCCTCTGCATTACATAAGGCCGTAGGTGGAATCCTGAACCCCATCCAGAATCTTCTGAGGTGGGAAATTTCCACTTGAAAGGACAAGCAGACCTGCCTGGAGCTGCTAGAAGCACAGAAGATACTTCTTGAAAGAAAGACTGACAGGAAAAATACAAAACAATAACAGCAGTCCAACTGATTACTACAACAACAAGCAAGTTGCTCACCCAGGAGACATCAAGGCAAGTGGTCAAGTCCCCGTGTCCAAGACTCAGTGGGAATACATGAGTCGACATGCACTCTGACTGGTGACCACATTGGTCACCGATAAGGGGAAGTGAGGGAAAAACAGCAATGAAGCAGCAAACGAAGACCTTCCACATTCAATAGACTCCTGTGAACCCGGGTGGAGACCTGTTTGGCCAGAAGTGTGGCAAGGCCTGGGGACTCCTGGGCCCAGAATCAGTGACATAGCCACAGAGGACTCGAGTGAAGAGTGAAACATCCAGCTGATAAGAAATGAAGGCATATGCACAAGAACACCCACACTTACAGATAATCTTTACAGCGAGGATTATTCCCACCCCCTCCATACACAGGGTAGACAGATGGGCAACTTGGACATTGGCTACCCAAAATTGGGGGGGGTGGGCTACAAAGGCAAGAAGTGACTGGCTTACAATCTTTCAAAAGGGAGCCTAGATCCAGAGCTCCATATCTATCTCTATCTCTATCTTTATCCCCATATCTATATGTTGTTGTTGTTAAGTGTCATGGAGTCGGTTCCAAGCCAGAGTGAGCCTGGGTTTCTGAAGAGCGGCTGGTGAACATGAACCACTGATCGTGCAATTCAAACTGACCTTGAGGTAGAGTGCTTATCCTATGGCACTACACTAGGACT
>NW_006408715.1:2694165-2697529 GCF_000296735.1 Chrysochloris asiatica | reverse complement strand
AGGGTTTCTGAGGCTGTAAATCTTTATGGGAGCAGAAAGCCTCATCTTTCTCCCACGGAGCAGCTGGTAGTTTCAAACTGCTGACCTTGTGGTTCACAGCCCAATTCGTAACCACTAGGCTACCAGGGCTCTCTCTCTCTCTTTATATATATATATACTGTCATTACCAAGTGTTGACTAGGAAAAGCAATTGAAACTCACACGCACTCAGGAGTGTAATTAGCACAACCACTTTGTAAATGAATGAATTGCTGCTCTTAGCAACAAAGTGGATAAATCTCATAGAAGTGAAGGCTGGCACAAAATAATATTTATGTGTATGACTCTACATACATAAAATTTAAAAACCAACAAAACTGTTTCATGGTGATTCAATCAAGATAATAGTTACCCTTCAGGAAGCAGGGGTGTGGGGCTAAGGAGAGGTTGTGAGGGAGATTTCTGGGATGCTGATAATGTTCTACTTCTTCATCTGGGTGCCGATTACCGAGGAGTGTACTTTGTGTTCATTCTCCGCGTTGCACACTTAAAACATGTGCACTCTCTGTCTGGACATTTACAACTCAATGAAAAGTTTCTCCTTAAAAAAGGCAAATTTTTGGGTCTACCAGAGGAGAGTAAAATTGCTTCATTAACATAATCTCTCCAAGTACGTACAATTTATTACCCACAACACACAACTCTTAATATCTTATTATCCCCTCAGGTTGGCTGTTGCTTTTAAATGCCATATGTTTTCTTATAACTTGTTATGGGCCAGAATGAAAAAATAGAGTTGTCTAGATACCTCATTCAACATCCATTCACACACAAAAATAATTTCTGAGCAGCAACCACACTGGAGGCATGTGATAGTTATCAATGTATTGCCTCTCAGCTCCAAGTTTATACTTTAATCCTTGCTCTGCAATCATAGAGATAGGACGTTCAACTTTCTTAGTGGCTGGCAATGGAGGAGGTTACAGAGGGAGGGGATTCTCTTGCTTGTTCCCGTGGTGGCACTGGTGGTCAATGAGGAGGTCATGAAGACTTTGCTCTGCCGCAGCCACATGCCCAGAATGCCTAGTCCTTTGGTGACTTCACAGCTGGAGCCTGACCTCCTGATGACCTTGGGCAGTTCTTTCCCATGTCACCATGAGGTCCAGTCCTCCTACATCAATAGCTGCACCCCTGCTCTCTCTCCATGTTCAGGAATCTGCCTGTTGGGGGCTTGCCTGCAAACCAGCTAATTCCATTTCCCCAACAACTGTGGATCAATTCTCACCTGGGCAACACAATAAGGTTCTCCATCCAGTGTATTGCAGTCATGTGGCACTGCGAGTTAAGGTGATGGACTGCATAGTCGGTGAACTGTAAGGTCGTTGGTTCAAGCTCACCAGCTGTTCCTTGGAAGCCCAATACAGGGTCACTCTGGGTTGGAACCAACTCGATGGCACTTACCAACAACATGTTTAGGTAAGGAGCTCCATTAGCACTATGAGTTAAGTACTCCTGGTGTGGCGCTGTAGGATCAGCACTGGATTTCAAGCCACAAAGTCAGCAGTTCAAACCCACCAGCTACTCCTTGGAAACCCTATACAGGGTTGCTATGAATTGGAAGTGACACAATGACACTTAACAACAACAACTACCACCAAAACTTTAAACCAAAGGTCAGCAAGCTAGCCACAGGTCAAATCTGAACATGTTTCCTGTTTCTAGACGGCTTTCAAGAATGACTTTCACTTTTTGACTTATTTTTACATTTTGAAAGGGTTGAAAAAAAATCACGACACATGAATATTATATAAATTGATCATTTCTATGATCATAAATAAAGCTTGAACATAGTTATATCCATTCTTTCATACAGTGTCTATGATGGGGAGGGGGTAGCTCCATATGTTAATCACTGGATTGTGGCCCACAAGGTCTGCAGGAGAAAGAAGAAGCTTTCTGCTCCCTCGAAGTAGTCCTATACAGGCTTACTATGAGTCAGAACCGACACGACGACACTTACCCACCACAATGTAGTGGTTTTTGCACTACAGTGGCAGAGTTGAGTAATTGTGACAGAAACCAAATGGCCCATAAAGCCTAAATTGAGTACTATCTGCTGTACTAATTGTTGTTGTTACATGCCGTGGAGTCAGTTCCGACTCATAGTGAGCCTGTACAGGGTTTCCGAGGCTGTAAATCTTTACAGGAGCAGAAAGCCTCATCTTTCTCCCATGGAACACCTGGTAGTTTCGAACTGCTGACCTTAAGGTTCGCAGCCCGATTCGTAACCACTACGTTACCAGAGCTGTACTAATAGCTCTATGGAAAAAGTTTGTTGCACCCTCCTTTAAGCAAACATGAAGCACTGAGTCTTTCTACTGGTGACCATCAGTGGATCATGTTATAGGGCCTTAGTGTGAAGGGTGAGAAAAATACAAGTGTGTATGTATATGCACACACACAGAGACACACATGTATGTGTATGTGTGCCATGTGGGTAAGTCAAATAGGATAGCTATTAGGGTTTCAGTCCATACATGTGCTCAAATATGTCTCTGTGATGAGCAGGCGACTGCAGACAAGTCCTCTCAGTAACACACTTGTTTTCATCTCTTTTGGGTACTTTCCAGAAAACAGTGACTTCCAAGGGGGTCCATTGGCCCAGTTAAATTCAAAGCAGAGAGATCAGTTCAGAAAGTATTGGGAACTGTTTTTTGGGAATCCAAAAAGGTAATCTTGATAGATTTTCTTCAAGGACACAGGATGACTGTTGTTGGTGTTAAGGGCCTTCAAGTTGGTTCTGACGTGTAGCGATCCAGAATAGGGTTTCTAGTGAGTTTGAACCACCGATCTTGCAGTTCAAACCAGTCTTGTGGTCCAGTGCTTATCCTATAGCACCACACCAGGATTTTCTTCCAGGGTACAGGCTGACTACAGGGATTTATTATGAAAAAGTTTTAAGAAAATTGAAAATTGCATTATTGAGAAAAAGATCAGGAAAGTTGATCCAAGGAATTTTTTTTTTTTTCTACCACAACAATGCACCTACTCACTCTTTGAGATTAGCAAGGGCTGTCCTACGAGAATTTTGTTGGAAAATCTCACTCAATCTGCCCTACAGATCCTGCCCCAATCAGTTCTATTTGTTCCCTAAACTCAAAGAACATTTAAAAGGAACACAATTTGAATCCATTGATGATCCAAAGCTGCTGTTGAGATGTGCTATATAGTGATGAGTGCAGAATTCTTTGGGGAAAAGCTCAGAGATGGAAACACTGCCTTCAGAAGTGTACAGAAATGTAGGTTGAAAAACAATAGTTTTGCATTTCGATATTTTTGTTTACTAAAGATTTCTATTATTTTCTAGCAATATTTTATATATATG
>NW_006408715.1:2688719-2692851 GCF_000296735.1 Chrysochloris asiatica | reverse complement strand
TGTCTTTGATTTTGGGGAGCTTGATTATTATATGTCTTGATGTCTTTCTTTTGGGGTCTATCCTTCCTGGGGTATGTTTGGCTTTTATCTTCTCATCTTTCAAGATGTTAGGGAAATTTTCTTCCAGAAGCTCTTCAACTATCTCTTCTGTGGACTTCTCTGATTCTTCCTGTTCCAGAATGCTAATAATTCTTAAGTTGTTCCTCTTCATGTTATCCAGCATGAATCGTAGACTGTCTTTATATTTTTTTTATCCTTTTTTCCACTTGCTCTTCTATCTTAGCAGTATTGAGAGATTTGTCTTCCAGCTCGCTAGTTCTGGCTTCCATCTCTTCTTCTATTCTGCTCCTTCCCCCTTTCAGCGTATTGTCCATTTCTGATATCTTATTACTGATCATCTGGACTTTTTTTGTAGGTTTTGAATTGTTTCCAATGCTGTATTAATCTTATTTGATTGCTCCTGTAGTACTTTCCTGACTTCTTCCTTGTTTTCCTCCACCCCTTTTTGGAGCATTTGAATTTGTTTCCATAACATTCTTCTGCATTCTTTCTCAGGCATATCCCAAACCTGCTCTTCCTCATCTATAAAGCCTTTGTCTGTCTCCAGCTCATTTGCATCTGCTACTCTCTTCTGTTATGGGGCGTGTTTTGATATCGTTTGTTGCTTTTTATTCGGCATGATGGTTATGTGATTTTTTGTTTTGTTTTTTAAAGCTTAAATGAATTTTTTTTTGTTTGTTGTTAAGCTTAATGAGTGTCTCCTAGTGAATATGATCAGGCGATAGGCTTCCCTTTTCACATGTAATGCTTAGCGGGTGTTGTTGGCTCTTGTCTCAGTGGTGGAATATTATGGGGTATGCTTATAGCTTGCCTATATGGCCACAATTGCTGTCTCTTCTTGGGTAACGTAGGGAGAAAAAGCTCCCACCTCCAGGAAAGATGTGTGATCAACAGGACCAAAAGCAGAAGTAATATAAATGCATAGACAAAAATCACCACTTTGGAACAGAAATGAAGCTGTGGTCCACTGTCCCGAGCTACACCATCCGTCAGTGTGTGCAATTAGAAGCCTCCAGCTGGGAGTGGGGGTGTTCACTCTCTCAGGCCTCTCCTCTAGTCACTACAGTAGAGGTGCACAGGTGGATATTGGGGAGTTAATGGGAGAAAGATTGTTCACTATATTTGTCTCTGAAGGTCAGTTAGGCATCTGCATGTGCACAGCACAATTCTTGGGATGGTTGAGTCCTTTTATGCTGGGGTTTCACAGATTGCTTTGAATTGGTCCTGCACAGGGAGCTCGGGCAGAGCAGTGGCCTTGAATGGGGCCACGAACCACAGGGTCAGCAGCTTGAAACCACCAGTCACACAGTGGGAGATAGGCGAGGTGCTCCGCTCCCACACAGAGCCACAGCCCCAGAAAACCTGCATAGGGTTGTCTGGAGTCGGAACCTACTCCACGGTGCACTGCCATGAAGGGTCCCGCTGGGGAAACTTTTGGGTCTATGGCAATGCGGGTGACGTTGTAAGTCACCGCCATGCTCCCTCTCACTGTACCGTGGGAAAACTGTCCTGCCTGATGTCCAGACTGAGCAGTGAGGGTGGGACAGGGAGAAAGAGGGGAGGGGAAAGTGTGTAGTCTCCCGCATCTCTTTTTTTTTTTTTTTTTTGGCAGATGCCTCTGCACTGCTTTTAGTGTGGTTTTCTGAGTCGGACTGGTTTTAGCTCCACCCTCTAAACTCTGCCAGGGCGGGGTAGTCACCAAGGGAGTCTGGTCTCCAGATTTCTAACTCACCGTATTCTCCTTAATATCGTGATTTTTGTCACTTGCAAGTGCGGGATACTGATGTCCTGGATCTTTTGGTAGATCTGGAGCTCTGGAGTTGTTCTATGAGCATTTCCTTGGTGAAATCCTCCTCCTTTCTCACTGGAGCGTACCCTATCTGGTTTTCGCTGCTATAACCCAAACTGGAAGTCTCTCAATACATCTTAATTGAATGTTTGATCAATATCAGACTGAAGAAGTTGGTAGAATTCTTCAGTTTCATCATCATTGACTTTAGTGGTTGGTGTGTAAGTTTGAATAATAGTGGTATTAACTGGTCTTCCCTGTAGGTGCATGGATATTATCCTATCACAGACAGCTTTATACTTCAAGATAGATATTGGAATGTTCTGTTTGATTATGTTGTAACATCATTCCCCTTCAAATTGTTGTTCCCAGAATAGTAAAGCATGTTTGCTGATTTAAAATGCCTAATAGCCCTCTATTTCAGCTCACTTATACCTAGGATATCAATCTTTATGCATTTTATTTCATTCTTGACAACTTCTAATTTTCCTATATCTATATTTCATACATGTTCCAATTATTAATGTTTCCATCTGTTTCTCCTCATTTTGAATTGTGCCCATCAGCAAATGAAGATCCCAAAAGCTGTACTCCATTTGCGTCATCATGGTCAACTCTACTATAAGGCAGCAACTCTTCCCCAGTCATATTTTGAGTGTCTCCCAAGCTGAGGGGCTCATCTTCTGGCACTATATCTGACAATGTTCTGCTGCTATTCAGAATTTTTTCATCTTCTGGTACTATATCTGATAATGTTCAGCTGCTATTAATGAGGTTTTCAGTGATTAAGCATTCAGAAGGCTTCTCCTCCTTCCTAGTCGTAGTCTGGAAGCTTAGCTGAAAACTGTCCACCTGGCGGATCCTGCTGGTATTTAAAATACCCATGACATAGCTTCCAGCATCACAGCAACATGCAAGTCACCACAGTACAATAAACAGACAAATGAGTAAAGGGACTTATGCATTTTTTAAATTAAAAATATGATAACTATCATTTTAATTTCTTTTTGGAAGCCAGCTGGACAAACTTACAGCCAGTACTGTTTCTCCCATGCAATATTAAAATGATGCACTTTGGCACTTAATATACACAATAATTGTTCTCTTTTCCCCTTCCCACATGATTATCACCTATAGCCTCAAATCCATAACCCTAGTTTAAATATAAGGTGCCTTAGTGGTGCAACAGTTATGGATAACATTTATGTATTCGTTGACAGTTCGATCTCACCTACTGAGCTGCTTCATGGGAGAAGCCCTGGTGATCTGCTTCTGTAAGAATTGTTGTTGTGAAGTGTCATCAAGTCAGTTCCAACCCATAGCAAGCCTGTATGGGGTTTCCAAGGAGCAGCTGGTGAGCTTGAACCACTGACCTTGCAGTTCAAACTGACTTTTCAGTCCAACACATCAACCCATAGTGACGTATCAGGATGGAGCAGCTCTTCTCTGTTATATGGGGTTGCTCTGAATCCAAAATTACTTGATGACACCTAATAACAACAGTAGAGTCCTGGTGTGGCACTGTAGGATAAGCACTGGACTGATAACAAAAAGGTCAGTAGTCCAAATCCACCAGCCACTCTTCAGAAACCCTATATAAAGTCAGTATGAATGGGAACTGACTCAATGGCAATTAACAACAATAAAGACAGTTTAAACATAGTTGTCTTAATCAGAGTTCCACGAAGAGTTGATTGGAAAGAGCAGTGTCTAGGAGACTGGAACCTCTGTGGCAGCCAAACAGTAGCCCTGTGCACTGCCTAGCTCATGATATATGATGAAGTCTAGACCAACACCTTAAAAAGCATGAGGAAAACAAGGGCAACCTTACCACACCACACATGCATCACTGGGGAAGAAATTTTCCTTTAATTTAAAGGCATTGCTTCTGGGCTATTCTACACAACTAATGGTTATTATAAGTACAAAATTGTAAGCTCTGCCTCTGAAACATTAACTCATTTTATCATCACAGCCCACAAATAGAAACATATCATCCATCATAGTCAACAGAGGAGAAAGCAAGGCCCCTGAGGTTAAATAACTTGGATATAGCTTGGAAGTCTTGACAAAGCTTGGAGTTGGGATCCAACATGGTGCAGGCCCCAGAGCCCTTGCATTTTTTCTACTCTTGTGTTGCTAACAAGAAACAGGGTCACTGACAGTGAGGTGACACAGTGAGTACTCAGAACAGTGACAGACACAGGGTGGCATTTAGTTGTTGTTGTTAGGTGCCATCAAGTCAGTACTGACTCATAGTGACCCTGTGCACAACAGAACGAA
>NW_006408715.1:2679912-2688619 GCF_000296735.1 Chrysochloris asiatica | reverse complement strand
ATATATATACATTGTTGCTGTTAAGTGCCATTAAGTCAATACCGACTCATAGTGAATCTGAATCTGTCTAGGGTTTCCAGGGTGAGTTTGAACTGCCGACCTTTTGGTTAGCAGTCCAGTACTCATCCAAAGTGTCACATCAGGGGACACACACACACACACACACATACACATATGAGGGTGAGTTGAAAATTATTTGCACTCTGACTGAAGAACTTATTTTAATCAACTTTTAGAAAAGACAAATACATAATTTTTCCACATAAGCTCCTTGCTTTCCAATACACTTTGTCCATCTGTCAATGAGCTTTCTTGCTCCCTTATTTACAAATATTTTAGGCTGAGTTGTGAGCCACAAATGCACTACTGTCTTCACTTCTTCATCAGAGGTGAATCTTAGTCCTCAAAGGACTGTTCTCTGAGAACCAAACAAGTGAAAATCTAATGGAGCAAGATCAGGATTATTGGGAGGATGTTTTAATATCTCAAAATGAAGTTTTTGCAGAGTGTCAATAATATGGGCAGAAGTGTGCAGACATGCATTGTCATGCACGATCACAATGTCCTTGGATAGCAGTCCTTTGCGTTTAATCCGAAGTTCAGGCTTCAGCTCTTCAGTGAGCATCTCACTGTAACAAGCACTGTTGATTGTTGAACCTTTTTCCTAATAGTGTTCCAATACTGGCCCTTGAGAATCCCAGAAAACTCAATTTTCCGGCTGATGGTTGACTTTTGAACTTTTTTTTGGTTGGCGATTGAGTATGTTTCCATTTCATACTCTGCTGTTTACTCTCAGGCTTATAGTGATGAAACCATGTCTCATCACCAATAACAATTTAAAAAAAAACTTTTACCTTCCTTCAAGTATCAGTCCAAATTTTGTTTGCAGCTGTCCAAACACTTCTGTTTATGCCCTTCCATGAGCATAAACAGTTTCAGTATCCATCTTGCACAAACTTTTCAAAACCCAAGTCTATCATGGATTATTTCATAGTCAGAGCCATGGCTGATTTGCAAATAATTTGCCACATAATCCACTGTCCCTCATCTATTTGATAGCATCATTTCATGTGCATGCTCAATGCTATCCTCAGCCGTAGACATGAGTAGATAATTTTTTACTTACCCTCTGCACGTATATGTATGCATGTATATAATATGTATATATAGACGGCAGTGGGCTAATATGTTTGCAAATATAGGTATGAGTGATGTCATTTTTACATATGAAATTTTTTCCAAGGAAAAATACATGAATAATAACAATTATTTTAATAAAATCAAAATGGTCCCTTGCTAAAAGGAAAATAATGATCAGAGAACGGCCTAACTTTTATGTTAAAGGCTTTTTAGGTACTTGAGTTTCTCAGGACATGGATGTTTAATGCTCCAGTGGACATGTGATTTTTGAGGACTGGTTTTACAGATAGGAAAATGGAAAACAAAGGTCAAAAGTCAAGGCACATCCTTAGAAGGCAGTGGGCACAGAAGCCAGTAGTAACAGGAGGATCCCCTTAAGTCTATGAGACATCACATTGAACTCTCCAATGGGATCGTAAGGGTAGTGAGGTCAAACACTCTGTCATACTCTTGATAGTTTAAAGTAAAACTCTCCTTCTTTATTCTAATATCCAGGGAATACACAAGTGAATTTATATGGAAAAAGAGAAAGGGGACCATGAATATATATTTTCTCTCCTGCCAAGATTCTGGCTTTTCTCTGCTCTCTGTCCACAGAAACTAGAGCCATGATTACATCATGAACCACCAGCTTGTGGGACAGATTGATCTCTTACAGTTGAGAGAATGTATTTAACATAGGGTGTATATGAGGAAGGAGTCCTGGTGTGGCGTTGTGGGTTAATGTGCTGGACTGCAAGGTCAGTTTGAACTGCAAAGTCAGCAGTTCAAGTTCACCAGTTCACCTTGGAAACCTTATACAGGGACGCTATGGCACTTAACAATAACAACAATATATGAAGCTAAGGTAGCATAGTGGTTTATGAGTTGGGTTGTTAACTGCAAGGTAGCAGTTTGAGTCTACCAGCTGCTCTGTGAGAGAAAGATGAGGCTTTTGGCTCCCATTAAGATTTATAGCCTCAGAATCCTATACTGGGTCACTATGAGTTGGAACCGACACCACAATACACAATCACCACTACCACCATATATAAGGATCTAGAGGAAATGTAAAAGTCCTTAACACCACGTGAAAAAAATCTAGTGGAACAGAGCAAGACCATACTCCTGAGAGATGATGCCTTCTGAAGTTCTAAGACTTCATTCCTAGTTTCTTAATGGCTTTTCTGTATCTTAATCTCCAAGACCATAGGGTTGCTTCTATCTTTCAGCTTGATATAAGATTTGTGGTTTGAATGCACAATACCAAACTACACCCATTGCTGCGGAGTCAATTCCAACTCATAGTGAGCCTGTAGGACAGAGGAGAACTGCCCCACATGGTTTTACTACCACATCTTTTTTTTCTGCAGAACATCTGGTGGGTTTGAACTGGTGACCTTTCTGTTAGCAACAGAGCACTTAACCATTGTACCATCTGGAGCCCTTGGATGCACAGTGAAGTAAGGGACTGAATCCATTTTCTAACACTGCTTCCAAAAATGTTTCAAAAAATGACTGTCTTAAAATACCTAGATAATTAAGACAAAAAATATTAGGTGATTCAACTTATTTGTCTTGATTATATAATTTTCATGCTTTGGGCAGATGTATTCTGATTTAAAACATTAACAATCATAATAGGCTCTTCATAGAAAATGAGCTTAATGTCAATGCAAAGCTTGGTCTAATGATCTAATGACCAAGTTAATGGGCCTCAAATTTTGCACAGATTATCAACCATTCAGCTGGTCATTGATCCCTGCAAAATGCTATGTCTTTGGATCTGCTAATACTTTATTATTTGGACTAAATGAATAGCATAACTCTTTTCCTTTCCTGTTTCTGTTTTAGGTGTTAATGACCCAATTTTACTCTCCTGCCATGGTTCAGCTTAGTTTTTATTACATCTTGTGCTTGTAAAATGGCCTTCGCGTAGTAAATGCAGGAGACAAATTGCACCTTGGTTTAAGTCCCAATGTTACTGAGTTGATTCTGACTCAGCGACTATAGGATAGAGTAGAATTGCCCCGATAGGGTTTCCAAGCTTGCAAATCTTTGTGGAAGCCAACTGCCTCAATTTTCTCCTATGGAGTAGCTAGTGGGTTTGAACTGCCAAATTTTCAGTTAAAAGCCAAGGAATTTAACCACTGCACCACCATGATTCCTTTCTAGTCCAACTAAGCCTCAGTTACCATTTGACAAAAGGACAAGTAAATGAGGGGAGTGAGGAAGGGTGACTCAAATGGTTCAATGCTGGACAATGAGCTGAAAGGTTGGCAGTTCAAACCGACCCAGTGGTGCCACAGAAGGAAGGCCTAGCAATCTACTTCCAAAAGGTCAGAGCTTTGAAAACTCTATGGAGCAGTTCTACTCTGCACACACGTGAGTCAGAATTGACCCAACAGCAATTTAGAAGAAGCTCAAAGTAAGTGGATCCATAAACCAATCCAAATTTCAGGGGACACTTCCAAGTCAGTTTCTCTTCAGTCCCAGTGTCCTCAAGACTCTGATGGTTCCCATACCACACTCTCCATCCTGTGCTGAGTACTGAGGCTGTGCGGTGAGGTCTGGGGAACATCCAATTCTTAGCTCACATCTGAATGTCTGAAGGATGGGAGAAGGCCCAGCCCACACTAGCAAGCAGCGTGCCTTTCTCTCCTGCATCTTGGTTATATGCGGTTATATAGCCACCACCTGGCTCTTTATCCAAACTCTTGCAACATTCAGGATTAGAGACACAATTGTCGGTATGTGGTATGTGTTGCAAAATGTCCTCTGCCTCATATTTGGCAGCCATCCTAGAAAGGGCTTTACTAAGGGAAACACCTTACTCTTGGTTGGAGAAATCGGGCAAGCAAGAACCCCTTGGCAACAAAAATCACCGACAGCAAATTTCACAAGGTCTCCTTGGAAGTTTTAAACAATTCAGCCTGGTTGTGGTTAAAATATTTATTGGCATGATACTGTTGATTGTGGGACTGACATCCTGTTGCTTTGGTGGCTCACTTCCTCAACATCCACACCGGTGCCCAGGCATCTTCATTTGCTAGTGCAGCTGTAACAGAAACACCACCAAGAAATGTATGTTCTCACAGTTGAGGAGGTTAGAAGTCTGAATTCAGGGCGCTGCTCTAGGGGAAGACTCTTTCGCTGTCATGTCCAGGACAAGGTTCCTTGGCCCCTTGGTAAAGGATCCTCACAAGGCATGGTATCTGTCTTTCCCCACTTGGGAGTCTTTGCCTTTGTGTCTAATCTGCTCAATTTATATATCAAAAGTGACTGACTTAAGACAACTGCTAAACTGGCCATATCAAAGAAAACCGTATTCACAAATGGATTACATCTCCATAGCGATGAGGATTTACAACACATATTCTTATTTTGTTGTTGTTAAGTGCTATTGACTTGGTTCTGACTCATAGTGGCCCTGTATAGGGTTTCTGAGAAGCAGCTGGTAAGTTTGACCCATCGACCTTGCAGTTCAAACCTAACTTGCAGTCCATTGCATTAACCTGCAGTGGCACACCACAACTCCTATTTTGAGGGGACACAATTCAATTCATAACATGAGACTAGAAAATGCTCCCTCTTTCCCTTATCTGGAATTTTTGGCTGATGCAGTTAACTCACTCAACTGCTAACCAAAAGAAATCCAAGCAATTTACTTCTGAAAACTCTATGAACCACCATTCTACTTTGACACACATGGGGTCATGACTATGAGTTAGAATCAATTAGACAGCAATTGTTTTTTTTTTTTTCCTCATCCATCACATCCCTGTTTAAGTTCAAAATCTCTCTGGTCCATGCTCATCTCTCCAGGCTCTCAGCATCTCTCACCTAGGCTTCTGCATGACCCTTTGCCTCTAAGTAATGATGGTTCTCCCGCATCTCCACCCGGTCCCTTCTGCACATTGCAACCCAAGTGAATTGTCCTGCTGGACACAAAGTCTGAACTTCTTGATTTTGCAGATCAGTCCAGAGGCCCTGCCCAGAATCTCCACAACCCACACTCTAGCTCACTGGAACCCTGTCGTCTCCATATCAAGCCTTACATTTCCCCTCACTTCCCCAGGCTGGTCCTATTCTGTCTGTACTTTTCTTCATTTGGTGAATTCTCCAAAGCTTAGCTCATATACTCTCGAAGGTCCCTGTTCTGGGTCCCCAATCTGTATGTTCTTTATTTTTGAAATGGAGGTTGTGGTAAAATACACACAATACCATTTTAATAATTTTAAAGTGTTAAACTCAGTTGTGATTGTTGCTAATTGCTGTCGAGTCAGTTCTGACTCACAATGAGACTAGATAGTGTTCTCTAGGCTGTACATCTCTATGGAGCAGAAACCCTCATCTTTCTTCCCATGGAGTGACTGGTGGGCTTGAACTGCTGACCTTGTGATTCGCAGTTCAGTGTTTATCCTCTAGATCCACCTTGCTTCTGATAATTCATTGGTACTTAGTAGGTTCACAGTATTGTACAACAATCAGCATTATCTAGTTTCCAAACATTTTACTCACCCCATACCCATTAATCCTAGCATAGTGCTTATGAGTTGGGCTGCTAACCTCAAGGTCAGCAGTTCAAAAATACTAGCTGTTCCATGGGAAAGATGAGGCTTTCTGCTCCCATAAAGATTTACAGCCTCGGTGATCCTATGCAGGGTTGCTATGGGTCAGAATCGACTCCACAGCACGTAAAACCACCACCACCATTCCCACACATTCTTTAAAAGTATTTTATGCCCTATTCTGTCAGAGCATCATATGATTCCTTATTTACATGCCTTTCTCCCTCTCTCATCCTACCCTGAATAGACGCCAAGTGCTTAACTGCATCCGACACATATGTTTAATAAATGAATACAGAATGATCACAAAGATCACAAGGTGTTGGTGACAGATGATCTATTACAGATTTCCCTGATCTGGTTGAACACTGGAATATAGAGGGCATAAGAAGACATACCCACATTCTGCACTGAGAGATTCTGATTTAATTAAAAATTTTAAATGTCTCCAGGAATTTACAATGTGCAGTAAAGATTAAGAAGTGAGCCAATCCCCGTCTTTAACAATGAGAAAACTGAGGTGAATAGAAGCTAACTGATTTCTAATTAGTGGCAGAATCCAAGTTAAAAGCTAAATGGCTCAATTCTTGCCCTAGACGAAGTCCTGACATAGTCATGTGTAACCGATCTTGTCTGGAAAGGAAACACTCAAGACTGGAAGACACAAGGAGGCTCTGTTCCCAAAGTGATGGTTAACAAGGACCTACAAGCAGGGGCCTTAAGGCCTTAATAGTTAAGTGCTCAGCTGCGAACTGAAAGATTGTTGTTCAAACCCACTCAAGCGCTTTGTGGGAGAAAGCCCTGCTAATCTGCTTCTACAAAGATGACTGCCTAGGGATCCTGATTGGGAAGTTCTGCTCTGTTTAATAGGGTCACTAGGAGTTGGAACTGACTTGATGGTGCACAGTAATGACATCAATATGTAGGGGAAGCAAGCCTAGGAAGTGAAGGCAGGAGGGAAAGAGACTTCCAGAATCTGGAAAGCAAGAGACTAGTGTAGAGTTGGCTCAAGAGAAGTGGTAACCTTGGCAGCTCAAGGCAAGGTGAATCAATTCTAACTCACAGCAACCCTATTAGACAAAATCAAACTGCTCCATGGGGTTTCTTTACAGTAGCAGACTGCCTGTCTCCCATTGAGCACTTGGGCGGTTGAACCAACAACCTTGCAGTTGGCAGCCCAGTGCTTAAACCACTGTGCCACCTGGTTCCTTCAAGGTGACCTAGTAGGGGGAATCCAAGGGGAAAAACTACTCACTTCACTTTCCTCTCTCCCCTTCCTCAACTTTCTGCAGAAGCTCCCTGTTGATTGAACTCAACCAAACACCTTATTGATGTAGTCCAGAGAGAACGCCCCCTGGGGCAGAATATAATGGGAAAGAGATTTTCTGGGCAGATGGAAGAGTCCAGAAAGTCAAATAAAGTACTTGTCATGGTTGTTAGATGCCACCAACTCAGTTGTGACTAATCGTGAGCTTATGCACAATAGAATGAAACGTGCATGGCCTGGTCCTGCATCATCCTCACAATTGTTACATTTGAGCCCATTGTGTCAATCCATCTCATTGAAGGTCTTCCACTTTACCAGACATAATGTCCTTCTCCAAGGATTGGTCTCCTGACAGCATGTCAAAAGTATGAGAGATGAGGTCTTGCCATCTTGCCTTCTAAGGAGCATTTTGGCTGTACTTTTACCAACACAGATCTATTTGTTCTTTTGGCAGCCTGTGGTACTTTCAATATTCTTCTCCAATACCACAGTACAAATGCGTCATTTATTCTATGGTCTTCCTTATTCATTGCCCAACTTTCACATTCATATAAGGTGAATGAAAATACCATGGGTTAAGTCAGGCACACCTTAGTCTTCAAGGAGACGTCTTTGCTCTTGACTTTGCTTCTGACTGTGTAGAACAGTCAGAACACTTTAAAGAGGTCTTGTGCAGCAGGTTTACCTAATGCAATGCACTATTTGTTTCCTTGACTACTGCTTCCATGACTGTTGGTTGTAGATCCAAGCATAATGAAGTATTCGATATCTGTACTCTTTCCTTCATTTATCATGTTATTTATTGGTGCAGTGGTGAGGATTTTTGTTATCCATTCTGAAGGCTGTAGTTTTTGATCTTCATTAATAAATATTTTTAGGTCGTCTCTGCTTTCAGCAAACAAGGTTATATCATCTGTATATCTCAGGTTGTCA
The DNA here is from genome assembly GCF_000296735.1 of Chrysochloris asiatica. Taxonomy (NCBI): domain Eukaryota; kingdom Metazoa; phylum Chordata; class Mammalia; order Afrosoricida; family Chrysochloridae; genus Chrysochloris; species Chrysochloris asiatica. The sequence goes on along the minus strand of NW_006408715.1, from coordinate 2,680,729 downwards.
GTGAGTCTTCCTCCAATCTTGATGCTATGTTCTTCTTCATATAATCCAGTTTCTTGGGTTATTTGCTCAGTATACAAATTGAACAGGTATGGTGAAAGGATACAATCCTGTTACACAAGACTCCTAATTTTAAGCCGTTCATTATCCCCTTGTTCTATTGTAACATCTGCCTCTTGTTTATGTACAAGCTCTGCATGCACAATTAAATGTTCTGTAATGCCCTTCTTTGCAATGTTATCCATAGTTTGTCATGATCTACACAGTCAGAAGCCTTTGCATAGTTAATAAAGCACAAGTAAACATCTGGTATACTCTGCTTTCAGCCAAGGTTCATCTGACATCATCAGTGATATCCCTAGATCTAGGACCTCTTCTGAATCTCCTTGAGTTTTTAGCAGTTCCCTGTGCATGTACTGTTTTAAGTATTTTTAAGTCATCTTCAGCAAAATTTTACTTGCATGTGATATTAATGATATTGTTCTATAATTTCCATATTCCATTGGGTCACTTTTCTTTGGAATAGGTACAAATATGGATCTCTTGGAATTGATTGATCAGGTAGTTGTCTTATAAATTTTTTTGGCATATATGAGTGAGTGTGTCCAGTGCTGCATCAGTTTATTGAAAGGTTTAATTTGTTTCCTGGAGTCTTGTTTTTGCCAATGCCTTCAGTGCAGCTTGAACTTCTTCCTTCAGTACCATTGATTCTTTTTTTTTTTCCTTAAGTTTATATTGTGAGGTTTACATGGGAGAACATCAGCCCTACACTCATCCTATCGCATTTCGTTTTATTGCAATGATTACAATCCCCTCCATG
>NW_006408715.1:2665749-2671352 GCF_000296735.1 Chrysochloris asiatica | reverse complement strand
CTTCCTCTTTTTCTCTTACCCTCCACCTTACCAAACATGATATCCTTCTCTAGTGACTGGTCCGTCTTGAAAATATGTCTAAAGTATGAGAGACGAAGTTTGGCTATCCTGGCCTCCAAGGAGCACTCTGGCTACACTTCTTCCAACACAGATCTGTTGGTTCTTTTGGTAGCCCATGGCACTTTCAGTATTCTCCTCCAACACCATAACTCAAAAGCATCAATTATTCTACAGTCTTCCTTATTCACTATCCAGCTTTCGAATAGGTGAGGTTATTGAAAATACCATGGCTTGGGTCAGGCACACCTTAGTCCTCAAGCTGACATCCTTGCTCTTCAACACTTTAAAAAGGTCTTGTGTAGCAGATTTGCTTAATGCAATACGTCATTTGATTTCTTCACTGCTGCTTCCGTGAGTGTTGATAGTTGATCCAAAAAGAATGAAGTCCTTGACAACTTCAATCTTTTCTCCGTTGATAAGGATGTTGTTTATTGATCCAGTGGTGAGGATTTTTGTTCACTATTTTCCATCTTGCTTGTTATAACTTTGAATCAGTTGTGACAGATTTGGTACAACTGATCAATGGCCAAATACGTCTCTCTTTAGATTTGTTCACAAAACCACCAGTGATTTTAAGGCATACAAATGGTGCTCATTTTAGACCAGTTGATATGGCTCTCTTTAACTACTAGGAAAGTCATTGAAAACTCATGCTTAATCAGCAAGCCTGTCCCATTAGGAATGTTGAGAGTTCCCATCTTACCACCTACTCTGTGTTTCTTTGAGCCACACCCACTTAACTCCTCTTCTTGTTAATGTAGGTTCTAATTGATAGATGAGTGAGTCACAAATCATTGTAACTTTGGACAGCTTATTTCCAATATATCCTATGTGAAATATTACTTAAAAGATTACACTACTATTTAATTTCTTTCCTATTATCACTCTTACCTTATATGCTTATGAGTTTCCCTTATCAAGTACCTGAGTCGGTCCCAGACAGGTTCCCCTAACTTCTCATAAATAAATGCTTGATTCTATCTGCAAACATACTGCGGTGCCAGACAGAACTGAGTTTGAATTCAGACTTCACCATAGCTTCTTAGCCAGGATAATCAGGAGGATGTCATCAGCTCATGTAACCTGGCCAAGCTCCATAACAGGTGACTCTGTATCTATGCCATAACACAGTGGAGAGAGTAAAATACAGTTTCCTTGAACAACATGTAAAATACAATGTCCTTGAGCAACATGCTGGGGGTCGGGGGGGGGTGGCGCAGTTAAGAGTGCTGACACACCCTACCTTCACCGTATATTTGAAAACACACATATAACTTTTGACTCCCCCAAACATAACTACTAATAGCATATTGCTGACCTGAAGACTCACCAATGATAGAACAGTCAACTAACACATACTTTGTACACTGCATACACATAAAAGTTGCATCTTTAATATGAGATAAAAGGTATTTTGCAAAAAAGGGTAAGGCTCTCATGCCTGCTGGTGTAGCTATAGTGATGGCTTCAGAAATTTTCATTTCTTTCATCTTTTTTTTTTTTTTTTAACACTGGATTCATTTAACTTCCACCTCTGGCACAACTTTTTGCAATGTTATGACTTTTCTCTGCTTTTGGGGAAGCCAGCATCATTAGTGACACTTTGTATTTTGTATGGGTCCCGTGGTGTTATTCAAGGTTTATGGTATCACACTAAATGATATGTAAAATATTCAAGAATGGCAAAAGATAACATTTTAGTGCAATATGCAATTTACTAGAGATGAACTGCTCATGCAGAGATAATTAGCATCACACGTGCTGTTTTATGTTTTTTAATCCCTGTATAAGTGGACGCTTGCAGTTCAAATCTGTGTTGTTGAAGGTTCAACTGTTCATGCAAAGCACCTAGCACAATGCCTGCATGCAGGATGTACTGAACTGATAATATCCTGGAAGATTTAAAGCTGTGGAAAGCCTATACAAGATTGCAATGAATTGGAACCAACTCAATGGCACACAGCAACGACAACAACCTCTTACGATTTCTCTCTTCTTGCTGTTCTTGTAGCTTCTTAAACGTCATTGCCTTCTTTTCTCTCACTTGTTTGGTTCCATCTTCTGGGATTTACAGCAGTCTTTTCCTAAAACAAGTTCTGACTGTTAGCACGGGTGCCATCTTGTGGTCATCTCAAGAAAATCGGTCTACATGTCTCACTAACCAAAACAAAACTCCATAAAACCCCCTCTGCCAACGTATTGAGTCAATTCCCACTCATAACAACCCTATGCAGCATTTTTGAGCCTGTAAATCTTTATAGAAGTAGACAGTCTCATCTTTATTTCTTGGAGTGGCTGCTGACCTTTTGGTAGCAGCCTCACAAACTAAACCACAAGGACTGTGTTGTGGACTATGTTATAAGAGTATGTTGGCTGCCATTTCTATTCCACAGACTGCTGCCCTTGCCTCCCACAGCCTGTTATAGCTAAAAAGCATGAGTTAACCACTCTACACACCCATCACTGTGGAGTCGATTCTGACTCAGTGTAGGACTGTCCCATTGGGTTCCTTAATCACAAAAAGCAAATGCTACATTGAAATGTTATGAATATACACTCTCAGAGAATATAGGCACAATGGCCACACGAATAGAATCTCAGGTTACTTGTATGGTGGCACCTTTTAACTTACAGCAAAATCACAATGAGCGAAGAAATGTATTTATTTTGCAAAGCAATTTTTATCTGAAGAATTGGGCTTGTAAAAACTGGTTAAAATGCTGTAGAAAATATCAAATAATGATTAGAAGACTGTGTCATCAATGTTTTGGATCAGGTAAGCATATTAGTGATGCTGAATGAGGGTTAATTCTCCATCTTCTCCCCCACCCCAAGCATTGTGGAGAAATCCACAAAGGCGCTCTTGCCTCTGTAAGCAGCACATTTCCTTCGTGCAGCAGCAGGTGCATGTAATGAAAAGCACTCGGTATGCATCTCTTGTGGAGGTTGCTGCCCTTTCTTCTCAGGAAAACCTTAGTCCTACTGTTGAAACCAGACAACGTTTGGATGTTTGCGAACTGCCAGACACCACTGTGTGGAAGAGCTACCCTCCAAAGTCCCTTCAAGAAGAATCCTTACCAAGGGGAGCAGACTTCTGAAGGGTAAAGCAAGCAAACAAGGTAGAGATGGAGAGTCAAAAAGCTTCCGGAAACAATGAGTAGTGAAGGAGAGCTGCTATCAAACTGAAATCCAAGTTCCCCTTGTGTTGCTGGGATGGAATTAGTTTTGCCAGCGACACAACCAAGAAGCTTCATTTGGCACACCTGTGAAATCCACCTGTTACCTGCAACCGAAGTGAAACATAGGCAGTGAGATTGAGACATTTCCCTATAATTCTTACATTCGTGGGTCATATTGCTGTTTCCACTCCACAGGCCTTTCTCCTTGCTTTCCACAGCTTGTTATAGCTAAACAGCATGGGCTAACTACACTACACAGTCCTGGTGTGGCACTGTAGGTAGGATAAGCACTGGACTGCTAATCTCAAGGTCAGCAGTTCAGACCCACCAGCTGCCGTTCCTATACAGGGTTGCTATGAGTCAGAACTGATTCTACAGCACTTAACAACCACAACTATACTATACACCCATTACTGTTGAATCAGTTGTGACTCAGAGCAGTCCTACATATAGGACAAGGTAGAACTGCCCCACGGGGTCTTCAAGGTTGTGATGATCACAGATGCAGTTTGTGTCACCTTTCTCCCTAAGACTGGCTGGTGGATTCAAACCCCTGATCTTTTGGTGAACAACCAAATGCTTAACCACTGTGTCACCAGGGCTCTTTATGAGTTAACTACAATGCTTAAATACTTCATATACATGACTTGAGGTATTTTATATCTTTGGTCTTCATTATTTTTATTTATTTATTCATTTTATTGTTGAGAATATACACAGCAAAGAGACCACAAATTCAGCAGTTTCTTCAAGAACCATTTAGTGACATTGGTTATATTCTTTGAGTTGTACAACTGTTCTCACCCTCATTCTGGGAGTTATTGTTGTTGTTAGTGCCATCGAGTTAGCACTGACTCAAAGCGACCCTATGCACGCAGAACGAAACACTGCCCGATCCTGGGTCAGCCTCACTACTGTTGCCATACTTGAATCCATCAATGCTGCCACTTGGCCAGTCCATCTCGTTGGGTGTCTTCCTCTTTATCTCTGACTCTCCAACTTACCAAACATGTTATCCTTCTCCAGTGACTGATCCCTCCTGACAATATGTCCGAAGTAACCTGATGGATATTGGTTTCTCCTGCCTATTATTGTAAAATAGACACACTTAGATGATGGAAGTGAATATTGGAAATTATGATTACAGAGAACTTGTAAACCCACCTTCAGCCTATAATTGATTGGATTTGCTAAAAGGGAAGTTAGAATTTGCCTGGAAAAAAAAATAGTCTTCTTGGTGGAGTACCTGCTTAGGTGCAATTGTGAGCCCCACCCAAAACCTTCAGAGTTGGTACATTTGCAAAGACCTGGAGACCAACCCAGAAATGCTGGGAGATCTGGAGATTTAAGTAGAGAAAAAAGCAGACTGTTTGGTGTCTGAGTGTTGGAGGCATCAAGGCAAGGAAAGTCTGCCCATCAGAGAAAACCCCCTTCTAGGACTGAAGCTCTGGTAACATAGTAGTTATGAATCAGGCTGATAACCTCAAGGTCAGCAGTTTGAAACTGCCAGCCGTCAAGCCGGAGAAAGATGAAGCTTTCTGCTCCCGTAAAGATTTACAGCCTCCGAAGCCCTAGGCAGGTCCGGAACTGACTTCATGGCATATAATCAATCACAGGGCTGAGAGTTACTGGGTCGCTGGTGATCGCCTGGGTCTGTGTGTGAGTGGAATTGGGGGAAATGCAGCATTGAAAATGTGGGCTGAGCTTGGACTTGTTCAGTTGGCACCCATTGGCATTGAGGTAAGAGAAGGAAAGGGAAACCTGCCTAGTGGGAAGTGTAGGGAGTCATGTGAAATCCTGAACTCGCAGCCACTAGACAAGAGTAAAGGAGCCAGCTGGTATGAAGTGAAGGGAGCTGATAAAGATAATCAAACATCTTTATCTTCATCTGATCAGATTCTGGTCCTCTCAGCCCTATATATCCAAACTATATATGTAGGGCTGAGTGGACCAGAACCTGATCAGATGAAGATAAAGATGTTTGATTCTGTGAGTAAGTGTAAATTGCTACAGATTATTAGACTGGACTTTTGCTTATGGTTGCAGTTGCTCAAAATTCCAACCAGAATGGAATATTCTTCAGATCAAGGAACACGCTTATCTCCTCAGTGTACTAGGCTGATGTAGTTGTTATGAAATGCTGTCGAGTTGGTTCTGACCCATAGTGATCCTGTATAGCGTTTCTGAGGAGTGACTGGTGAGCTTGAACCGCCAACCTTGCTGTTCAAACTGTCCTTGAAGTCCAATGTGCCTTGACCCACAGTGCCACACCAGGTGTGTAAATTTGAATAATAGTGGTATTAACTGGTCTTCCTTGTAGGCACATGGATTTTTATCCTGTCACAGACAGCATTGTACTTCAAG
>NW_006408715.1:2653810-2662049 GCF_000296735.1 Chrysochloris asiatica | reverse complement strand
TATCCTGGAGAATTAATCACTCCCTTCCTTGTTACAAAACTTCTACCTTTGCATTTCCAACCCTCATAGTCCGTCCTGATAAGCATTATTCACTACAGTGTCACGAGTCCAGCACATACATTTTTAAAATGCTTTTTCTTCCCAAGGGTCTTGTTGTGGACTTGGAACAGTCATGACTACTATCTAAATTAGAGTCTATACAATAACTTACATTAGAGAAAGAAATGAAAAGTTGGGGAATAGCAAAGTAAAAGGTAAAGGGTGTAGAGTACCAATAGCCCTCCCTGAGGAGCCAAAGGGAATAAAAGGGAGTCATGTTTCCTAAGAACCCAGATAACTCAATAAAATCAAAGCTTTAGACAATAAGTGCAGCTAAAATAAAAACTGAGCTTAGAGCATGCTCCAGGCCTGTACTCTCAATAGCGCAGATTATTTCATCCTCCTACATTGAAAGAGGTTCATTAGGTGCCTTTTTCCCAAGCCACTTAGAGCAAATTCCATCTTAAGCCTTTTTATTTTCCTTCTAACAACAGCAAAAAATCACATCTCCTCATTCACCCTAACATAGAAGACCAAACAAAACTCACATACGCTTAAATAGGTTTTATGAGCTTGATTTTTCAGAAATCAAGGGATATGATGAAGCTGTGCTACCATGTCATCTTTGCTGTATTTTCCACAACTCCTTAATAAAATAGGACATGGTGGTGAAGTAAGTTGAGTCTCCTGAATAAGAAATTCTAGAACTGGACAAGAACTGGGTGATTATGGACTTTTCTAGAGCACTCAGGAGGTCTTCAGTCTTTTGGCAGGTATGATCACCTAAGTTTTATAGGTAAACTGTCAGAACCCAGAGAAGTTAAACACCTTTTCTGTGGTTTACTATCCTGACTAGACCAGACGAGTATTCTGAAGCTGTGAGATAGGGACTCTGGAGTGTTTCTACCTGGGAAAGGCATACTTTTACCACACATACTTTGGACATGCTGTCAGGAAAGATGGTTCCAAGGAGAACAACATCATGCTTACTAAAGTGGAGGGTCCATGAAAAAAGAGGGAGACCTTCAATGAGATGGATTGACACAGTGGCTGCAACAATAGGCTCAAACAGCAATGATTGTGAGCGTGGTGCAGGGCCATGTACAATGTTGATTTCTATTGTATATGTATAGAGTCAGTAGGAACCAGAGACCACTTGATGGCACCTAACAACAACATCCACACCAGCAACAACATTAGATTGACCTGGAAGCTGAGGAAAGGAAAAAGACCAGGTCAGTGGAGCAAATGGTACCTCTTGAATGTCTGGCTTGGTGTAGCTTTGTCTCCAAGGCCTTTGGATTGGCTGGGAGCGCCCATGGAAAAGTCTTCCAGCCTTTAGGAAGCCCAGGAATTTATAGGGGAGCTTGTTGAAAGTGGGATTTGGAGTACTGTGCCTCTAGAAATTTTGATCCGAAACTAGTATAAAACTTCCCTGGCCCCATCTCATCCTAAGATATCGATAACATCTCTAACCAACTCCCCTCTGTGTTCACAAAAAGCTGGAGGACAGGGCCTGGATCAAAGCCTTCAATGGCTCAGTAAATGTCTTATAATTATATACATGATCTGTTTATGTGAATAAGTACAATTTGAGGGACGAATTCTTGAAACTGTCTAACTCCACAAGGTTCAGAACTATGACACTGGATCTAGAATCCAGTTAGCCACTTAGGTCAGTGCTTAGGTAAGGGCCTTACAGGGTCCCTCCAAGATAGGGGCTGGTGATTAGTAGAGGTAGCTTCTATTAAGTCCAAGGACAACATACCCAAGTGTAAAGATGGTGCAGGGTGGCTTCTGACCTCCTCTGTTCTTGCAAGTAGGGAAGAGATTCAAACTCACATCAGCCCAGGGCTGATTCCTATGAGGTGGGCATCAGACATGCCTCTACCTTTCTCTACCAGTTCAGACACCAACTGTCCCTTCCACCACGGTCTCTACTGGGCTTGATGGCCATTGCAATGGCCACACAGAACTCATGGACAATACTCATGATGATGGGGTTTATTAGGGAAGCAAACAGGTTACAGTTCAGGGTCAGAAATAGTCAGGATATAGTTCTTCCATCAGGAGTGCTTCTTTTCAGTGTGCCTGCAGACATGCCTCTCTCTGGGCCTCCACCTCCCAGACATGCAGCCCCTAGGTCTCTCCTTGTTGGTTGTTGTGGTTAAGTGTTGTCAAGTGGGTTCCAATTCATAGCAACCCTGTATAGGGTTTCCAAGGAGTGGCTGGTGAGTTTGAACTACTGACCTTGCAGTTCAAACCAACCTTAAGGTTGAGTGCTTATCTTACAGCGCCACACCAGGACTTCATGTTTGGTAGTGTTAAAATGCCAATACATTCCTAAAAGGTACTCTAATCTGCCTGGTTTGGCACCGTAGGATAAGCACTGGACCTCAAGGTCGGTTTGAACCACAAGGTTGGCCTTTCAAACTCACCAGCTGCTTCTTGGAAACTCCATATAGGCTGGCTATGAGTTGGAACTGACTCAAAGGCACTTAACAACAACAACTCCACTCTGCCAGTAGCATCAACTCAAAGGTGCTCAGCTCTAGCTCTGTGGGACAGCAAACCTAGGCACCTCGCTCTGCAAGCAAACCTCGGACAATCAGCATCCTCACTCAGTGAGCCAAGACACCCCCCACTTTGTTTCGTGCTCTTGATGCTACTGCCTCTGCTTTTGTTCCTTTTGTGGTGTTACAGCTCTGACTCTGGTTTGAGGGGACTTGGGGTACAGGAATCTTGAGGTCTAAAGGATTTGATTCACTCCTGGCTCTTCTTTTTAAATGGCTGTGAGATGGCAAAGCTGACCAATCCCAATGTTACAGCTCTGTATATCCTATTTGCATGCTCCCACCCCTTATGGGTGCCATGAACCTTTTTACAATATTAGCAAGTTATCCAGTCCCTTTACTGGGTTGCAATTACCTCAGATTTGCATTATTCTGAACTAAAAAACAGAAGAGTGGTAGGATGGCATCAAGAACATGATGCGGTAAGAATGCAAAAGGTCATTAAAAAGAGAAAAGACCAAAATGGATGTCAGAAGAGTCTCTGAAAATTGCTTTTAAGCATAGAGAAGCTAGAGTAAACAGAAGAAATGAGGAAGTAAAAGAGCTGAGCAGAGAATTTCAAAGGGCAGTTTAAAAAGCCAAAGTCAAATATTATAATGAAATGTACTTTGATCACTTGCTTCACCAAATGTCACCATTGTTGTTGTTGTTATGTGCCGTGGAGTCGGTTCCAACACATAGCGACCCCGAGGCTGTTAATCTTTATGGAAGCAGAACGCCTCATCTTTCTCCCGCAGAGCAGTTGGTAGTTTCGAACTTGCAGTTCGCAGCCTGATTCGTAACCATTACGCTACCAGAGCTAGATGATGAATAAACCTGGGGTCCTCATGAAGAGCAGAGATGAAGTCTGATTGGGCATAATCCATGGATAGTCTTCCCTGGTTATTGAGATGCACTCTAGCTTCACAGGGACTCTCAGAGCTGAGTCCATTCAACCTAGACTTTCTGAGCCCTAATCTTCATCCTCATCAGCAACTTTGGAGAGGAACCTGATATTCCTAACCTGATATTCATCAGACTTGGGTTAAAGTCTCAATCTGATCCTGTTCCTTCTTTTCTTGCAACTTTGCTTTCCCTACAGCCCTCTGTTCAGTTTGCTCCAGTGTCTGCTTTTGTCCTTGTGTCCTGAAGCTTCTTTTTTTTGACATCTGTCTGCAGTCCCTTATCATACTGGCTCACAGTCTCAGCAAAGGTTCTAGTTACAGACAGCATAGGCTATCACTTCCTATGGCTTTCAGGTGACGAGGTTTTGGTTTCCTAGCAGTCACCACATCCCTGAGAACAGAATGCTGCTGCCCAGTTGTAATAAAGAATCACATTAAAATCACATTCTGTACATTTTTTCTTCATTCCTCTAATTTATTGCATCTTAGCTTCCTTTTCTTTAAAAAAAGCAATTGCCCTTATTTTGATAGGTCTTGGCCTGTTCTTCTGGAGATTGCTTGCCATGAAAACAATTCACTGAAAGCAAGCTAAGTCAAGATTTTCTTTGGGATCAATTCATAAAGACACTTTCTTCACAAAGAGAGACATCTTTTCAAATTCCTCTTCCCACTGGTTCTGGTGGAAGCTGCTGAAGTAAGGATGATTTTGGTCTTTTTCAGGAAGGCATCCATGAAATCGATGAAGGTGGTATCTGGTTCAAGGTGCTCCATGGTAGCACTTTGGACCTTGTAATATCACTTTTAAATGATAAGACACTTAACTTTCATTCAGAATCACTAAAATTGCTCAGTATCTCTTTACATATGTGAGCTTTGGTATGGTGCTGTAGAATAAGCACTGGCTGGTAACTGCAAAGTCAGCGCTTCAAACCCACCAGCCGCTCTCAAAAACCCTACACAGGGTTTCTATGAGTCATAAATGACTCAAAAGACCACACAGCAACAAATACACACATGTATTTTGTTCTCACCAGAGCAATGGAAACGCCACACAAATCAACTCTCCTGTTTTTATTTTGCTTTTTAAATGTAAGCAGTTCCTACTAACATTTCCTTTTGACTTCTGAGGGATAAGAAAAGATGAAAAGGATGAGGAACTCTGGGTTGCCTTATCGTTCCCTTTCCTCCCATGTCATCATTTTCAACCTACGTTGAAAGCTTCCAACAGGAAGTCACTGGGTGGCACCAACAGTTAAGCACTTGGCTACTAACATTTTGAATCCACTCAGAGGTGCTTTGGAAGAAAGATTTGTGATCTTCTTCTGAAAGGTTACAGAATGCAAAACATGTGGGATCGCCATGAATCATGCCTGATTCAACAGCTGGTGGTTTGGTTTTGATTAAAACAGGGAAGCTATATGAATAAGAAAGAATAAGGTAGGATTCACTGATTGTTTATGTGTCTTGTTTGAACAGATAGCATTGCTTCTCAGGGTTATCAGTACCCCTATTCATTCATAGACACCACATACTCATTTTGTACTCACTTTGAATCTTTCTAAGTGGGTCCACCAGAATTCTGGGCTCATGGTGATGGTGTACCAACGAATCAGTTCTGACTCATAGCGACCCTGTATAGGGTTTCCGAGGCTGCAAATCTTTACAGGAGTAGAAACTCTCATCTTTCTCCTGTGGAATGGCTGATAGTTTCGAATTGATGACCTTGAGGTTAGCAGCCTGACTCATCACCACTGTGCTACCAGAGCTCCTTCTCAAATGCTGTGGCATCTCAAATGCTGTATGTAGCTGGAGTGACAGTCAGTGGTGGCAGACATGGATGTTACAAGTATCTTCTCTGTTCACATGCATGCTCCGTTGTTCCCTAACAACACCTACAAAACACAAGTTCAGAAATAAAATTTTAAGAGTTTCAAGACGGTGACCAAAACTAAGTAGATTAGGACTCATGGCAACTCCATGGATTTTAGACTAGAATTGCACTTCATGAGTTCATATTTAATGAATGTAACCTTTTGGAACAGAGCTAGGTGATTCTTTAGGGTAAACACTGGATTGTGAACCACAAGGTTGGTGGTTTGAATCCACCAGCTGCTCCAAAGAAGAAGGATGAGGTTTTCTGCTTCTGAAAAGACTTACAGCCTCAGAAACCCTACAAAGGGTCGCTGTAAGTCAGAACTGACTTGACCACAGTTAACAACAGCAACAATAGCCTTTTGGAAGGAGATCACATGACGTTTCTTTTGTGGTGCCCCTGAGTGGGTTAGAAATATCAACCTTTTTGTTAATATCCTAGTGCTTAACCACTTGTGCCACCCAGGGATTCCAGCAGAGTGTTAAACCCAGGGGTCCTGCTAAGCAGAGAGCCCAGCAGCCTGATGACACTGATCACATGACCATGAAGCCAGCCTGAACTAAGAGTAATCACACACAACTTGTGCACTAAAAGCAAAATGAAAGTGAAAGTTGACTATTTTTATCTAATCAGAGCAAAATCAGTGAGAACCTCTGTCTTCAAAATCAATGCTGGTTACATGTCAAGGTGAATGATAACAACTTGTCAAACGAATTGTTGTTTCATGATTTAAACTTTGCTCAGGGCATTTTCTAAAAGGAGGCAAACTTAACAACAAACATGTAAATATATTCGGCTCTATTAGTCCCTTGTTGCATAATTTTATGCGTGATCAATGTTTTAAATGGCAAGAGGACATAGTTCAAATAAAAACAAGGCAGGCTTACCCCATCCTTTTTTTCTTTAGTCTACATTTTTAAACATTTACTTGCACATATATTTGTAATAAATTGATAAAAAATAAGGTAGTCTTCTAAGACAAAAATATTAGAATGTACCTTGGGCAGTACAATACACCTGGCTAAAAAGTAAGTTGCAGATATTTAGAGAGTCAACTTGGTTCCAGAAAAAATAAGTTTTTGAAGGCAAAATCATTTCTGTTAACAAAGGATAAAATCCTTATCTAGTGACATTTAGTAGGAAGAGGAAAAATTCTCATTTCCCCCTGCCAAATGCCATTGAAAAAGCATTAACAAAAAGAAAAAAGCATGTCTGTGAAGATAATGTGATCATTTTCTCCAGTTATTATCCAAGAATTGCTTGGGTGAACTGAAGAAACTGCTTTAAAAAGAGAGGAAATATGCATTTCAGAGAGTCCTGATGTGATGCTGTGGGTTAATGCTCTAGACTGCAAGTTGGTTTGAACTGAAAGGTAAGTGGTTCAATCTCACCAGTCGCTCCTCAGAAACCCTGTATAGGGTCATTATGAGTTGGAACCAACTTGACAGCACTTAGCAATAACAACATAGCTTTCAGAGATGAAGCCAACCAAACATGGAATTGGGTATGTTCTATGCCTCAGTTAGATGAACTGAGGTTTCTTCTTTTTCTCCAGGACAAACAATTCATTCTGGGGACTACTTAGAAAAAATTTTAATAGGGAGTTAAACTTACCAGCTTTCCTTTCTAAAGGGCAGTGTGAGTTGTTTTGTTTTTTTTAGTTTCTTAGCAAGAATAATAGTACACAATTAATAACTGTATAATAACATACAGCTAATAAAGGGAGACCACCCTTTAAGTCTTGACTTGCAGTATTGACAAGTTCTATGGGCAAAATATTGAATGATGCAGGAAGCATCAAATGAAGATAGAAGGAACACACAGAGTCACTGTACCAGAAAGAATTGGTCAGTGTTAAATTATTTCAAGAGGTAGCATGTGATCAAGAACCAATGATACCAAAGGAAGAAGTCAAAGCTGCATTGAAGGCACTGATAAAAAACAAGGCTCCAGGAATTGGCGGAAACAGATTGAAATTCTTCAATAGACCGAAACAGCTATGGAGGCACTTACTCATCTACACCAAGAAATTTGGAAGACAGTTACCTGGACAACCAGTTGGAAGAGATCTACATTCGCACGCACTCCAAAGAAAGGTGATGTGACAGAATGCAGAAATCATTGAACAATAAATATCATTAATATCAAATACAACTAAAATTTTTCTAAAGATAGTTAAAAAATGGTTGCAACTTCATCAACAGGGAGCTACCAGAATTCAAATTGGACATGGAATGAAGAATATCATTACTGACATCTTGGCTGAAAGCAGAGAACATAAGCAAGATATTTAGTTGTGCTTTATTGACTGCGCAAAGACATTCAACCATATGGGTCATAACAAACTATAGATAACATTGAGAAGAATGGAAATTCCAGAACACTTAATTGTGCTCATGAGGACCCATTACATAGACCAAGAAGCAGTTGTTAGAACAGAACAAGGGGATACCTAATGGTTCAAAATCAGGAAGGGTATGCATCAGGATTGTATTATTTCACCATACATAATCTGTATGCTAAACAGATAGTCTGAGAAAATGTATTATGTGAAGAAGAATGTGGCATCAGGATTGGAGGAAGCCTCATTAATAAGGTGTGATATGCAGGTGACACAACTTGTTTGCTGGAAGAAAAGAGAACTGAAAATACTGATGAAAATCAAAGATGATAGCCTTTGCTGTGGATTGCATATCAATATAAAGAAAACAAAAATCATCACAACTGGATCAATAAATAACATCATGATAAACAGAGTAGATTAAAGTTGTCAAAGACATCATTTTGCTACAATCCACAACAAATACTCATGGAAGCAGCAGTCATGAAATCAAATGACATATTGAATTAGGAAACTTTGCTGCAAAAGA
>NW_006408715.1:2652500-2653710 GCF_000296735.1 Chrysochloris asiatica | reverse complement strand
CAATTTTCCTAGATTCATACTTTGTGCATTCTATATTCTGATTATTAATTGATGTTTGCTGCTGTTTCTCTTCATTTTGAGTTGTTCCCCATCAGCAAATGAAGAGTCCAAAAACTTTACTCCATTCCCATCATTATGGCCAAATCTACTTGAGGAGGCAGCTTTTCCCCAGTTGTGTTTTGAGTGCCTCCCAATCTGGTAGTATATCTAACAATGCCCCACTTCTAGTCATGAGGTTACAGTGGCAGGTCATTCAGAAGGGGTCTGCCTCTCCTTCCTAGTCGATCTTAGTCTGGGAGCTCTGCTGAAACTTGTTTACCCTGGGTGACTCTGCCAGTATTTATAATACCTGTGGATAACTTCCAGCATCACACCACAGTACAACAAACTGACAGATGAGTGGTAGATATATAATGATAGTAAAGTGGTAAGATTGTACTTTGTTAAAGATGGAAAACATGCAAGACCTGAAAAAGCGAGGCAGTCCCAGAAAGTTCCAGCTCTCACATGTTTCACTGTATATAGATAATATTTACTGAATATATGCTATATCCTGAACACTTTTGCTGGGTGTTTAAAAAATTAATAGCTAGCAACTATTGAATACTTATTGTGTGCTAGATATTGCCTAAATTAATTATATTTGCAACTCTAAGTCAATGCAATTAGCACATCAAACCTAAGAAGTAGCTATCCTAGTTCTGCCTGCTTCTCAGGAAAAAAATGTCAAACACAAAGCAGTCAACCAAAACGTTGTTGGTTCAAACCCACTCATTGGCTCCATGTAAGAAAGGCCTGGCAAGTTGTAGAGACTGCAGCCTAGAAAACCCTGCTGGACAGTTCTAGTCCATCATATGGGATCGCTATGAGTTGAAAATGTTGACTTGAAGGCATCTCACAACAAGAGCCGTAGCCTGAATATATGAATGGATGCTTTGAATCGAAGTTGGTTTATATTCCTTGCTGCCCCTGTTAACCTTAATGGAAAAGATAGCACATACATTTTTTTTTTATGTTTTATTGTGAATTATGTGATAGTTTACATGGGAGAACATTAGTTTTACATTCATCCTGTCGTATATTGTTTCATTGTCATGGTTACAATCCCCTCTATGTATCATCAACCAAAGGGTATACCCTGCAAGCCTGTCCCTCTGGTCGTCAGCACACAGCCCCTCTCCCTCTCTGGGTCTAAAGTCCCCAGCTGCTC
>NW_006408715.1:2650461-2652144 GCF_000296735.1 Chrysochloris asiatica | reverse complement strand
TCTATCTATCCATCCATCCATCCATCCATCCATCCATCCATCCATCCATCTATCTATCTATCTATCTATCTATCTATCTCTCTCTCTCTCTCAATATATATATATATATATTGAGAGAGAGAGAGAGTGGATGTTTATTATCAAGCAAATGGCATGCAATTGCAGAGTCCTAGGTCCCCAGTGGAAAAAAGAGCAAGAGAGCTTTTAGGATGTGTTCATTTTATTGGGAGCAGGCCACACTTCCCAAGGAAGCATCCCTTCAATTGATTAGCTGCTCATTACTCATTATAGAGTTAACTATGCCTGTATTAGATTTCATTTCCATGGGAATAAGCACATCTTAAATGTTAAACCACTGGGAATCTTGGCCTAGTCAAGTTGACAGAGAACCCTAAGTATTACAATGTGCAAAATATGAGACATTGAGTCTCACTGTTCTTGCTTCTAGAAAGTGCATTTTGGCTATGCTTCTTTCTAACACAGATTTGTTTCTACTTCTGGAAGTCCATGGCACTTTCAATATTCTTTGCCAAAACCATAACTCACATGCATCCATTCTTCTACGGTCTTCTTTATTAGCTACCCAACTTTCACATATGTATGAAGCTATTGAAAATATCATGTGTGGGTCAGGTGTGCCTTAGTCCTTCAACTTACATCTTTCTCTTTCATACTAGAAAGAGGACTTTTGCAGCAGATTTACCTAATGCATTATGTCATTTGATTTCTTGAATAATGCTTCCATGAGCATTAATTGTGGATCCAAGCAAAATCAAGTCTTTGACACCTTCAATCTTTTCTCCATTTATCATGATGTCACTTGTTAGTCCAGTTGTGAAGATTTTTGTTTTCTTTACATTGGGGTGCAATCCATACTCTGTTGTTATTAAGTACAGTTGGGTCAGTTCCAACCCATAGCAACCCTGCATAGGGTTTCCAAGGAGCAGCTGATGAGCTTGAACCACCAACCTTGCAGTTCAAACAGCTTTGCAATCTGGCGCATTAACCCACAGTGCCACACCTGATATCTTTGGCCACTTTATATAGGCCAGGCACTGGCCTAGATTCTGAGATTATAATGGCTCAATGCAGGGATTTTAAACAGATGGCAACTAACGGTGAAGCTGTCATGACTGATTCCAGAGTCCTAGTTGTTTTTATAAGGAATAGTTAATGAGAGCTTCACAATTTGCTTGCGAGTTAACAGTAACTGCCAAAGGTGAAAAAGTAACTATTTGGGTCCAAATTAAAGCCTCTGCTGAGCACACAGCTCTACTACAGCACCATGGGAATTTCTAATTCAGAACTTGGCCATTTTATCTCTTCACATCTCCTGAGGGAGTTACACACTGATGAATCAAGGCTATTTTCGAGAAATGTGCTACAAGAATGACAACATTTCTCCTGACAAGTCTTTTATATCAAAGTGACTCAACATTAAGGCTGAAGCTCAGAGGGAGATCTAATGTGAGGAATTGAAAATGTGTTTTTCCAAGAGTAATATCAGGGTGTTAAAGGAAGGGAAGCAACTGCCTTTGGGAAAAGGATCCTTCCTTCAGAGAAAGGCAGCTGGAAGGAGAGCAGTGGTGAGGTTGGACATCTGCCTGAGTGTGGGACCCACAACAAGATGTTTTTTCAAGGGAGCTGTTGTTGTTGTTGCTGTTGTTAGCCGCAATCGAGTCA
>NW_006408715.1:2646980-2648652 GCF_000296735.1 Chrysochloris asiatica | reverse complement strand
TGAGGCCAAGTCATGATTTATTTTCTTCGTTTTATAATTTTGTGGACAGGGAAATTGAGATGATCTGCTTCTTGAACTGAACAACTTGGAAATATGAAAAGCTATTTGCTAGAGCCCTTCATCTGGGAAAACATTGGATATGCATAACTTGATACTTTGAAATAAGAGGAGAGAGGAATTATTTGCACAGACTTTCTTGCAGCGTATAGTTTTCCATTTAAAAAAGACTACTATATGTAAGTGTACTTACTAAATTGTTACTACTGTGCCACTTTGAGAGAAAAATGGAGACTCTACCACAGGCTCTTTAGATCTGTGCCAACTCATTAACATTAGTGTTTTCCAAAGTGTGTGATAAATGAAAAGAAAAAAGTTTTCTGAGTCAAATAAGCTTATGAGATGCTAGATTCAACAATGTAAATGGATTACCTTCTTAGAGCCTTTAATGTTGTTGCTTTTGTTAAGTGCTATCCAGTCAGTTCTGTCACATAGCAACCCTGAATAGGGTTTCCAAGGAGCAGCTGGTGGGTTGGAACCATCAACCCTGCAGCTAGCAGTTCAGTTCTGACCAGGACTCCTTCCTTCAGTGTAGTAATGCTCATTGTAATTCTCAAAGGAAAGATATAGTATTTTTCTATTTCCAAACTTAGTTGACTAAAATCTACTTTTCACACATTATCTCCTGGTCCAGTGTCCTTAGAGAACAGTGTCCTAGAAGCCCCAGGGTTGTATGACCCAAGAGTTCTACCCTGATCTTTGGTATTGACTAAGAATATTGAATATATCACAGACTGCCAAAAGAATGAACAAATCAGTCTTAGGAGAAATATATCTAATATGTTCTTCAGAAGTGGCGAGACTTCAGTTCACTTGCTTTGAATGTATCATCAGAAAAGGATGTCATCTTGGTAAAGAAGAGAGTCAGTGGAAAGAAGGTACGCCCTCAATGAGATGGATTCATACAATAACCACAATCATGGACTCAAATACCAATGATCATGGAAATGGTTCAGAAGTGGGCAAAGTTTCATATTGGTGGGGACTTACTGGCAACTAGCAACAAACAACAATATGATGCACTTGAAACCTACATAACAAATGACCTCCTGAGTTGAGGGCTGCAGAGCTGAGGGCTGCAGGTTGAGATAAAGGCCATCTTTGGTACCAACACTCTCTGCAATACTCTGTGCTGATTGCAGCCTTCTATGAATGATACCCATACAAGGTTTGACTCGAGCCCTTGATTAAGCACACAACACAGGAGCATGGAAGACATATAGGACACTGATTCCTTGATTTATAGTCCAAGGGCCTGAATTAGGAGGCTTTCTTTTGCTTTTTCCAGCTTTCTGCTCTTAGTGACATTGACTGATCTCTTTGAGTCTCCTCTGATAAATGGCAGCAATAATTCCCTTTGTTGTTGTTAGGTACTGTCAAGTTGGTTCCAATTCACAGTGACCCTGAGCACAACAGAATGAAACACTGTTCAGGCCTGCATAATCCTCACAATTGCTGCCATGGTGTCAATCCATCTTATTGGGAGTCTTCCTCTATTTCACTGACCCTCCACTTTACCAAGCATGATATCCTTCTCCAGAGACTGGTCCCTCCTGACAACATGTTTATCTTAGGTGGGGTTTTCTAGAGAAGTAAAACCAGTGAAATATATATA
>NW_006408715.1:2635412-2641535 GCF_000296735.1 Chrysochloris asiatica | reverse complement strand
CCTTGCAGTTCAAACAGCTTTGCAATCTGGCGCATTAACCCACAGTGCCACACCTGATATCTTTGGCCACTTTATATAGGCCAGGCACTGGCCTAGATTCTGAGATTATAATGGCTCAATGCAGGGATTTTAAACAGATGGCAACTAACGGTGAAGCTGTCATGACTGATTCCAGAGTCCTAGTTGTTTTTATAAGGAATAGTTAATGAGAGCTTCACAATTTGCTTGCGAGTTAACAGTAACTGCCAAAGGTGAAAAAGTAACTATTTGGGTCCAAATTAAAGCCTCTGCTGAGCACACAGCTCTACTACAGCACCATGGGAATTTCTAATTCAGAACTTGGCCATTTTATCTCTTCACATCTCCTGAGGGAGTTACACACTGATGAATCAAGGCTATTTTCGAGAAATGTGCTACAAGAATGACAACATTTCTCCTGACAAGTCTTTTATATCAAAGTGACTCAACATTAAGGCTGAAGCTCAGAGGGAGATCTAATGTGAGGAATTGAAAATGTGTTTTTCCAAGAGTAATATCAGGGTGTTAAAGGAAGGGAAGCAACTGCCTTTGGGAAAAGGATCCTTCCTTCAGAGAAAGGCAGCTGGAAGGAGAGCAGTGGTGAGGTTGGACATCTGCCTGAGTGTGGGACCCACAACAAGATGTTTTTTCAAGGGAGCTGTTGTTGTTGTTGCTGTTGTTAGCCGCAGTCGAGTCGGTCCCTGACTCATGGTGAACCCATGCATAACAGGATGAGACAGCTGTAATCCATAGGACTGACTTCCACTGGCTGATTTTTAGAAGCAGATTTTGAGGCCTTTCTTTCTAGCGTGTCTTAGTCTGGAAACTCCCTGGAACCTGTTCGGCTTCCCTGTTCACTGACTGATGGTGAAGCCTGTGCATGGTGTGCACTGGCCAAGAATCAAACCTGGGTCTCCCACCGGGAAGGTGAGGATGGGGAAGGTAAGGAAGATGGTGGCAGCTCTGCTCCAGGTTCACAAAGTTAGCATGATGTCAATTTTCACATTTCATCTCATTTAATCCACCAATGCTGGTGTAGCGCTATAGGATAAGCAACAGATTGCTAACCACAAGGATGGTGGTTCTGACCCACCAGCCACTTCCTGGAAGCCCTATACGGCGTTGCTATGAGTCAGAACTGACTTGAAAGCACTTAACACCAACAACAATCCACCAATACGGCTGCATCCCTTCTCTTTTATTTGATGAGGAAATTAAGCTCAGAGTTACAATGTGACATGTTCAGTATATAAAAAGTCTCTGTTAGCGTAGTGGTTATGAATAGGGCTGTGAACCTCAAGGTCAGCCATTTGAAACTACCAGCTGTTCCGCAGGAGAAAAATGAGACTTTCTGCTCCCGTAAAGATTTACAGCCTTGGAAACCCTGTGCAGGGTTGTTATGAGTCGGAACCAACTCCACGGCACATAACCACCACCACCAACATATTAATATGCTTAATGTATTCAAATTATATATATAACTTGTGTATCTGTGCTGCTGTTCTTGTTAAGTACCATTGAGTTGTGGATACACACAAGTATATATATATGTGTGTATACATGAGGCATGCATGAGGGGGGCTTCAAAAGTTTGAGGAAAAATTCACTAATCTTTTCATTCTATTTTTCCACAAACTTTTAAAAATCCCCTCATGTATATATGTTGTTGTTGTTGAGTGCCGTTGAGTCAGTTGTGACTCATAGTGACCCTGTATAGGGTTTCTAAGGAACAGCTGATAAATTTGAACCACCAACATTGTGGTTCAAACTGACCTGTGGTTCAGTGCTTACCCTTACAGTGCCTCACCAGAACTCCTCATGTGTATATGTGGTGTTATGGGATAAAGCACTGGACTGCAAATTAGGCAGTTCAAACTCAAGAGCCGCTCCTTGGAAATCCTATGCAGGGTCACTATGAGTTGGAACTGACTTGACGACACTTAACAACAACAATATATATTAACAGATTTATCACCTGTGGCAGTCAGAATCCCAACAGGAAACAGATGGCATGCTAAAAATAGGAAAATTCAAGGAGAGTTTCTTTTAAGAGACTTTGACAAAGATGTGAGTTAGTGCAGTACTGGGTGTGGTAACAGCTCAGCTGTCAGCTCCTCTAAGAGAAGGCATGAGAATGATTACCTGAACCCAAAGTAAGAACTGCACAGAGAGAACAGCAGAGATCTTCTGAGGAGAGACATGGTCACCTGCAGGGCCCTGCCAGGAGGGAGTCACTGGGACTAGTGTGGCTTTGTTCTCATCACTCCCTCCCACCAACCAGATTTATCCTAACCAGAAGTCAGAGGGCATGGGAGCCTTAGATATAGTTCATATCAGTCAGCTTCCAAGTCAGGCAGCTGAGTGAATAAGGGTTGCCAGGAGAGCTAAAGAGTGTGAAAGAAAAGCTGACTCAGAAGGAGATGTACACTTCTGTCTGCTCATTCATTGTTGTTGGGTTCTCTGGAGTTAATTCCTACTCACAACAATCCCATTCGAGGACGGAGTAGGACTACCCCATAGGGTTTTGTAATCTTTATGTGAGCAGATCACTAGGTCTTTCTCCTGCACAGCTGCTGGGTGGCTCTCAGTTCCTAGCTGAGTACCTAAACATTGTACCACCAAGGTTCCGTGCCCATTCATTAGTCTGCAAGAATGGAAACAGATCAAGTGAGTAGAAATGTTAACAGATCTGTCTCCCAAGAACACAATGAAGTGGTAAAGTGCCCAAATGACTGCTGCTTTCTTACAGAAAAAAAACAAACATGGTCTCTAAAGTTTCAAACTTTGCTGTCTGATATTTTCTCAGGAAAAAGCAATCTCCTACTCTGACAGGAAGATCATCGTCGATGGTGCAGGGCTTCAGGGGAAGGTTTCTAGACATCAACTTCCACATCTCTTCCAACCTTATAATTTTCAAAGGAATAGAACCCTAGGTTCACTTGGTAATCCAGACTTGATGGTGACCCATTTATATACAGCACTGATAAAACAGCAAAATGCTACCTCACTGAAATTTTGCCAGACTCCACATGTGAGAAACATCGTCTATACCCCGGATACTACCTCGGACCCTCTTGGTTATGAGGTCACTGATGAGTTATCATAAGTGCTTATTGACAAATGCTCAAGAAATCCAGTCTGAACTCATTTTAGAGTGGGGATTTAAAATTAAATTTTGTAAAATCAGGTACTATACCCAGAAGACAAAACAGGCAGACACACTGCACAGCTGTTTCACAATTTTATTTTCCTAGTTCGAGACAGTCCCTCCCCCGGTTCCTCATTGACTAAGTGAGTACTATGGGGTTAACAATCTTTCCCTTGATGTCATTGAACAGGTTCCTGTCCCCCTCCTCCATGAGCTTCTGTTGTTACACTAGCGTACAATTTCAATTAGCAACATTCTGGACTCCATTCCTGAAGATGGACCATCCTAAGAGTTATTCTCATAGGCCCTTCCCCCAAATCCTCAATCGTCTGTCCTTTTTTTTTTTTTGGTGAGAGATCCCACAGATCTTCTGGTATATCTCCTTCATTGCAATGAGCCAGTATACCTGACAACAAAACTACGGTTGGCCTAGAAAAAGGATCAATTAGAGAAATTTGCTTCACCATTCTTCCTCTCTTCCACTATTTAGAATGTAATATAATGATTTTTTTTTTAATTATGTACTTTATGAGAGTTCCCTTAAGCTTTCAGGAAAGAGGATGAGTTCAAATCCTAGTAGACCATCTGTTTTATTTGTTTTATTTTGTTTTGTTTTGTTTTTCAGTCTGAAAATGTTTATCATGTTTCTCTTTTTCTTTAGAATTTTCTCTTGGTCAAGTTTACTCTCATTTGCCTAAAGTGTGATTTTTTAAAATTCTTTATTTTCTATCCTTCTCAGCATTCTGTGAGCCCTTTTAAATAGAGGGTGGAACCTCTCCTGCCCCTCTGAGCTACAAGTGGATAGCTATTGGCGATTTCCAAGCAGGTACTTGATGGGAAGCCCTTGGGGTACCATTACATCATGCATATTGGGCACCTGACCTCCTCCCCATTCAACTAGTTTGAGGTCAATGAGAGAGTTGTTTGGATTTTATATTTCCCTCTGAGGGAGTGCTCAGATGCTTTTCTGATTTAGAAACTGAGCAGCAGTCCTCTCCACATACACCTTACTGCCAGGAGGAGGGGGTCCCTCAGATTCAAATATGCTTACTGCAGATTAAGATCATTCTGCAAAATGTGTCTTGCCTCCTTGCCTCACTATTGAGTAAGTAGGTGATAACTGAAGTCTAGGAATCACTTGATCCCTCCTCAAGAGCTCATTAGTCCCTTATAATCTTTCCTTTAACTATCCAACTGCCTATTTTATGGTAGACATGGAACATCTGCTATGGCGGTGTGTCCAGAACCCACAGACCCAACAGGAGGATGTGGGCTCATCACAGCCAACTCCAAACTCTTCCAGCGTTAGCTAGGAGCTGGACTTGTGGGTTGGATACATACCCACTGTACTGGAGGACAGCCTATTGTCAGGTGGAAGCCAGGAGTACTGAGGGCCGACCCCAGGTCACTGAATTCCTGTAGCTTTGGCCCCACTGGTGTTCCAGTGCATGAGGAATAAAAATAACTCAGAAAAGAGAAACAGAACCAGAAGCTAAGTGTGTTCCTCCCATGGGTGGGATATGGGCTACACGAGAAAGTTATAACAAAGACTGGAATTTCAAGATAGTCCAATAATTACTTTCTCAAAGACCAGTGATCAAAGGAATTAAATTATAAAGTTCTTCAATGGATGCCACTATGTCCCAACCTTGAAAGTCAGATGTACCACAGACTACAAAAATTACAATGCATGAACAAAGGCATCCAGATTGATTAGTAACTGAGCCCAGAATTTAGGAATGCCTAGATGAGTAATTCCTTGTTGTGGGGGCTGTCCTGGGTATTGTAAGATGTTGATTTAGCAAAATATCTGACTTCTGTCCACTAGATGCTGGTAACAACCCCTACTCCAAATTATGACAAGCAAATATGTCTCCAGACATTGTCAAATGTCTCCTGGGATCAAAATGGATGTGTATGGAGAATGTTATTATGTGCCAGAATTTTGAAAGTATTAACCGATATAATTCTCACAATTTAAGAGGTAAGCGTTATAATTTCCCCCATTTTGCAAATGAGAAAAATGAGGCTAGGAGAGAAGTAACTTGACCAATAACACATGGCTAGTAAGTGGCAGACATGGGGAAAAATCAGCAAGTCATGTTTGAAGACCAAGACCCTAACAATCTACCACTACCTTACTTATTCTAATGATCTCTTTTAATTTGCTCAATAACCCATGTTATAGATGTGTAAACAGAGGTCAATTGACAAAACTAAGGTCACACAGCTAAGGAGGGGCTGAAGCTGAATTGAAACCCATGCCTGTTGACCTCCATGGTCCTTATTACTGTGAGGATCAATAGAGTTTATTTTGACACATAGAGACCCTATAGGACAGAGTACAATGACACCATAGAGTTTCCTAGACTGTAGACTTGAAAGCATATTACCAGGTTTTTTTCCTGAAGAGCAAAGCCTTACTCTTAAAAATTAGACTTCAGAAAGAGCGCCAAAATATATAAAGCAAACCCTACTAGAACTGAAGAAAGAAATAGATAAATCTACAACTATAGTGAGGGATTTTAATATGCCACTTTCAAAAAGGGATAGAACAAGAAAGAAACTTTACAAAGCTACAGAGGAACTAAACATCACAATCAACCAACTGGACCTCATAGAGGTGTACAGAGCATTTAATTCAACAACAGCACAATATACATTCTTCTCCAGTGCACATGGAACATTCTCCAGAATTGGCCATGTGTTAGGTTACAAGGCAAACCTCCATAATTTTACAAACATCAAAATACTACACAGCATCTTCTCAGACCACAATGCCATAAAATTAGAAATCAACAATAAGAAGACCAAAAAAATAAAGTTTAATACATGGAAACTAAATAACACCCTGCTGAAGAACGACTGGATAACAGAAGGTGTTAAATGTGAATTCAGAAAGTTCCTAGAAACAGATGAGAATGAAAACACAATATACCAAAATCTTTGGGACACAG
>NW_006408715.1:2634800-2635312 GCF_000296735.1 Chrysochloris asiatica | reverse complement strand
ACTAAGAAACCAAGGAGACTCCCGTCCTCCCCTTCCCCCCAAGGCCCCATCTGGCAAGTTCTAACTCCCTGTTTAGCAACTTCAATCAAGTATAGGCTGAAGGTAGGCTTGCAAGCTCTTTGTAATCATAATTCCCAATATTCATTTCCATCACACATGTATGTCTATCTTACAGTAATATTCAGGAGAAATCAATATCCATAAGGCCATCAAACACATAAACCTTTTAAACACTGAAGTTCAATCTTTTCTTCTCCCTTAGACTAACCCTTGGACTATTCATATGCATATGGCCTTGGGCCTCTGGCAGGTGGTTTCTGGTAGATCCTGGTCTCCTTTCAGCCATCTAGTTCAACCAGCCTGACGTTGGCTACAGCAATGAAGCATGTTATCTCATGCTCCTTCATTCTTTCTCTTATAAAACTTTAGGCTTCTATTGAGTCTGGAGCAATTGCAATGATTCCTGCTCCTGATGACAACTGCAAAACCATGTGCTGGCCAGGCCTGACTTC
>NW_006408715.1:2632479-2633554 GCF_000296735.1 Chrysochloris asiatica | reverse complement strand
AACAAATTTGAAACTTACAAGAGATGGATACATTTTTAGATAAACACGACCTACCTAAACTCACCACAGAGTGAAGTAGAAGACTTGAACAGCCCATAACAATAGAAGAAACTGAATCAGGTCATCAAAAAAAACCCAACCAAAAGAAGTCCAGGTCCAGATGGCTTCACTGGTGAGTTCTACCAAACATTCAAGGAAGAGTTGTCAAGAATTCTACTCAAATTAATCCAGAATATAGAAGAGGATGGAAAACTTCCTAATATATTTTATGAAGCAAGCATAACCTTCATACCAAAACCAGGGAAGGACATCAATAAGAGAGAAAATTACAGACCAATATTCCTCATGAACATAGATGCAAAAATTCTCAACAAAATCCTAGCCAACAGAATCCAGCAGCACACCAAAATTATAATACATCATGACCAAGTGGGATTCATATCAGGGATGGTTCAACATTAGAAAAACAATCAATATAATTCACCATTAAAAACAAGAAAAAAAACCCATATGTTCATATCAATTGATGAAGAAAAGGCATTTGACAAAATCCAACATCTATTCCTGATAAAAACACTCAACAAAATAGGAATTGAAGGGAAATTCCTCAACATAACCAAGAGCATATATACATTAATCTCAAAGGAGAGAAACTGAAAGCCTTCCCTCTGCGAACAGGAACCAGACAAGGATGTCCTTTGTCACCACTCCTATTCAATATCATGCTCGATTTATTAGCAAGAGCTATATGGCAAAATAGAGAAATCAAGGGCATAAATATTTGCAAAGAGGAAGGAAAACTCTCTCTATTTGTAGATGATATGATCCTATACATAGAAAACCCCAAAGACTCAGTAAAAAAAAGTGACTAGACCTCATTGGAGGATTTAGCAAAGTGGCAGGGTATAAGATCAACATACAAAAATCAATTGGATTCCTCTATACCAATAACAAAAGGGATGAAAAGGACCTTAGGAAAACAATATCATTTACAATAATCACCCAAAGGATGAAATATCTAGGAATAAATGTAACCAGAGAAACAAAGGACCTATACAAAGAAAACTACAGAACA
>NW_006408715.1:2594467-2596722 GCF_000296735.1 Chrysochloris asiatica | reverse complement strand
TAGTCCTTCCCTGGCTTGTCTTCACTGTCTGTCCCCACATAGCAGCTCTTTGTAGCCTTGAGATGGCAATCTGGAGTGTAGAATTCCTCTTCTTTTCCCTGTTAGCCAAGTCTGCCTTTCTTTTGATCAATGTAAGATGAAATGAAACCAATTGTGAGAAACTATGCAGGAGGAGAGAGTGACCACTGGGCAGCACCCACAGCGGCTCCAGCTCACAGGCCGGGGCAGCCATCTGAAGCCTTCTTGTCTGGGTTTGAGCAGCTCATGGGCTACATGGGGGTTTGCTTTCTGGGGCCATTATCTCAGAGACAGACAGAACAACAGAGTGTGTTCTTTCAAAACAGACAGACCAGGGGAAACTGGCTCCACTACATACCAGCTCTGTGGCTTTTGGCTCATTTGTGAGCTTTCCTGCACATCAGCTTGCTCACCAGTAAAATGAAGACAATAGTTCCTGCCTCATAGGGTTGTGTGTAAGGGTACTATGGGGTAGAGATCCTGCCCCCTCGGACAGTGCCTAGTGTGGAACAGTCACTCAGGGGCTCGAAATGCCTCATTGTGATGGGCTTCCCTGTCCATCCCAGCCTTTCTGGGTCAGACAGTCTTCTGTCAGTTGTGTCCACTCTTTCTCCCGGCTGACTGACAGTTCACAGCCCCTCTGGTGACAGACACAGCATCTGAGAGTGCTCTGGTAGGCTATAAATGGAACTGGAATTCATTCAAGCAATTTCTAGTGCATCTGGGCTGGGAATTGCCTTGGATTGTTGATCCAAGCCTTTCTCCTGCTCACTCACATCCCCCACAGCCACCAGCTCTCAGTCAGTTGATTCTGAAGCCAGCTTCTTCAAGGGGGCTGCTCTCTCTGCTCCCTCCCCACCTAACTCTGCATCAATTCTTGACCATTAGCTAGCAGACTTCAGGTCAGCCACCTTCTGCAGTGGCTAAACAAATGCTTCCCTTCACGCAGCCTGTATTGAGCACGTGGTAAGGTTTGCCTGGAAACTGTAGACATGCTGGGCCATCAGAATGATGTAAACAAGGGCTTGTACTAGAAGACAGCAAAAACTGTGGCCCAGTGCCCTCACCAACTCAGCAACTCTTCCATGGTTTTTGTTGGGTGCCGTCGAATGGGTAAGTCACAGTGGCCTGTTAGGACATGTTAAAATTGCCCCATACAGTTTCCTAGGTTGGAATCTTTGTGTAAGCCAACTGTCACATGTTTCTCCCACAGAGCTGTTGGTAGGTTTGAACCGCTGACTTTTTGGTTAGCACCAGGTTTCTTTTCTTCTGTGGTAGGCATCATTATTAGCCAGGACTTCAAGAAAGGACAGCGACATGGTGTACTGCCCACTGTATCATCAGGACATGATACAATTTCAAGTGAACTGACAACTCTCTCCTTGAATCTTTGTCTGAGAACTCATCTTCAGAAGGTTCCTTGGTACCTTAAGTAGTTCCTAAGATTACTGGTATGTAAAGGTTGTAGTTATTATAAGTGCCGTCGAGTGGGTTCTGACCCATAGTGACACTGGATAGAATTTTTGAGGAGCGGCTAGTGAGTTTGAACTGCTGACTTTGCAATTCAAACCTACTTTGCAGTCTAGCACATTAACCCACAGTGACACACCCAGACTCCGGTGTGTTAAGGTGGGCGACATTAAATATGGTGCAGGGCACAATCATATCGTACCTGGGTTCTACTCCCGGAGATTCTGATTCAGTGGTCTTGGGTTGGCATCAGCATTGGGAGATTTACAAGTTCTCCTGAAGTTTCTAATGTGAAGGCCAAGTTGAGCGCATCCATTCCTTAGGTGGTCCTGAATTGGAATCTCCAGCTGAGGAGTCTGGTTAAGTCACTCAGCATCTCTGAAGCTCAGTTTCCTCATCTCTACGAGAATGGCTCTAACAGTGACCCCAGAGCCTTGCCCTGAGGGTAGTGTATGATGGGGTATGTGTGAGGCAGTGAGTATGGTGCCTATCAGAGTGGATTTGCCTGAAAGTGAGGGTCTCCACAGGACCCTGAGAGGGAGAGCAAGTGCTCAGAAAAAGTAAACTGCCTTCACGAGAGTCCTTGGCATGTTTGGATTAAAGACCATGTCAGGGGGTCTTTAACTACTTCCACTCCACACTGTTCTCCCCAACACCCCCCGAGACTATTGTTGTCAGGTGCCATCGAGTCGGAACCGACTCATAGCGACCCCATGCACAGCAGAACGAAACAATGTCTGATCCTGGGCCAACCTCACTACCGCTGC
>NW_006408715.1:2581481-2587282 GCF_000296735.1 Chrysochloris asiatica | reverse complement strand
TTTGTGGTTCAGAGTTCTGGGACCATCCCCTGAGCCTGTTTGGTCTGGTATTCTGTGTTGTTGCTGGTTGGTGGAGCTCCTTTATTGCACTTCCACCCGATCCGCCATCTTGTTTGTTCTCCAGAACATTTTTAAGATGCTTTCTTGCTTGATGTATCTGTAGTTATTTTCTTTCTTATCCTAGTTATCATGGTATATCCAGCTAAGTCTAGGCTTTAACACCACAGAAGCCGATAAGATGCTCTTCCTTAAAGAATCCAGGGATCCTTTGTAGCAGGCTATGGGGCAAGCCAAAAATCAGCATGTCCCTTCCCGCACATGAAGTAAAATGGAATATTTACTCTGTCACAGTTGGTGTGGCATTCCCAACCTCAACTGTGCAACATGGTTACTCTTAAAATATCTAGATGCCAGAGTCCCGTCACAGAAACCAGATTTCAGTTTGTTTGGGTGGACCTAGGGCAATGATATATATATATTTTTTTTTTGAAGCTGAGTTTCAGATTTTATTAAGCTGGCTGACTCAGAGGAGTTAATTTCTCCAGATTCTGAGTCTCAAATGGAAGACAACACGGGCCTATATGGGGCCAGAGACCAGAGAGGGGCCAGGTTGCATACCTGTTTGAGGGCTGAGGGGAAACCAGGGGATTTGGTCCCATTTAGTGACCTGATTAGCATTTTAGCTTGCCTCCTGGGCTGGAGAACAGGGAGATGGTATTTTTAAAGTTTTCTGGATGATTCTGTTTTGTGGCCAGGGTTTAAAATCTCTGAGCTATAACCAACACATGGAAGCCCACAAAGCATCAGGGAGCAGGACAGCTGGGTAAGGGGCAAATAGGGAGGTCTCTCACCTTCTAAGGAGCTCTGGTAGCATAGTGATTATGAGTTGTACTGCTAATCTCAAGGTCAGCTGTTCGAAACTACCAGTGGCCCCACAAGAAAAAGATGAGGCTTTCTACTTCAGTAAAGATTTACAGCCTCAGAAACCCTACACAGGGTCACTATGTGTTGGAACCGACTCCACCACAGCACACCACAATCACCACCTCACCCTTCTAATCAGCATGAGTGAGGTAAGGTCAAGAAAGAGCTCATCTGTTTGGCAGCTTGTAGAAAGGAACATGGCATCAGAACATTGGAGAGTCCCAGGTTGGCTCTAATCTCCAACTATCTTCTTTTCTACTCCTGCTATGGTTTTAAATTATGAATGGCATCTCCATGCAGTCTCATTCCTGGCTCCAGACTCAAATTTCCTACTCCCTACACACATCACAATACATCCACTCTTGGATCCCTCCTGTACCAGCTCCAGGTCCCCCAGTTTCAGAAAATAGCACCACTATTCACCAGCTGCTCCAGCCCAAAACTAGTTGGTGCACAACGGACTCCTCTCTCTCCCACACCTCACATCTATTTCATTCTCATGCCCTGCTGACTGTTAATCAGATGTGGAACTATGGCAAACAGCACCTAGGGCAAGCCCTGACATTGTGTCCTTGCTCAAGTATCTGAAACTCATCGTCTAGATAACTTTATCATGGTAATGTCTCAAAAATACAAATCCAACTCATTCGTCTTTTATTTAACACATGATGGCACTTCATGAAAATTACAAACACACCTTCCTTGCTTTTGCTGATGAAAATTGGTATAGGATGTGCTCAAGGTCACTGTTTTTTTTGCTGTTTTTTTTTCAGTTTCTTCTCTTTCTGTACTTAGCAGAGCAATATCACACAGTCAGCTGCCTTGCCTCCTGAGATACTCAAATATTGAAAGTATTTGTTGTGATTTGTTGAGTGATTTCTCACAGCTGAAGATGGAAATGGGGATGATTATCAAAACCATTTGGTGGCACCTCTCTTCAGGTGGTGCCAAGACCACATACACTGTCTGCTCAACCTTAAACTAGATCTTTATCTCACCCTACCTTCCCACCTCCACCCCCCCACTCTGTCATCAAACTATCCTCCTGTCTGAACCACAGTCATGGCCTCCAAATGGGTCCCTCTGTTGTCACTCCGCCTCTCTGCAGTGGAGTCACCAAGAGCAGCACTCTGGGCTCATCACACCACGCTCAGACCCTCCAGTGACTGTCTGTCACTCAGAATGACATCTCATAAAAGCCTGCAGCTCACAGGCTCCACTAGGACCTGGCTCTCCACTTCCTCCCAGACTTACCTCCTCCTTCTGCCACCTTCCTCGCTCAGATTATCATGTGGGTCTTCTTGCTGTTCTTAAATATTCCCTCCCATAATCTTTGTCCCGTCACTTAATCCATTTAAGTATCTGTTTAAAGGCTGCCTCCTGAGCAGGTCTTTCCTGGCCTTACTACCCCAAGGAAGAAACCTCTTTTCTCCTCGGTAGCATCTCTCTGTAGCCCCTTGCTGTTGTTGCTAGGTGCTATTGAGTCAGTTCTGATTCTTAGTGACCCCTATGGTCAACAGAATGAAACACTGCCTCGTCCTGCATCATCTGCAAATTGCTGCTCTGTTTGAGCCCTTACCTGCCCTTGCTTTCTTCATAGCACTTACTATGACCTGAATTTATTGCTTGTTTTTATTTATTTATCTCCTCCCTGTCAGTGAACAGGGACATAGTCTATCATTTACAGCTATATTCTAGCTCCTGGAACATGTATCTCAATGGGGGGTGGGGGTGGGAGATTCAAAACTCCCAGCATTTCAGTTAACTACCGAGCATGTGCACTGTTCAATTCACCTCAGAACTCCAGCATACACCAGTGCAGGTGTTTAAGATTTGTTGACTGAATTAATCTTCAGTATTACCTACCAACTTAACGTGATTACATATTTGCTCATGAAATTTTTCAATAGAATTTTGTAGCAAGAGTACTTGGGAACCTGAGTTTGAAGAGCAAACACACACTGATGATTCAGTCATTGAGAGTCCCAAGTACTCAAGACGCCAAGCAAGACAAGAGATGTCTAGGAAGCCAGTTGAGCCCACTGGGGAAATCATAATCAGAACTGAAGTATTTGGATGTGTATCCACTAAGTCAGTTCTGAGTGCTTGTAGCTCCATAGGCCAGACTAGGACACCCCACAGGGCAGAATCCTGATGACACTATAGGATGAGCAATGGACTGTGAACCACAAGGTCAGCAGTTCAAACCCACTAGTCATTCTGCAGGAGAAAGATGGGGTTTTCTGGTTCTGTAAAGATTTACAGCTTCAGAGCCCCTATACAGGGTCAGTATGAGTCAGAATTTCAACTCAATGGCAGTGAGCTTAAGCCTGAATCTTACAGAAATACATATTTCTTCCAAGGAGGACCCGGTGACTTCAAACGACCAACCTTTTGGAGAACAGCTGGAAGCTTAACCACTGCACTACCCGGGTTTCAGTACAGGTACAGAACTACTTATTTAATCAACAACAGTAAATGTAACTAAACATTTCTTCTAATTACTACCACAAAACAGCTGAGAAGAAGAAGACTAAACATGAAAGGAAAAACACTAGGCCCATGTGCTTGGTTCTTGGGCTGAGATGTCATTGTGGCACTTGCGGCAGAGTTGTTCTGGTCTGTTGTACTCAGGGCAGCCATTTCTTGGTCACTGTTGGGTAACCGTCTTCTCTTCTCAAGTCAACCCTCCCAGGCCACCCTGATCCTGCCCCAGGATGGTCCATGTGAGAAAGGATGGACTTTCCATGTGAGAAAGGATGGACTCCCCTCTCCCCACACTCAACTCCCAGCCCTACCTGTAGGATATCAAATGCCATTTGAAGGAAGAAACAAGCCCATTATTTTATTTCTTTAAATCTTGAGGTCCAAGGAAACAATGCTAAGTCTTGATGGAAAAAGGCAGAGTCACAGATGCAAGAATTAGCAAGGAATGTTGTTAGGTTGACAAAGAAGCCTGTGCTGACTAGGGTTGTGGGAGGTGCTTGTTGGGGATTTTGGGGAAAGGAGGTTGGCTAAGGAAGGCTATACCATGATGTGGGAATGTGGATTTTCCTATACAGAGAAGGCCCATCTAAGGTGGTGGGGCGGGGGGGTGAGGTACAGGAGGGTGAGTATCGTATTCAGTGCAGATTACTCTGAAGGGTCCTGGTGGTGCATGGGTTAAGCATATGATGGGAGAAAGACTTGGCAATTTGCTCCTCTGAATCGAGATTACAGCCAAAAAAACCCCTCTGGGACAGTTCTACTCCCTCACACGAGGTTACTGTGAGTCACTGTGGACTTGATAGCACCTATAACAACAACAAAAGGAAAGAGTAGGTCCTCTTCTGAGAAGTTTCTCAGCTATAAAATGTTGGTTTCAAGTTTCTTTTGGTCACCTGGATTCAGCCATGCCTAAAGTCAGAAACTATTTAGTTGTGTAAGTCTCAAATTCTGTTTACTTTTTATTGAGTTGTGTTTCTGCCATTGTAACCAGAAGTGTGATTGTTTCAAAAGGTCTACATTGTTGCAGGAATTTTGTGCAAATACTGCATCTGTTCTTGTCTAAATCCAGCTTGAATTTCTGGCAGGTCCTTGTTAATGTACTACTGTAGTCTTTTTAAAATTATCTTTAGCAAAATTCTACTTGCATGTGATATTAATTATATTATCCTATGATTTCTGCATTCTGTTGGGTCATTTCTCTTTGGAATGGACACAATTTCCAGTCAGTTGGCCAGGTATTTGTCTTCCAAATTTTTTGGCAGCTCAAGAAGACAAAAGTCAAATATTATAATGAACTGTGCAAAGACCAGGAGTTAGAAAACCCAAAGGGAAGAACATGCTCAGCATTTCTCAAGCTAAAAGAACTGCAAAAATACATTCAAGTCTTGACTTGAAATATTGAAGGATTCTCTGGGCAAAAAGTTAAATTATGTGGAAAGCATCAAAAGAAGATGAAAAAATACACAGTCACTACCATAAAGAAATGGTCGATGCTCAGTCATTTCAAGAGGTAGCATATGATCAAGAGTCAATGATACTAGGAAGCAGAGACAGATAGGGGAGGCTCCTTGGCAGAGGCACGGATAAACTAGAGAAGGTGCTTCCCGGAGCAGCCCCAGAGTTTTTGATCTTGTACAAGGTAATGGGCACCATACTTGCCTACTGGTGGAGAAATCTGACTGTGAAAAAGGAAAATACAGTGATTGCTGAGTCGGTCTGGATGCAGGATGTTTGTGGCGACTTCTAGGCCTGGGCTGAGATCAGAGGGCAGGGCCACAGCCATGCTGGTAAAGTGACACAGTGCTAAAAACTGTGGAACTTCTGGAAAAAGAGGTGTAAAAGACTACACTTTTCTATCCTTCTCTCCCCATCACACCCTCACTGCCCAGCCCAGACACCTTCAGGTGGGTGGGAGCACACACCCCAAAATGGTCCAGCATTGCACCCACAGTTTTCCCATGGCACAGGGAGGAGGTTCCTGGGATCCCCATTGGTCCTGCAGCCTGATCCTTTGGCAGCTTCTTATGATGTCTGACTCTGGGATCAAGCCCTAAACTTGATCTGGGAAGGACCTTTTATATCTGACTTACCTAGCAAGAAAAAAAGCAGGCCTGGCCATATAGCCAAAACCTATGTGCGCTTTGTAAAACCTCAATGTAAACGGCAAGAGCTGACACCAACTATTATGTACAAGAACACAGCTATTTTGAGAATTATGCTGTGCAGTCACAGATACCTAACTGACCTTCAGAAATAAAAATAATGGGCAATTTTTCTTCCATTCATTTCTCAGTATCTATCTGTGCACCTCCATAGTGGTGACTAGAGGAGGGGCCTGTGTGAGTGGACACCCCCACCTACTACTGGAGGTTTCTACAGTGCACACACAC
>NW_006408715.1:2578441-2581381 GCF_000296735.1 Chrysochloris asiatica | reverse complement strand
TTTGCCCAATGCAATATGTCGTATGAAAAAGAGTCAATGTTTTGAAAGGAAGCCTGGTGGCACGATGGCGGAGTGCTCAGTTGCTAACCTGAAAGGTTGGATATTTGGACCCACAGTTGCTCCATGGGAAAAAAGACCTAAAGACTGTGTGGTCAGTTCTATGCTATTACATGGTCGTTGGTTTCCTGTTGTGGCGCTACATGATAAACACTGGACTGCGAACCACAAGGTCAGTGGTCCAAACCCACCAGCTGCTCCCCGGAAACCCTATACAAAATCGCTATGAGTCAGAACAGACTTGATGGCACTTAACAACAACAACTATTTTGAAGACCTGAGCTCATTGTTTCCAGACACCCCAGGTCTCTGGATATCTGCTTCTTAATCTCTTCACGGCCATGAACCTTCAATAATCTGAGGAAAATTGGCTCATCTTCCCAAGAAAATGTGCTTTGGCACATACAAAGCAGTCTGAATATACCTCAAGGGTGTTTACAGATTCACTGACTCTATCATTAGCCCCATGTTAAGAACCCCAGATCTAAATAAATGGAAACAAATCTTAAATTGGAAAAAAAGAATCACTATGCCTTGTTGCTGGTTAGAAGTAAAATGGTAGTACAGCCTGGAAGAAAATTCAAATTCCTTATCCTGTGTCATTGGTTCTGAGGACACATGCTTATCCATGTATTGCTTTTTTTAAAGCACAGAGATGGAAAAATAGTTCCTTTTCATTGATCTTGCTATATGATGCAAAGGTATAAGAAAAAGGCTAATTAAGAGGACCCCAACTCTGTACCCTTCCCCAATGCTACCAGAGGATGTCTTGCTTTTTCTACCATATCAGCCTCCCTGGGAGGCACAAAGAGTTTGTGCTGCCCTACAACAACTAACCTAAAGGTTAGTGGTTTGAACCCTTCCAACAGTACTGTGGACTAAAGGCCTGGCAATCTGATTTTGTAAACATTACAGCTAACCAAACTCTATGGAGTTGTTCTACCTGTTACATGGGGTCGACATGCATCTAGTCAACTGAGTAGTAATGGGTAACAGTTACTATAGCAGGTAATATTCCATGGTGTATTACATAGCCCATAATACCCCATGGTGTCTTTGCCTGGTTGTTTGTCTGTCTCCAACACTACAAAATCCCTTGAGACACAATTGTCCTCTTCACCTTAGTAACCTCAGTTCCTGACACAAACTAAGCAATCCTTAAATATTTGTTGAGTGAATGAATGAATGCAAAAGTAGAAGAATAAACACATAAGGGTGGATAAGATATACAATCATGATTAGGTTACCTAAAAAAGCTAACATAATAGTCTTATCAAACTCTCTGAATTTTTATTGCAAATATTTAACCATTTAGTTATGTCTGCCTCATCTGAGTCTTCTTTCTTTTTCATCCTGTGCCCCTCCTCCCACCCCCCATCTTTTGTTTCTTAGCATAAAATGTGCCCTAGGGAATTCTATACCCATAGACAAGAATAATTCTAATCTCAAGAACTCAAGCAGCAATATTGGAAGATGTCTTGAATATTCTTAAAGCATATGTCCCCACCCAGGGAGCATGAAGTACTACTGTCAGGTTGGAGCAAGGTATAGCAGAGTATGACATTTTGTTCTCTGAATGAGGTGCTCTTGTGAATATTAATTCTCTAACTTTAGGATAGACGACACTCCTGTGGAATAGGTCCCCAAGCCATGTAGTCCCCACCAATATGGAAGCAGGATTGTGGGAGAAGATGGTATAGGGATCAAGGGATATCTTGGAGGCAGAATTAAGAAAACACCAGATTTTGAGGCTGTTTATACAGTTTGGAGATGAGAAAGGTGGCAAGAGAATCTAAAAAACTAAAAGCAAAGGCAAAACAACCATTTGCAGAGAAGTCTTTGAGCCCTAAATGCCTAGCTGCCTTTCAGTCTCTCACGAAATTGATTTCCGCCCCTTGGAGAAACTGTTTCTGTGACTGACCTACTTTTTCACCTGAAAGATGTGCTCACTGAAGTGTTCTTCTCCCTTAACTGAATAAAAACCAAGAAATTACAACCCCCAAACTTCTTTCTTTTGCTCTTGGACATCCATGTTATGGAACAGTGCACATTAGCTAAGACTGATCATCTATACCAATACTGGACATTGGGACTTTCTGTGATGATGACAATGTTCTGTATCTGAGCTGTCCAGTAAGACAGCCACAAGCTACATGCTTGAAATGTGACTAATGACATGACTGGGGAACTGAATTGTTAGTTCTTTCATTTTAATTAATGTAAACTTAGTCACCTAAGTTCCCAAACCAAAACCAAACATGCTGCCATCGATTTGGTTTCTGTGACTGTGAGTCTCTACAGCAGCAGACAGGCTTATCTTTCTCTCAAGGAGCCACTGGTGGGTTTGAATCACCAAACTTGCTGTTGGCAGCCCAGTGCTTATCTTACAGTGCCACCCGGGCTCCTTTGTTAGTGGCTACCATGTTGGAGCTCTGGTAGCATAGTGGTTACGAATCAGGCTGCTAACCTCAAGGTCGGCTGTTCAAAACTACCAGCGGTTCCACGGGAGAAAGATGTGGTGCTCTGCTCCTGTACAGATTTACAGCCTCGGAAACCCTGTGCAGGGTCACTATGAGTCGGAACCTACTCCACGGTATTTAACAACAACAACAACAACAATGTTGGATATAATAGATCTAAATAATGGTGTCAAAAAGAGTTTCTAGTCATATTGTTGAGTGAGAAAAACAGCAAATTTTAATGTTATATATCTCTGGTAGTGTAGTGGTTACGAATCGGGCTGCGAACCTTAAGTCAGCGGTTCGAAACTACCAGCCGCTCTCCGGGAGAAAGATGAGGCTTTCTACTCCCGTAAAGATTTATACCCTCAGAAACCCTGTACAGGGTCGCTATGGGTCGGAACCGACTCGATGGCACTTAACA
>NW_006408715.1:2570640-2572886 GCF_000296735.1 Chrysochloris asiatica | reverse complement strand
GGGGAAACTTTGCCTTTTTGGAATTTACAGTCTCGGCTTTTAGGGAAGGTTTTTACATTTATCTGTGGGTACCCAGGGCTCATGTATGGAATTATTAACCAGCATAACTGAATAATCAGATAAGGGACATTTTGCTATGTCTGCTAGGTGGCTAAAGTCTGATCCTCAGAGCCTATGGTTTGGACGGTCAACAAAGCATGGGCCCACGGGGCCTTGAACTCCTGACTGGGTCTGCACGGTCTGCATCAGATTTGTCTCTACTTTTATATTGTTTCTGTTTTGGGTCCTTTTGGTCTCACTTTTTTCCCGGGAGTGGGAGCTTTATCCCCCTACCTTACCCAATAAGAGACAGAAATCATGTCTATATAGTCAAGCTACAAGCATAACCCATAATATCCCACCCTCTGGACAGCAGCCAATGCCAGCTGCTAGGCATTACATGTGAAAGGGGGAGCCTATCTCCAGATCACATCCACCAGGAGATACTCACTCAGCTTAACACAGCAACATACATTCATTTAATCATTAAAAACCCATTTAGTCATTAAAAACTACTGAAAATGTCTAAGAAAAAAGAACAATAGATCTCAGCCCATGTCAAAACCAGAAAAGAGTAACTAAGACAAATGAGGTGGAGGCAGACATAGACGCTGCACTATAACAAAGCTTTGGATCTGCCTGAGAAGGAATTCAGAAGATTGATATGGAGACAAATTCAAATGCTACACAAAGGGGTTGAGGAAAATAAGGAAGGAGTCAGAGAAATGCTACAGGAGCAATCAAAAAAGATAGATATATCATTGGAAATAACTCAAAGCCTGCAAAAAGAGGTCCAGATAATTAATAAGTTATCAGAAATGGACAATCCACTGAAAGAGCAAAGGAGTAGAATTGAAGAGGTGGAAGCCAGAACCAGCAAACTGGAAGGCAAATCTCTCAATACTGCTAAGACAGAAGAGCAAGCAGGAAAAAAAGGATAAAAAAATCAGAAGAGAGTCTAAGATTCATGCTGGATAACATGAAGAGGAATAAATTAAGAATTATTGGCTTCCCGCAATTCCAGAACAGGATGAACCACAGAAGTCCACAGAGGAGATAATTGAAAACTATCCCTAACATCTTGAAGGATGAGAAGATACACATTCAAGAAGCTGAACGAACCCCAGGAAGGATAGACCCCAAAAGAACAAATTCATGAACAGCACCACAAAAATAACATAATGACAACAATTAATTCATACCAACTGATAATTACACTGAGTGTCAATGGATTAAATGTGCCAGTGAAGATACAGAGAGTGGCAGAATGGATAAGAAAACAAGACCCTTCAATATGCTGCCTGCAAGAGACACATCTTACACACAAAGACAAAAATAGACTAAAAGTTAAAGGAATGAAAAGAAATATACCAAGCTAATTGCAATGAAAAACAAGCTGGAGTGGCAATACTAATCTGTGATAAAACAAACCTTAAGGCAAAAACCATGATAAGAGATAAAGAAGGACATTATCTCATGATTAAAGTGTCAGTTGAACAAGAAGACATAAACATAATAAATATCTATGCTCCCAATAAGAGAGCACCAAGATATATAAAGCAAACCCTACTAGAATTGAAGAAAAAAATAGACAAATCTACAGTTACTGAGGGAGATTTTGATATGCCATTTCAAAAAGGGATAGAAAAACCAGAAAGAAACTCAACTAAGTTACAGAGGAACTATACAGCACAATCAACCAAGTTGACCTCATAGATGTGAACAGAGCTTTCAATCCAACTACAGCACAATACACATTCTTTTCCAGTGCACATGGAACATTTTCCAAAATTGACCATGTGTTAGGTCACAAAGGAAGCCTCCATAAATTTATAAACATCAAAATACTACAAAGCATCTTTTCAGACCACAATGCC
Organism: Chrysochloris asiatica; assembly: GCF_000296735.1. Lineage (NCBI taxonomy): Eukaryota > Metazoa > Chordata > Mammalia > Afrosoricida > Chrysochloridae > Chrysochloris > Chrysochloris asiatica. Next base: position 2,570,970 of record NW_006408715.1, on the reverse strand, counting down.
ATAAAACTAGAAATCAACAATAAGAAAACCAGGGAAATAAATTTTAATACATGGAAACTGACTAACACCCTGTTGAAAAGTGACTGGATCATAGAAGAAATTAAATGTGAACTCACAAAGTTCCTAGAAACAAATGGGAATGAAAACACAACATACCAAAATCTTTGGGACATGGCAAAAGCAGTGCTGAGAGGATAATTTATTGCAATAAATGAGCACATCCAAAAAGAAAAAAGAACCAAAATTAACACATTAACACAGCATCTACAACAATTAGAAATAGACCAACAGAGGGAAACTAGAGTCACCAAAAGAAAAGAAATAATAAAG
>NW_006408715.1:2541385-2568133 GCF_000296735.1 Chrysochloris asiatica | reverse complement strand
TAATTGCTGGCGAGGATGTGGAGAGACTGGGATCCTCCTACATTGCTGGTGGGATTGCAAAATGGTCCAACCTCTCTAGAAAACAATATGGCACTTCCTCAGAAGATTGGAAATAGTGATACCTTATGATCCAGCAATTCCTCTACTTGGCATTTATCCACAAGAACTACAAGCCATAACATGAGTAGATATATGCACACTAATGTCCATAGCAGCATTATTTACAAGAGCAAAAAGATGGAGACAGCCTAAGTGTCCATCAGCTGAAGAATGGATAAACAAACTGTGGTACATACACACAATGGAATGTTATGCTACCTTGAAGAATAACAAGGAAGCTGCAAGCCACTGCATAACATGGATGAACATTGCGAACATTATGCTGAGTGAAATTAATCAGTCACAAAAGGAGAAATTCTGCATAGGACCATTATTGTAAAAGATTAAGAGAAAGTACCCCCACTAAAAGGGGGAAAAATTATTTGCTGGTTACCGGGGTTTATGGGGTGGGTTGAGGAGAGGGATGGTAAGATGGAGCACAGGGTAGGGAATAGACACAGGATAGTTTGGGTGCTGTGGTGGGAGCAATACACTAGAAGGGGGAGGGAAATGGAAGAACAAGGTGGATGGGAGAAGAGTTAGGCAGGTTTGCATGGGCTAAGTGGGACAGAGGTAAATAATGACATATGCGCAACCTTGGAACAACAGGGTTCTGGGATACAGGGATTGAGGCATGGTTTGAATGGGTAAAAGAGGGGAAAGAATGTTAAGATGCTTGGCTATATTTTGAATCTTGCTTTCCCTTATCTATTATTGTAAAATAGACTCTTTAGGGGGAGAGAAAGGAATAGCCAGAAACATCACCATAGAAAGCTTGTAAGTCCGTCTTCACCCTCAAACTGATTGGAATAACTAAAATGGAACTACAACATGCCCAGTGAAGGAGGCTTCCTGCAGAGCCTTTGCATTGCATAAGACCATAGGTGGAATCCTGATCCTCATCCAGAACCTTTTGAGGTGGGAAATCTCCACTGAAAGGACAAGCAGACCAGCCTGGAGCGGCTAGAAGAACAGAAGATACTACCTGAAAGAAAGAACAGCAGGAAAAATCAAAAACAATAATGAAAGTTTGATTGGTCTCCAGGCGCCATCAAGGCAAGTGGTCAAGTCCTCTCAGGTCAAACCACCTTCCAAGACAAAGACTCAAGGGGAATACATGAGCAGGCATGTGGTCTTGCTGCCAAGCATGTTGGCCACCAAAAAGGGGAAGAGGGAGAAAAAAACAGCAATGAAGTTGTGAGCTAAATCCGACCACATTCAATAGACTCCTGTCAACCTGGGTTGAGACATGGCTGGTCAGCAGTATGGTGAGACCTAGGGACTCCTAGGCCCAGGGACAGGGACATGGCCACAGAGGACTAAAGCGGAGAGTGAAGCCTCTGGCTGATATGAAGTGAGGGGAAATGCACAAGAACATCCATACTTCCAGATTGTATCCATTTGACATGGGTTCAATGGCTGGATGCCCAGAACTCAACTAGAGGAAGAAAGAAGAGGAAAAAAAAGTAATCCATTACTTTGATGAACTTGACCTATGCGCGTAGATGTAGTAGATCAAAAGAGGGAATGAATCTTTACATCGAGGATTATTCCCAACACAGGATTGACAGGGATGGGCAACTTAGATATTGGCTACCCAAAAGGTGGGAGGGGGCCTACAAAGGCACAAAGTGACTGGCTTACAAGCTTTCAAGAGGGAACCTAGTTTCAGAGGGTGCAGGGGAAAGTAGACATTTCCAACCTGTCTGGACAGAGCTGGTGAAAGGAGATGGGAATAAGGCTCTGGTGGTTTAATAGTGAATAATTGATATCAGGACTGGTTGTGAGTGCTGCAAATGTAAAGGTAGACGTTTTGTAACAAAAGGAGGGCAGTGGCTGATTTTCCAGTCCAGGAGTGGAGGACCCTAGGACCATCAGGGGAGAAGAGCAGAGTGCAGGACCCTATCCAGAAATGCAGCAACGCCAGAGATGGAGGCAGAGATGATGACATGAGAGATGGAGATTCTGGACTCTGGGAGGGAGAGGGGCTGTGTGCTGACCACCAGAGGGCAGTCTTGCGGAGTGTACCCTTTGGCTATTTGATGATGCATGCAGGGAATTGTAATCATTGCAATGAAACGAAATAAGATAGGATGAATGTAAAGATAATGTTCTCCTATGTAAACTAACACATAATTCACAATAAAAACTTTAAAAAAAAAAGTTAATGATGCCGAAGGAAGAAGTCCAAGGTGCACTTGAAGGCATCGGTAAGGAACAAGGCTCCAGGAATTGATGGAACACAAACAGAAATATTTCAATAAACTGATGGAGCACTGAAAACACTCACTCATCTATGCCAAGTATTTCTTAGATTGTATGAATACTAACAACATATTACTTTGTAAAATTTGTGCTACATTGAATTATATGTCATTACAACATGATTAGTAACAGAACAGAGCTCTTTGTTCCTTCTTCCTGTCCTTTAATTGCTGCTTTATTCTTAAAAGTTATTGTTACAAATTCACAAATACTAATTACCACAATCTTATAGTGAAAACACCAGGAAATCAACAAAATCATCGATTAAAAACACTGGCAGAAATGAAAATGACAGTTTGTACTTGCAGCATGTGCAGACAAAACTCATGATTCAAAATGTCCTCGTAATTGGGCCATACAGATGTGAGCTTATGTGCTGTGGAATTGGTTGCAAATCGTAGTGATTGTATAGGGTTTCCGAGGCTGTAAATCTTTTGTTGTTGTTAGGGTGCCATCGAGTCCTTTTTTGACCCAAGTGACCCAAAGAACAACAGAATGAAACACTGCCTGGTCCTGTGCCAACCTCACAATCACTGTTAGGGTTGAGCCTATTGCTGTTGGCACTGTACCAATCCATCATGTTCAGGGTCTCCCTATATTTTGCTGACCCTCCACTTTACAAAGCATGGTGCTCTTCTTCAGTAACGGTTCCTCCTGATAATATTTCTGAAGTATGAGAGGCGAAGTCTAGTCATCTTAGCTTCTGAGGAGCATTCTGGTTGTGCTTCTTCGAACACAGATTTGTTTGTTCTTCTGGCAGTCCATGGTACTTTAAATATTCTTCTCTAACATCGTAGTTCAAATGCCTCAATTCTTCTACTGTCTTCCTTATTCACTATCCAACTTTCATATGTATATGAAGCTACTAAAATACCATGTCTTGGGTCAGGAACACCTTAGACCTCAAACTGACGTCTTTATTCTTGAACACTTTAAAAGGATCTAGTACAGCAGATTTCCCTAATGGTACATTTGATTTCTTGACTGCTGCTTCCATGAGTGTTAATGGTTGATCCAAGCAAAATGAAGTCTTTGACAACTTCAACCTTTTCTCTATTTATCATAACATTATTTATTAGTCCCATGGTGAGGATTTTTGTTTTCTTTACATTGTGGAACATTCTGTTTTCTTTATATATCAAAGGCTGTGATATGTAAATATCACAATATGATATGTCTTTGATCTTCATCAGTAAGTATTTCAAGTCCTGTTCATTTTCATCAAGCAAGGCTGTAACATATGCATATCACAGGTTGCTAATGAATCTTCCTCCAATACTGATACCATGTTCTTCTTCATATAAATCTTTATGAGAACAGAAAGCCCCATCTTTCTCCCGCAGAGTAGCTGGTAGATTCGAACTGCTGACCTTTCAACTCGTAATCCAGGGTACCTTATAACTATAGGATACATGTCTTTAAAATATTAAATTTCTACTGAAGCACTGCACAGAACTTTTCTAGACAGTTATTTGGTGTCATTCCCTCTGGCAATGCCACCTGGGGTGGTATGCACTGCCTGCCTGCATCCCACAGCTCCCAATGGGATGCCACTACCTCTGAGGGGTTCTGAGGCAGTACCCTGCACTCAAATATGGTCATGTTGTTGTTGTTAATTCCTTTGAGTTGGTAATAGTCCTGCACAGAATATATGAATATTCAAGGTAACGGGATAAAGATGCTAAACAGTCTCACACCAGCTCAGCTCAGGTTTAGCAAGTCAGATGAGTCACAAACTTGCTTTAAGCTCCACTTTTGGATAAGAGACTCTGGGTAAGGAGCATGCCCCGTGTTGCTAGAGGGGAGAAAGGTGGGGGGTCAAATGGGGTCAGAAAGGCTGGTTTATGAAGCTACTGCAGAGGTGGTGGTGAGACATTGGGAGGGTACAACACTGGCAGTGGGCATGGACAGTTGGGGTAGACACAGAGCTATTCAGGAGCAATAATCACCAAAAAGAAAACAGAAAGAAAGAAAGAAAAGAAGGAATTATCTGGAAAAAAAAAAAACAAACAAACATCAGAGTCTTTCTTCTGCCACTAGAGGGCAGAAAGGATTCAGAATCAAGCTGTTCACCAATTGTTGCAGCATCTGCTTGTTGTTGTTGTTGTTAAGTGCCGTCGAGTCGGGTCCGACCCATAGCGACCCTGTACAGGGTTTCCGAGGGTGTAAATCTTTACGGGAGTAGAAAGCCTCATCTTTCTCCCGCGGAGCAGCTGGTAGTTTCGAATCGCTGACCTTAAGGTTCGCAGCCCGATTTGTAACCACTACGCTACCAGAGCTAGTTCATTTATATAGAGGGGAATCCAAGACAGACCAAAAGCTGTGTCTTTGATTAATACATTTCAGATATAAAACAATGATATATTCCTCAGTATATGTAAAAATATATGTGTGTGTCTGTCATAAATTTACATGTATATAGTCTTTTTTTTTTTTAGCTATTATTGTGAATTAAGTGATAGTTTACATGGGAGAACATCAGTTTTGCACTCATCCTATCATATTTCGTTTCATTGCATTGATTACAGTCTCCTCCATGCATCATCATTCAACAGTATTTGCTTTTATCCCCTCTGTTTTTTTGTTTGTTTTTTGATGTACACAAAAACACTCAGGAATAAATAATAATTTAAACAACCCAAGGGCACATTCTGTAAGCCTGCCTCTTGGCAGCCAGCATACAACCTTTCTCTTTCCATGAGTACAGAGTCCTCAGATGCTCCGTCTCTTCATGTAATCATCTCTGCCACGGTCTCTGGTGTCACTGCTTCTCTAGATAGAGTCCCACATTCTGCTTATGCTCTTCTCCCTTGATGGTCCCAGGGTCCTCTGTTCCTGGACTATAAGATCAACTACTCCTCCCTTTATGTTACAAAACCTCTACCTTTATGATTGTGACAATTGCAATTAGTCGTGATAACAATTACTCACTTTTGAATCATAAGAATCTTATCCCCATCTCCTTGCACGGAGACCCATTTAGACAAGATGAAATCTATTCAGGGGGTAATTTACCTTCTCCCACACTCTAAAACTAAACTCCCTCTTGAAAACTTGTAAGGCAGTCACTTTTTGCCTTTATAGCCTCCCCACCCCCATTTTAGGTAGCCAATGATGCCCATCTCTATCAACCCTGTGTACAGAGGGGATATGTTTGATCGTTGATGTGAAGACACCGTCCCTCTCGGTTGGTATTTTGAGCTACTACATCCATAAGCATAGGTCAAGTTCATCAAATTGTAGCAATTTACACTTGTTTCCTTTATCAAATTTCTTTATCTTCCTCTATTCAAGTTCTGATCATGAAGCCATCGAAGCTAGGTCAAATCGGTACTATATGCAAGTTAGGGCTTTCTTGTACACCTCCCCTCACTTTATATAAGCTGCATGCTTCACTCTCAGTTCTAACCCTCTGTGGCTATGTCCTTTTTCTTGGGCTTAGGAGTTCCCAGGTCTCACCATGTTTCAGACTAACTAGCCCTTCCTTTTCTCTCACTCATCTCCAGGTCTACGGGAGCCTATGGAACATGATCGAACTCAGCCCATATCTTCATTGTTGCCTTTCTCCCTCTTCCACTCACCAGTAGACCAACATGATCACCAGCAAGTTTACATGCCTACTCATGTGTTCCCTTTAAGTTTCAGTCTTGGAGGGAAGTTTATCCTGAAGGGACTTGATTACTTGCCTTGATGGCTCCCTGGCAAATAACTTGCTTATTCTTATAGTAGCTAATTAGACATCATTTTTGTTTTCAATTTTTACTGCTGATCTTTCTGTCAAGAAGTACCTTCTATTCATATAGCTGCTCCAGGCTAGTATGCATGTCCTTTCAAGTGGGAAAGTCCCACTTCAGGAAGTTCTGGATATGGCTCAGGATTCCACCTAAGGTCCTATACACTACAAAAGCTCCTCAAGAAGCCTATTTCACTGGGAAGTTCTAGAACCCCTTTTAGGTATTCCAATGAGTTATATGCTGAAGATAGGTTTACACGTTTTCTGTAATCATGTTTCACGATATTTCTTTCTATTCCACTCAAGTGTCTATTTTACAATAGTAGGCAAAGGAAACCAACATTCATAAGACAGGCAAGCACCTTAACATTATTTCCCCTCTTTCACCCATTCAGACTATGCCTTGATTCCTGTATCACAGAGCCCTGTAGTTTCAAGGTTGAGCATACATCACTATTTACTTCTGTCTCATTTAACCCATGCAAACCTGCCTAAGTGTTCCCCTATATGCCTTGTTTTTCCATCCCCTTGCCCCTTTTTGAGTACTGCCCTCCCCAACACCTGAACTATGCTATGTCTATCCCCTAACCTATGCTCTACCGTCCCCTCCCTCTCACCCTGGTAGCCAACAAAGATATTTTTTTTTCTTTCTTTTAGTATAGGTATCTTTTCTTAAACTTCATATTTTTAATGTTTCCATGTTCTTCTTGGAGTTTGATTTACTTGGTGGAAACCTGATGTGGCAGTAAGGGTTAATGAACCAGACTGCAAAGCCATTTGAACAGCAAGGTTGGCAGTTCAAGGTTACCAGGTGCTCCTTGGAAACCCTATACAGGGTCGCTATGGGTTGGAACCAACTCTACGGCACTCAACAACAATTTACTTGGTATGTTGTGAAGTATTTCTATTAACTTTTTCCTCCATTTAAAACAGTCTATTTTACCTTGGAATCTAACTGACTTCTTTATCACCTAGCTCTCTGTTCCTGTATTTTCACCTTCTTTCACACTGTAGTTGTTTTGATCCCATATCCTTTGAATTCATTCTTGTAATTCTGTTCTATCCTTGACTCTTGCATCCATCGATTGAGTTACAGGTGATGTTGCCATGTCTGTCAATCTCTGGTTGTTTTCTGTTCTTGTTGGTTCTCAGTCCAAAGAATTACCTTTAGGATGTTTTGAAGTGCTGGGTTGGCTTTGGCAAAGTCCTGTAGCTTCTGTTTATCCTGGAATGTTTTTATTACTCCATCGTATTTGATTGACAGCTTTGCTGGGTAGACAATTCTTGGGTGGCAGTTTTTTTTCTTTCAGGGTTTTATGTATGTCTTCCAGTTGTCTTCTTGCTTCCATGGTTTCTGTGGAAAAATCAGAGCTTAATCTTATTTGCTTGTCTTGGTAAGAAACACTTCTCTTTTCCCTAGCTGCTTTCAGGATTCTATCCTTGTCTTTCATTTTGGAGAGCTTGATTATCATATGTCTTGGGGATTTTCTTTTGGGGTCTATCCTTCCTGGGGTTCACTGACCTTCTTGAGTGCTTATCTGTTTGTTTTTTGGGATGTTAGGGAAGTTTTATTCCAGAAGTTCTTCAACTATCTCCTCTCTGGACATCTGTGATTCTTCCTATAACAGAATTCCAATAATTCTCAAGTTATTCCTCTTCATGTTGTCCTGCATGAATCTCAGACTTTCTTCCGATTTTTTCATTCTTTTTTTTTTTTTTTTTTTTTTTTCCTGCTTGTTCGTCTATCTTAGCAGTATTGAGAGATTTGTGTTCCAGCTTGCCGGTTCTGGCTTGTATATCTTCAGTTCTACTCTTTTGCCCTTTCAATGTATTGTCCATTTTTTATATTTTATTATTGTTTGGACCACCTTCCAGTGCTATTTCTATTTTATTTTATTGGTCCTGTAGCACTTTTCTGACTTCTTCCTTATTTTTCTCAACCCCTCTGTGGAACATTTGGAAACACCTCAATCATTCTCCTGAATTACTTCTGAGACAGTTCCAAAGCCTGCCCTCCTTCCAATGAGAAGTCTATGTCTACCTCCAGCTCATTTGTTTCAGTTACTCTATCTTGTTTCTGGACATGTGCCGAAATCTCTGACTGTCTCTTGGGCATCTTCAATATTTATATATGTTTTCAATACTTAGATGAATATATGTTGACATATTATTAAGCTTTCTGATTGCCTCTAGGTAGATGTGATCAGGAGATGGGCTTTCCTTTTCACTCTTCTTATTATTTAACTCAGAGTAACTGTAGCAGGTGTTGGCTGTCCATCTGGGGTATAATTGCTGGGATTGTCTCTTGCCTGGATGGTGGGATTTTATAGGGTGTGATTGTAGCATGGCTATATGACTACAATTGCTATCTCTTCTTAGGTAATGTAGAGAAAGAAAGAGCCCCCAAAGTAAAAGTAAGAACCAAAAATAAATAAATAAAAACAAAAGCAAAAAAAAACCAAAAATAAAACCACAACAGCAAATAAAAAAACAAAAAACCCAGATTGGATACTACAGCATATAATTGCAAAAACAAAAAAAAAACAAAAAACTGTAGCAAAATATGAGTATGACCTTACCACCTCTCGCTTAGCCAGCCAGAGCCATTCTTGGAGACTGTTCCGTTTTAAGCAGTTACTGTTGACTTCTCCCACTCAGTGCAGATTTTTCCACTAGGTAAAAGCAGAAGCTAGTGAGATGAGGTGACCTTCTTGAGGACACAGACTGTTTAAGGTCCTTCATTAAGTTCCCAAGAATTGAGGTCCAAGCTGTCTCTGCTTGACGCAGAAGGGGCTGTAATCCTGGTTAGTTGAAAGGACAAGTGAAGGCAAGGTGGTACTCCCAATTTCTACCCATTTCCCATTTTTGGACTTATCCACTCCCAGGCCCCTGTTTCACCAGCCCTGATACAAAACTGCCTTTCCCAGGATTTCCGCAGCTCCCGAGTGACACCTCCTCTTTATGGGTACAGATATGAACTTGACACCTCATTCCAACTGCAAACCCAGATAAGGGCCAACTCCAGTGTGGGAGTACCCAGTAAGCAAGTGAAACATGGGTTCACTTGTGCTTACTTATTAATCTGTAGTGACTAATTTCACAGTTTTTGTTTTCACCACCTCAGCGAATCAGTTTTTAGGTATGGCTGCCATCTGTCTGTCTCCCAATCCCACAGCACCCTCCTATAAAACCAAAGCTTCTTTTCATATTAATAATCCCTCAAAGGGCCAAAGTACCCAGTAAGCAAGGTAAGCATGTGCTTACTTGTGCTTTCTTACTAGTCTGCAATAAACTGGTTTACATGAATCTCAACACACCCTCCGCTTTATGGACCCAGGCCACTTTCTCTTTGACTCAGAAGTTTTGAACCCCGGCTTCCCATGAAATACCTCACCCCACCTAGAAACACAGTCGAGGGCAGCCTCCAGTCTTAAAGGATTCTACAAGTCTAAATCTTTCTTGTTGTGAAGCTGGATCTTCTGTTGCATATTGTGGCATCCTTTATGGGCCATTTTTCTGGATGCACAATCTTGTGCTAACAGAGGAGTCCTTGGGTAGTATTACTCTGCATAGCTTACTGTAAGTTTGTAGGTTAGAGTTGGCCTAGAGGCTCCTCGGAAGAAAGACCTGGCAATCTACCTCTCCCTGTGGCACCCAGCTGTGCTCTACATACCCTGGGTAGCCTAGAGAGTCAAGGTTGACCTGGACATTTCTTCCCCAGCCAATAGCTTTAGGCCATGTTTATATGTAAAACCAGTTACAACACTCTGAGATCACAAGGTACATCCTATCACACCTATACAGACAAGTGTGATCAGGGCAATTCATTTGAGCTCCAAATAAAAGTTTTTAATAAAGTTATTAAAGTCTAGGTTTTTCCTGTTGGAGTATGAGTCATCTCAGCTTTCAAAGATAATCTTGAAAGTGGAAACATGGGTGGGTACAGGATGCTTAAAATTCAGTCAAGAGAATGAAACTGCAAGAAAGCTCATTGTAGCACAAACAGCATTATTAAATTCACTGGTAGTAAACGGATAAATTGTTCTATAAATACTCCATGAGAAGTATCCACTGGGCAGCAACTGTGGTTGCACTTGGAAAGCCTAATGGACCAGTGGATTTAGTACACGGTCCCATAAATCCCAGATCACAAGGCAGAGGGGGGTGAGCCAGCAGAAAGGTTAAATAATGCCATGATCAGAAACAGGCCCTCATCTCTGTGGGCTGGCAGGCCCATTCAAAGCAAAATTTCATAACTCTAAACCTTTAATTCCAATTCAACACAACGATGTGGATAAGTTCGTTTTGGTATTAAAGTTTTTCCTCTTGCAGTATCCAGCACTTTATTAGCTAGTAATATCTGAAAGCTTTTCATGTGGCAGTGAAGAGAGTAATTTTTAAAATATTTTTTCTAATAATAGGGAAGGGGGAGTGTGGTTAGAAGAAAAATCCCAAAAAATCCCTGTCAGGATTGGTGTCTTATTTTTCCCTGTTATTTTTTGCTCAAAGAAAATTGTCCATCTTTTACTCTGTTTCAGGGCTGTAGAACTTAGGAGGAATTTCATGATGATTTTTACCTGAGTAAAGAAAAACGAAACACTTTATCAGTCACTAGGAGATTCAGATAGTTAATTCTCAGTCCCATGCACTGTGGAATGTTTGTTTTGTCTTTCCTAGACCGCAGAGTTTGTTCTCTGCTTTGGTTTGCAGGTGGTAATTTTATATTAAACCGTTTTAGTCTTTTTCATAGGAATGTGGTCGTAATGGTGATAGTTGCACAAGATACTTCTACATTGAGGAACTTGCAATCAGTGAGATGAAGCAAATGTATATGAATTGTTGAATGTAAAACTTATCTACTCTGTCAATATCCATCCAATTCACAATAAAATGTTTTTTTAAATGTGGAGAGAAACATACACTACTCATTCAACAAATGTTTATATGTTCAGTACATTGACAATGTTACATGTCTATTTAACACGCATACTTGAGTGAACAAGCCCCCAGTTATTCTCATGGAATCTTCCTGCCTCATTCTCAAGAGCCCAGACTCATTCTCGGCCAATCTTCCTCTCATTCAACATGCTGAGCATGCTGGCCATGCTCCTGTCAGGTTATCTTCACTTTGGGGTGAAGTCTGCTGCTGCAGAACCTCAGCAAACCTAGCTCATTCTCCTTCCCTTCTTTTACTGTCCCTTTCTTCCCTCCAGGTTAGTCAACCTGATAGCTATTGTTTCCCTGCTTGGGAATGGAGCACCAATGAGACAACATGCTAGGGTTGATCAACTCTCATAGCTTAATTTCAGTGTGTTATTTGATTCTGGATTGAGTATGGGTAAGACAAAAACATGGGCACCTCAGGAAACTTCAGCCCATTTCTCTGGTGTGGTAGAAGGGGAACAACATACATAAAGAAAGCCAAGACCCTCTTCTGGTCTCACTCACATTTCATAGGGAGATTTTTGGTGTCTCCCTATGAAAACTCCTCATTTAAATACCCTCAGAACTCTGCCGCTATAGTACTGACCACAGAGTAGGCCAGTGGTTCTCCAACTGTGTGTGTCCACATCACCGAATCTTATTAAAAATACAGATGGTAGGCCCCACCCCACGATTTCTGATTCAAAGGGCCTGGAGTATGACCCAAGAGTTTACATTGCAACAGGTGATGCTAATGTTCTAGTTCTGGGGACTACATTTTGAGGACCACTGGAGTAAGTGAATGATGCCAGAAATGAGGTGAACTCAACTGTGATGCTTGCCCGGTACACTGACTTGCTTAGCAACAGCAAGCAACTCACTGCAGTGTCTCTCCTTACTCTCCAAACTTGTTATTTGAATATCCCTTTGTCAAGAAGGACCTGAGAAGTACTGAACATGCGTGCTATTATGTTAGCCTGCCATAGTTTTATGGATGCTTGCAGAAGACATGAGATGCCTGAGTCAGAGACAAAGGACAGTCTATAACTCAAAGCAATAGCAGTAGTCAGAGTATAGGCATTTTCACCACTTCCCCAAGCTCCATCTCTGTATAGGACAGGGGCAGGGAACCTTTCTTCTTCCAATATTTATGACTTCATTAGCAGGCTGTACAAAATTATCAACTTCAAAATTAGCTTATGGGCAACTTAGCCACTGGCTACCTAAAATGGGGGGGCTATAAAGGCACAAAGTGGCTTGCTTACAAGTTTTCAAGAGGGAATTTAGTTTCAGAGTGAAGAGGGGAAGGTAGAAATTCCCGCTGAATAGTTTTTATCTTGTCTGTATGGGTCTGATAACAGGAGATGGGGATAAGATTCTTATGATTCAATAGTGAGTAATTGTTATCATGACTAATTGCAACTGTCACAACTGTAAAGGTAGAAGATGTGTAACAAAAAGTGGGAAGTAGTTAATCTTAACATTCCAGGAACAGAGAACCCTAGAACCATCAGGAGGGAAGAGCATGAGTGGAATGGGGGACCCTATCCAGAGAAGCAGCGACACCAGAGATAGAGGCACAAGTGATGGCATGGAAAGAGGGAACAGCTGAGGACTCTGGCATCATGGAAAGAGAAAGGCTGTGTTCTGGCGGCCAGGAGGCAGGCTTGTAGAATGTTTCCTTTGGTTGTTTAAGCAATTATATGTTTCTGCATGGTTTTGTGTACACACACATACAAAAAAAAAAAAAAGGGAGGGGGGTGTAGAGGCAAATACTGTTAACTGTTGGGGCATGGAGGGATTATAATCATTGCAATGAACAAAATACGATTGGTTGAGTGCAAAACCGATGTTCTCCCATGTACACTATCACTCATTTCATTTCAATTCACAATAACAGGTCTTTTAAAAATTAGCTTGCTATATTTGGTCAAACATTTAATTAACCCCTAATGCACTGGACTGCAAAGTCAGTTTGAACTGCAACAAGGTTGTTAAGGGTCAAAATCGATTTGATGGCACTTAACAACAATGTGATGGCTGGAGTCCTGGAGTGGTGCTTCAAGTTAATGCCCTGGACTACAAGGTTGGCTTGAACCACAAGGTCGGTGGTTCAAGCTCACCAGTCACTTCTCAGAACCCTATATAGGGTCATTATAAGTCAGAGCTGACTTGATAGCACCTAACCACAACAAATGTGATGGCTGGAACTGTGGTTGCCTTGGTAGGGCCAGACCAAATGATTTTGCAGGTGACTCAACATCACTTAACAACAACATATGGCCAGTGGGGCAGAGGTTTCCCCACCCCTGACATTGAACAATGCTAAGAGGGCACATGCAGTGGATTGTGTTACAAGAGAGGAACACTGACCTTAGGGAACCAAGATCTTTTGTAATGGACAGTAAGCTTGTTTGATCTTTACCCTGAAGAGAAACAATTTTTTTTTAAATTGTACTTAAAGTAAGAAAAATAAAAAACCAAAAACACTATAATAAAAACCTTTGCTCTAGAGGTAAATGCTGTTCCTATATTTCAAGCCTATTTTCTATATAAACATTCTTGAAAGTGTAGTCTGAACACAAAGATATCAAACACCTCTGCTCTTAAGATGTGCAGAAACCCAAAAGTTCTGTAAAGAATTATTTCTGAAAACGCTTCTACTCTCTCTATCAATCTTTTCTCACTGAAAACTGCCAAAATGCTCAATTCCTTGAAGGTCATTGTGGTAAGCAAAATCATGAGTCTTCAGAGAGGTTCACAACTTCATTCTTGGAACCTGTAGATGTTATCTTACATTGTTACTGTTGCCATTAAGTCAGTTCTGACTCATAGTGACTATATGCACAAAACTAGGGAACACCACTCGGTCCTGCACCATCCTCACAATCATTGCTATGCTTGAGCCCATTCTTGCTGCCACTGTGCCAATCCATCTCATTGAGGGTCTTTCTTATTGTCACTGACCCTCTACTTACCAAGCATGATGCCCTGCTGTGGCACTGTAGGATAAGTACTGGACTGTTCAAACACATCAGCCCCTCTTGGAAACCCTATACAGGGTTGCTATGAGTCAGAATCTACTTGACAGCATACAACAACAGCAGCAACAAGGTCATTCACAAAGGATTCATCCCTCTTGACAAAAAGTCCAAAATACGTAAGATGAAGTCTTACCCTCCTCACTTGTAAGGAGCATTCTAATTGTGTCTCTTCCTTCTCTGGTAGTCCATGGTACATATAGTCAATCTTCTTTGCCAACACCATAAATGAAAATCTTCAATTCTTCTTTGTCTCCCGTATTTATTGTCCAACTGTTGCATGCATGCGATGACTTGGGTCAGGAGAACCTTAATCTTCAAAGTGACAACTTTGCAGCAGATTTGCTCAATGCAATATGTCATTTGATTTCCATTGGTATTGGTTGTGGATCCAAGTAAAATGAAATCTTTGTTAACTTTAATCTTTTCTCTGTTTACCATGATGTTGCTTATTGGTCTAGTTGTGAGGATTTTTGTTTTCTTTAAGTTGAGATATAATCCATACTGAGGGCTGTAATCTTTGATCTTCATCAGGAAGTGCTTCAAGTCTTTACTTTCAGCAAGCAAGGTTGTATCATCTACATATCTCACGTTGTTAGTAAGTCTTCCTCCAATTTTAATACCATGATATCTTACATGGCCATGGGGAATTAAGGTTGCCAATCATCTGACTTTAAAATAAACATATTGTCCTGTATTATCTGGGTAGATTCAACATAACCACAGGGATCCTTACAGATCTAAAAGGTAGACAGAAGAAAGAGTAGGACAGAGATATGGAAGGCGAGAAGAACTCAACATGCCATTAGTGGCTCTGAAGATGGAGGAAGGCACCATGAGCCAGGGAATATGGGTTGTCCCTAGAAGTTGGAAAAGCCATGGAAATTAATTGTCCCCTAGGTTAGTGATATCCTCCAGAGGGACTTAGAACCTACAGATATTTAAGATAAGAAGATTGTATTGTTTCAAGCCTCCAAGTATGTGATAATTCATTACTGAAGCAGTAGGAAACTTATAAAGTCATCAAGCACAAGATTCTTGCCATTTGAGTTAATAGAACTTTATTGCCCTAGGTGATTCCCTTTATTGTCACATATACCACAAACTATATTTTACACGGTTGCTGTTTGTAATTTTAAAGCCTATGATGGTATGTTTATTATTATATCTGAATCTCAGAAAGAAGAGACTTTGTTTAGAGAAAGCTAATTTCTCTCTGCCTCTCTCTGTGTATTGAATTTAGAGTTTTTAATTTCATGATACCATTTCCAGGTGACTGAAATCATATACCTACTATATATTAACCTTTGTTTGTTTGTTTTTTAAATTTAAATGATTTGTTGGTAGAAGATAGGAGTGCCTGCTTGTATAATTTCAATTTATCTACTGTGATGGTGCCAGGTTTATGTAATAGGAGTTCAGGAAATTAATCAGTATTTCTGATGAAGCAACACTCTGCTCCTCAATATACAGAATGTCTAGAAAAGTTTTAGCTGTTTGTGCATTATAATTCTCTGGTCACTTATTTTCAATATCTTGAGCGCTTGGAGGCAAGAGACTGGATCTTATTCATATTTGAATTCTCTGAGGTGTGGAGCCATTCTACATTTTAGATCGTCACTAAATAATTGGTAAATGATTGAAGACGGGTATAGTCGCTGTCTTGAGATGTTTCCTCATGTTTTGATGGCTTTAATTTTCTGTATTGCTTTTTGTTCTCTGTTCTCTGGGCCTCCTTCCAGTCCCCTCATCTTTCTGTAACTAAGCTTCCTGAAACAAAACAAAGTACTCCAGGTGTGGTCTCATTAGATTCTCTGAAATGTGAGGTAATGCTTTTCTTCATAAAGGTACTTTGTTCTTACCTGGCACCTTACAACAAAATCCGCTGCTTATGAAGTGTACACATGCGCAGACACACACACATTTTTTCCTAAAGCCTGAGCAAAAGTAGGTTACTTGTGTTTTCAGAAAACAGATCTTCTAGCCAGGTGTCCCCATATTTTTTTAAATGGAAACACTTAATACCACAATGTGTTTCCCACAAACACTAATAATATTACCTTGGATTTTAGAGTGCTGTTTCCTCTTGGGCTTCAAAGTGCATTTGGAAACTTGAGCTTATCTTTATAACATCCCCATGGGAACAACACTCCATCTTTTTAATGTGACCTATTTAGTTCACGTGTAAGGTAGGTGGCTTTGGGGTAGGGCTTTTTCTTGAAAGAGTGTCCAGAGTAACATCAGTAAAAGAGTGCCCAGGAATGCGGTCACCATGTAGTAAAATGTGAAGCTCAATTTATTTAAAGGAGAACACAATTTTTCTAGAAATACCAAATAATACTAGAAAATGTTAGATCGTGTGATTTTCCTGATTTTTGGAGTCTTAGGAATCAGTTATAGCTCATTTAACATACTCCAGAAATGTGCAGTCAAACTTCCTCCAGGTTAAGTGGAGGACGAGGGAGATTTGGATTTTGCACAGCTGTTTCCAAACAAAGGCCGATGTATCTGACATCAAGCTAGAGTGCTAAGGTTGGGACACTGTGGAAAAATTTGTGCCATAAATTCTGGCAGAGAACCTGAATGTAGGTAGTCTTTCATCTGGTTTTGGAAGCAGCCTTTCTATTGACCAATCTCTTGAATACATTCCAAATGTCCCTGTAGCTTTAAAATGTCAATTTCCTGACTTCCTTCTTTGTTTTGCTGCCGCATGCCTATGTTCTTAATTCATAACACTTTTCAGAGAGGTGCTTATTAGGATGAGAAAAGTCCCATTTGAAGGACATGTAGGAATGTCTGTCAGTGTGGAACAAGTCAATTTGTTATATACAAGTTAGTTTAATATTCAGTCCAAAAATGTTTGCAGCCAGACTAGATTTAACCCTTATTTCTCGGATGTTCAAGTAACTTTGCATGATGGACAAGTGAAGACGTAGTTTGCAAACTTTTGTGATCTTTGTAGACTGATATGTTTATGAAGAATACCAAGACCATCAAGACTTCTGCTTGAAGATAATGGATTAGGTGAAGGCCATGGTAAGCCTGAGACAAAAGGAAAAATCACTCAGACAAATCCTGTCTTTATTTATGGTTGTGACATTTTGCTTATCATGGATTTATCTGCAGAAATGTTTTATTAAAACATTGCATTAAATACAATTTATTTTGCTTACTGAGTTTTGGGTGCCACTTTAGATTTTGCCTGTAAGGTGAATGGGGCACTGGATTGGACACATGCATTTACTATGCTCCTTCTTGAAATTCCACTCATACAACTATAAATAAATCTTTAAAAGGAATAAACCTACAAAGACAAGGAAAATTTGAGAAGTGACTGGAAGGTAGAAACTAAATGGAAAAATAGCAATTAGTTTAGCAAATTGAGAAACGCTATACTTTCAGTATAGTTCTCAATGGAGAAGATACAGACACAATCTGGTTTACATTGTGGAATATGCCCCCTACACACACACACACACACACACACACACTTCTCAAAACTGGTGAATCTGAGTACTTCTGTCAGTGAAGGTGAAGGGAAACTTTTTGAAACACTTAGAAAGAAACGCTGGATTCCCCTGACATCTGTGCAGCTGGGTGTCTTTTTTTCTTCCACCCGGTGGAAGACAAGGTTATTTTCTGGCATGAGTAACCCATGAAACACCAGACACAGCTGACTGTGTAGTATGGAAAACAGGAAGTTATGGTAGTTTACAAATAAACTCCTTCTTTACTTCATATATAATATGTCCCCTCCACTCTCTCCCACCTCTAGGGAATCTCACCAGTGGATCTTGGGGTCTCATAAAGAAATGGCCTCATCAAATAATCTACCCAGGGTGAAGAACTTGAGTGACAACCTCACAGAGTTTCCAAGCAGCCTTTAGAGCCCCACTTTGACAAGCTGACCACCAAGAATCATCAGACAAAACACCAGCAAGCTGTCTAACAGAAACAACAGCAAAACAAACAGAAACAGAGCTACTTGTAGAAAGAGAGACTAATTGGATAGAAGAAGAAAATCCAAGATTGGCAAGAGAAGACATTACCTCCATAAACAAGAAGAGGGTCATATTCAAGACCAAAAAAAAAGGAGAAGGAAAAAATTTTAAGAAAATTTGAGAACCAATTTGGGTAACATAAAGTCAACAAACAAGGGGTAAAAGGAGTCAAAACAGTGGGAGGGAATCATTAAGAAATAATAGAGAAAAAGTGTCCTCAAACTGGAGGACACTGTTTTTCTCGATTTAAAGGGCCTGCCATATATCTTGCCTGGTGTTTGAAAATGCTTACATCATCGCACAATTTTAAATATTGAGGCCAAAGAGAAGTCTTAAAACACATCAAGAGACAAGCAAAGGATCACATATAAATAGTAAAAATCAGAATGACATTAGACTCCTTTGCATTAACTCTATAAGCTTGAAGACAATGAAGCAATGCTTTCAGAGAAGATAAGATTTCTATCCTAGAATTCTGTACCCAGTCAGGAAAAATATAATAAGTGTGAGGGTAGAATAAAGGCATATTAAGATTTGTATGATTTCAAGAAATTACTCAAGAAGCAACTACAGGATGTACTTGAGAGTACATGTACTTGAGATGTGCAAGAGAGTAAACCATGGAAGAGGAAGTAGAGGTCTGTGGCAATAAAGGCTAGGACATGGGAAAAGGAGAGAATGGAGGAATTTCTGGGAGCCTGGTTTAGAAAGCAACCAGAACAAATTGGAGCAATCAGAAAACTTCAAACGAGTTGTGTTCAAGATGAATGAACTGATAGATCTCCTTATGTGTTTACATATATTGAAAGAAAATTTACAAAACTAGGATAGAATTTGGGTGTAAAGTAGTAGTAAACGCACTGAAAGCTAAATGCACAAACTTGCCCACACAGTTGCACATACCTAAGACAATTGTAGGCTCTAAGAAAGCAACGTATTGTGTCAGAAACAAAATGAAAACATAATATTGTACAAGAAATAAAAAGTAATCATTGTGTGCAGTGTGACTCATCTGTGAAGAGCATTTACAGGCGTAATTATGTAAACAGTGAATATTGCTATAGCCAAATTATATTGATATTGCAAGGAATGGAAAGACAAGGAGTATGCCTGAAGGTAGTAGCGGCCGAATAATTAGGTGGTGAAAGAAAAGAAAATTGTGATCATCCATAAAGGGAAATCAATAGATAATGACTAAAATGGAAAATCAAGGAAGAAGGACATTAGGATGTTATTCAGAGATATGAAAGGTTATACCAAAAGAATTTGTGAACCTTATACCATGAGTTTGTCTCTGGGAAGTGGAAAATGGTAAAGATGCACTTTTTCTTGTTTTCTTGTGCTTTAGGTAAAAGTTCACACAACAATTTCTCATTCAAAAACTCATACACAAATTATGCTGTGATATTGGCTGTTATCCTTACCATGTGCCAGCACTTTTCCTATTTCCACTCTACCATTTCCATCCATCCAATTTGCCTGCCCCTTCTTACCATCTAATCTTTGCTTTTGGAAAAAATGTCCATTATTGTTCTAAGTAGCACATTTCTCATGGGTATTATTGTTTATTTTATAGGCCAGTCTATTATTTGGCTGAAAGGTGCCATTCCAAGTTGAAAGGGCATCTTCCACCCATAGTCTCAAGTCTCTATCATTAGTTCAGAGTAGATCTGGTCTTTTTTTTTTTAGGAATTTAGATTTTATTCTATAATTTTTTCCCATTGTAACTGGGCCATTCTATTGTGTCACTGGCTAGAGCAGTTGATAGTGGTAGCAAGTCATTATTTAGTTCTTGGTTCTGGATAGAGGGGACTAAAGTTCCTGTGGGCCATTAATTCTGTGGACTAATTGCTTCCTTGAGTTTTTGGTTTCTTCACTGCCACTGCTTCAGATGGCAAGAGAGACCACTAGTTGTATTTTAGATTGCTGCTCCAAACTTTTTTTTTTTACACTTTTTATTTACTTTCAAAAATTCATACACATTTTGTTTCATCTCACTGATAAAACATCACATACAGTTTTACATTCCTCCCTCTTTCTGAATCTTTCTAAACTTTGTCCTTGGGTAAATGCTGCCCTTCTGAAGTCAAATAGTTGATTGTTTTAAGGTGTGTTTGCCTTTGGCTATGTTACTGTTCCCTTGTAGACCTATTGTTTGGCTGAAAACAGAGCCACTGGGGTGAGTTCAGTTCCAGAACTGAAGGGTAACTATAAGCCATCGACTTGGATGTTCTTCCAGTAAGCCGGTTTTTTTCATGACTTTGAGTTTTGCTCCACATTTTTCTCCTACTCTATCCAGGTTCTTTTAATGTGATAACTTTCAGAACAGTTGGTAATGTTACTCAGGCACCAACCATCTAATTCTTCTAGAGTTGGAATTATAGAGACAGATGTTCACCTGGTCACAATTGTTCTAATTGTTTTCATATGTTCTTTATTTTCTTCACTCTTTGCTCCTCTGAACAAGGAAAGCCCAATAGTTGCACTATAGTTGGTTGCTGGGAGCTCTAAAGACTTAAGCCACTCCCTACTCACTGAAGTAGGATGTAGAACATTGTCTTTGTGGACTATGTTATAACAGTCAATCATGGTGGTCCCTGAGACTGTGGTCCTGAGCCCTAGGCCCAGCAACTCATTTCCTCAAGGTGTTTGGTTATGTCTAAGAAGTGCTGCACCACATACGTGGATACATTTGCAGTAAAGGTAAATACCCACGTATCCCCTGTCAAACCTATATATATTTGTGGGTATACTCCTGCTCTTCCTCCCACACTTGTTCAGCCTGCATATCTATTGATGCATCTATGAATACATAGGTCACGATTGTTGCAGGATTGTGTATGTAACAGTATGTACCTCTGTTGCCTTTAATATTTGCACTCCTCCAATGTTTTCCTTTCACTCTATCAGGTTTTTGCTGACCTTATTTTATATTGCCTTCCCCTTCACTCAAGTTGGTATTGTTGTTAAATGCTCTTGAGTCAATTCCAATCCATAGCAACGCTGAATAGCGTTTCCAAGGAGCATCTGGTGAACTTGAACTACCGACCTTGCAGTTCAAATGACTTTTCAGTCTGACACATTAGCCCACACCAGGACTCCTGTTACATGTGTATTAATTTCTTCTAAATTTTAAAACAGCCTATTCTATCTTGAAATCTCCTGGAATTTCTCTCCATTTGGAAATTCTATTATAAATCTGTTCCCTTTTGTTACTTTGCTATTGCCTTCTTTACAAATTGATATCTCTGGTTCCCTATTTTCAGTCTTGTAAGTTTGCTTTACTTTGGATACATGTACATCTGAGATGACTTCTGTGTGGTGTTGCCATATATGTTAAGTTCTCTTCACTTCCAGCAAGCAAATTTGTATCATATGAATATCTCAGGTTGTTAATGAATCTTTCTCCAATCCTGATACATGTTCTTCTTCAATAATCCAGTTTCTTGGATTATTTGCTCAGCATATAGACTGAATATGTTTGGTGAATGGATACAACCTTGGCATACACCTTTCCTGATTTTAAATCATTCAGTATCCCCTTGTTCCTTTTAGTCTATGTACAAGTACCTCATGAAAACAATGAAATGTTCCAGAATACCCATTCTTTGCAATGTTATCCATAGTTTGCTATGATCCACACGGTATAATGCCTTTGAACAGTCAATAAAGCACAAGTCCTGATGTGGTACTGTGGGTTAATACACCAGACTGCAAGGTTGTTGTTGTTTATATATATATATATATATGTTTCTACAAATTTATTTGTTTACATTTTTTAAAACTTGGAACATTAATCCTGTTTTTTTGTGGGATAAAAACATCTCTTAGTACCTGGATTCTACTTCTGTTTTATCTTTAGTGGGAATTTGTTATTCTTTTTGGCTTACCAGCATCTAACCTCTTTTGTGTTTAAGGTTTTATGAATTATTGGTGGGTGTCTTAGTTATCTAGTGCTGCTATAACAGAAATATCACAAGTCGATGGCTTTAGAGAATAGAAATTAATTCTCACACAATTTAGGAAACTAGAAGTCTGAATTCAGAACACTGGCTTGGGATAAAAGTCCTCATCTCATTTCAGCATCAGTAGGCCCAGCATTCTTGGGAGTTCTTCATGTGTCTTGACATCAGTCTTCCTCTGGATCTAGGAGCTTCCCAGGGCAAGGTCCGCAGCCCCAAAGTATGCATTCCACTCCTGTTTTCCTTTTAGTGGTGGTAGCTGTTGTTGGTAAGTGCCCTCTAGTGGATTCCAACCCTATGCATAACAGAATGAAACACTGCACAGTCCTCAGCCATCCTCACAATTGCCGATACACTTGCGCCCACAGTTGCTGCCAATCCATCTCATTGGGGATTTCCCTCTTTTTTTTTTCTGTTGCTCCAATTTGTCAAGCATGATGTCCTTCTCCAGGGACTAGTACAAAATATGAGAGATGAAATCTAGCTATCTTGGCTTCTAAGGAACATTCTGGTTGTACTGTCTTCCAACACAGGTTTGTTTGTTCATCTAGCAGTTCATGGCATTTGAATATGCTTCTCCGACACCATAACTAAAATTCATCAATTATTCTAAAGTTTCCTTTATTCTTTGTCCAACTTGCAAGGTTGGTTTGAACTATGAGGTTGGTGGTTCAAGCTCACCAGCCGCACCTCGGAAACCCTATAGCTGGTCGCTATAAATCAGAACCAACTCGATGGCACTTAAAAACAACAACAATCATCTTTCTGGTATTCTCTGCTTTCAGGCAAGATGCATCTGGCATCAGCAATGATTTCACTCATTCCACATCTTCTTCTGAATCCAGCTTGAACTTTTTCCAGCTCCCTGTTGATTTACTGCTGCAACTGTTTTTGAATTATCTTCAGCAAAATTTTACTTGTGTGTGCTGTTAATGATAATGTTAGGTGATTTCTGCATTCTGTTGGGTCACCTCTCTTTGTAATGAGTACAAATATAGATCTCTTCCAGTGGGTTGCCCAGGTCTTCCAAATTGGCATAGACAAGTGAGCATCTCTAGCACTGCTTAAGTTTGTTGTAACATTTCAGCTTGTTTTCTTTCAATTCCAGGGGATTTCTTCCAAGGTCTATATAGCATCATATCTACCTATGTAACTATACACAGATTTTTGGTAGTTACTACTGTTGTTGTAGTATTGTATATGTTATAGCATTTACTATACAAACAACAACAACAAAAACCCCAAACCTACTAGCATTGAGTCGATTCTGAATCATTGTTGCTATTAGGTGCTATCTAGTTGGTTTCAACTCATAGAGACCCTATGCACAACAGAATGACGTACTACCCTATCCTGGACCATCCTCACAATTGTTGCCAAGTTTGAGCTCATTGCTGCTGCCGCTGTGTCAATCCAACTCATTGGACATCTTCCTCTATTTCACTGAACTTCCACTTGACCAAGAATGATGTGCTTCTCCAGGGACTGGTCCCTCCAGTAACATGTCTGAAGGATGAAAGATTAAATATCACCATCCTGGTTTCTAAAGAGCATTGTGGGTATATTTTTTTCCAGTACAGATTTGTTTGTTCTTCTAACAGTCCAGTGTGCTTTTAATATTCTTTTCCAACACCATAATTCAGATACACCAATTTTTCTATAGTCTTTCATATGCAGAGTTTGATATTCACATGCATATGAAAATACCCTGGCTTGGATCAGGGACACCTTAGTCTTCAAATTGAGCTCTTCAATATTTTAAGAGTTCTGTGCAGGAAATTTGCTTAATGCAGTAGGCTATTTGATTTGTTGACTGTTGTTTCCCAGAGTGTTGATTGTGGATTCAAGCAAAAAGAAATCTTTGACAATTTCATTCTTTTGTCCATTTATCATGATGTTATTTATTGGTCTAATTGTGAGGGGTTTTATTTTCTCTACATTAAGGTGCAATGTTTAAAGCTATATATAGTCTTTGATGTTTTTCAGTAAGTACTTCAAGTCCTCTTTGCTTGCCTCCAATCCAATGCCACATTCTTCTTCATCCAGCTTCTCAGATTGTTTCAGCATACAACTAAATAAATTTGGTGAAAAGATAAAAACCTGGCACATACTTTTCCTGACTTTAAACCATTTACTGTCCCATTTTTTTTATTCTGACAACTGCCTCTTGTTCTATATACAGATTCCTCATACAGGGTAAACCCTGTATAAGGTTTCCGAGAACTGACTGGTGGGTTTGAACCACCAGCCTTATGGTTAGCAGTCAGGTGCTTATCATACAGTATCACACCAGAGCTTTCAATATTTCAACCTGAGGCTTGAATGGTTTTCTTCAGTTCTTTTGGCTTGACAGTGATGAGCATGCGTTTCCCTTTTTGTTTTCTAGTCCAAGTCTGTGCACATTTCATTATAATATTTGACTTTGTCTTCTTGAGTTGCTCTTTTAAATTTTCAGTTCAGCTCTTTCACTTCTTCATTTCTTCCATTTTCTTTAGCTTCTCTCCAATAAAGAGCAAGTTTCAGAGTCTCTCTTCTGATGTTCATGTTTGACCTTTTCTTTCTTTCCTGTCTTGATGTCATCTGACAACTCTTCTGTTCTTTGGTCATTAGTATCTAATGCATCAAATCTGTTTTATTTAGATACCATCTAAATTCAGGTGGGATAAATAAACAGAATTTAGATGGTATCTAAATTCAGGTGGGATATATCCAAAAGTACATTGTGGACTTATTTTAATTTTCTTTAACTTCAGCCAGAGCTTGTATGTGTGCAATTGATGGTCTGTTCCACAATCTGTCCCTGGTCTTTTTTTCACGATGATGTTGAGCTTTTCCACTGTCTTTCCCCACAGCTAGAGAGTATTTTATTCCTGTGTATTCTATATGATGAGATCCAGGTTTTTAGTCACCTTTTATGTTGCTTAAAAATAGTATGTGAGAAAATATATCCTCAGATGGTAGACTAGGCAGATGCATTACAGTGACCCTCTACAGAAAACATATGAAAGACCAAATGAAACACACAGATGAAAATCTTAGAACTCTGAACTTCAGAAGAAAGGTTAGAGACATGGACTGAATACTTGCTGGGAGGAAAAAAGCTGGGCAAGGATGGTGAGAGAGGGAGGCTGCCTCATGAGCAGCCAGCCAGATGCAATAGGAGCATCTTAGAAGCAGCTTTGTCAACAGAAGTTGGCCTGACAGAGCAGTTTCACACAAGCAACAAGAAAGGTGCAATTCCTTCTTTTTCTTCATGCTTCACTGGTGACCAGAGGTGTGGCCATTTCCCAGCTTCATCTACCTCCAGTACACACCCTGCTCTCCAGAAGTTTGGAGCCATGTGGTGAGGAGCCAAGCTGTGCAGCTTCACTGAGTAACTTTGTTGCTTGGCTCCAGGAAGGCTCAACCACAGTCCAGTCCAGCATTTAAACGGTCACCCTGCCCCCAGGTGCCCTGTGGTCCTAATAGACACTGAAACCAGTTCCTCCAAAGATCTCCAAGACTGCTTCCAGATTGAGTGCCCTGAACATAGATAACACCTAGGCCAATAAGAACTCCATCTTGGGCCAGGAACTCAGCTGTCACATCCACCTCACACCTACCTCATGAACTCTTTGACTTGCAGGAGCCCCCCAGATTTTTCTCCTCTCTGAGTCTAAAAGTTACATTGCTGTTTTGAGGGTTGGTTCATCCTTTTGTTATTTTGTCGTTTTTGTTTATTTATTCTGTTTCTTCCTCCTTCTTCTCTTTCCATTCTCTTGAATTTTATCCTTTTGTCTCCTCTGTTGTTTTCCCTTCTTTTATTGTTCTCATTTTTCCTTTTCTTTTTATTCCCTTTGATCTTTCTTTACTACTCTTTACTCTTTTCTCTTTCCTTTTTCCCTCTCCCTGGTTTTTCTAAGTGTTTCTTCTTTTTCTTCTTTTATTTTCTCTTCTATAGCTCCATTTCCCTGTCCCTCTTTTGTCTTTATAGATATTATGTTCTTTTTTCTTGTTCCTGCCAGTTTTTCTTTCTCTTATCTCTTTATTATTTTCTCTTTTCATTGCTCATTGTTTGTTTGTTTATTCTCTTTTGTTTTCTTGTGTGTGGGGAGAGGATTGTATCTTTCCCATCTAACAGGTGACAGCAACCTTGCCCATAAAGCCCAGTCACAACCATATCCTCTGCAGTTCCACCCTCTGGACAAGAGCCAGTACCAGCTTTTATACCTCCTTATCAATGATAGGCAGCAGTCAACACCAGACAAACCCACCCTATACTGAGGTGCATGAACAGAGAACAAGAATGGTGTACACGATTCTGTTGCCTAGCTACACCTGTAGGAGACAGTTGGTGAGAGCCCAATAACACATAAACATACAAGCATCAATTAAATCCAAATCTGACAACCACACAATGCCCCAGAGACAACAGACAATCTTAACTCACATGAAGAAACAAGAATGACTCAAACAAATGACCAATATGAAGAGCCAGAAAATGTTTCTGAGAGAGAAAAGGTAATGGAACTAACTGAAAAATAATTCAAAAGAATGGTATTTATACAGCTTTACAGGATTGATAGAAAGATTGAGGAAAGCAAGGAGAACACAGAAAAAACTTTAGAAGAATTCAGCAAAACACTACAAGAACAAACAGATAAAATAAATGCAAATATTGAAACAATAAAAAATGTGCAATTAGAAATTCAGAAGATTAATACTAAGATGAACAATGAACAATA
>NW_006408715.1:2473365-2536442 GCF_000296735.1 Chrysochloris asiatica | reverse complement strand
AGAAAGTGGAGGGAAAATTATTCACAGGCTAGAGGGTAAACACATGTTAACATGAGTGACAGGGCAGGCAATATACAACAAGAGAGAGGTTAGCAGAGGAAAGATGAAAGTAACAAGAGACGCAGGGAGGAATGCAATGTTAACGTGAATAAAAGTTACTTGTTGGTCATGGAGGGGATTACATGCATTGCAATGAAGCAAAGCATTTGATTTGTTGAATGTAATACTGATGATCTGCTTTGTTAACCTCCACTCAATTCACATTTTTTTTAAAAAAGGTGTTTGCAATGAATAAGCTGTTGGTCTTGCAAAATTCTACCATATGATTTCCAGCACCATTTCTATCACCAAGGCCATGTTTTCAACTACTGATCCTCTTTGTTTCTAACCTTTGCATTCCAATCACCAGCAACTATCCATTTATCTTGATTGCATGTTTGATCAATTTCTGACTAAAGAAGTTGGTGAAATTCTTCAATTTATCATCACTGGCTTTAGTTCCAACTCTTAGTAACTCTGCACAGGGTTTTTGAGATTGTAAATATTGACAGGAACAGAAAGCCTTATCTTTCTCCACGGAGCCGCATGTATGTTTGAACTGCTAACCTTTAGGTTAACAGCAACACCAGGACCTTTTTACTATATTGTTGTCCTTTATTCTTTACTTCTTAGTGTCTTTATTTATCTTGATAACATTGAAACAACACCTCCCTTATTGTGTATGACCATTTTTTTCACCAGAATTGAAATACGTGTCCTACCGATAGTGTTTTTCCTTTTCTCATCCTCTTATCCCTAGTAACCACCAAAGAACACTGTTTTCTGTGTGCGTGTCCTTTGGTCATTTTAAAAATTGTATTGTTTGTCTTTTTGTTATTTGGGTATTGAATTCTCAGTTTAGAGATTAGACCTTTGTCAGATATGTTGCTCCCAAAATATTTATCCCAGTCTGTAAATTATCTTTTTACTTTTTTAGGTAAAGTCATTTGATGAGCATAGTATTAATACTTAGGAGGTCCTAGTTATCTAGTTTATCTTCTGGGTTTTTTCCTGTGCATTTTTAGTTATGTTTTATTGTGTATTTGTGCAATAAATTAGTGTCCCAGCTATGTTATCTTCCAGAAATGTAGTTTTAGATTAATCATTTAGGTCTTTGGTCCATTTTAAGTTAAGTTTTGTGCATGGTGTGAGGTATTGATCCTGTTTCATTTTTCTTCAAATGACTATACTGTTTTCCCAGTACTATATGTTAGGGACCCTCTCATCCCCCGTTAAATGGACTTTGGTCCTTTGTCAAAAATCTGCTGTCTTTAGCTGGATGAATTTACTGCTGGGATTTCAATTCTGTTCCATTCATCTATGTGTCTGTCCTTGCACCACCAGGACCAGGTTGTTTTCAAGTACCATGGCTATGTAGTAAGTTCTGAAACAATGGAGTGTGAGACCTCTTACTTTGTTCTTCTTCAATAATGCTTTAGCTATTTGGATTTTAAGTCGGGATTACATTTGATCTATAGATCACTCTGATAGCATAGTGGTTATGAATCAGGCTGCAAACCACAAAGTCAGCAGTTCAAAACTACCAGCCACTCCGAGGGAGAAAGATGAGGCTTTCTGCTCTCAAAACGATTTATAGCCTCAGATGGGTTGGAACCGACTCAACAGCATTTAACAACAACAACATAGATCACTTTAGGTAGTATTGACATTTTCACAATATTATGTCTTCCAATACATAAGCAGCCTGTTTTTCCATTTATGTAGATTTTTTTTTTAGTTGTTTGCAATAGTATTTTGTAGTTTTTCTTGTGTAAGTTTTTTATATCTCTAGTTAGATTTATTCTTAGATAGTTTATCCTTTTGGTGACTATTGTAAATTGTATTGTTTGCTTGTTTTACTTTTCAGAGTTTTACTGGTTAGTGTGGAGAAATCAAATTGGGTTTTGTGCATTGGTTTTACACCTACCACTTTCCCAGACTCTTCTATTAATTTCAGTAGCATTCTTGTGTAATCTCTGGGATATTCTATGTATAGCAGGGTGGGGAAAGTCTGGTCTTAGGGTCATAAGTTGTTGTTTGTTGTTAAGTGCCATCAAGTCCTTTCTGACTCACAAAGAGTCTGTATAGGGTTTCCAAGAAGTGGCTTGTGAGTTTGAAATTACAACCTTGCAGTACAAACCGACCTTATTGTCCAGTGCTTGTCCTATAGCACCATCATATTGGTTATGTGCCTTGGAGTTGGTTCTGACTCATAGAGACACTGTATAGGCTTTCTGAAGCTGTAAATCTTTATGGGAGCAGAATGCCTCATCTTTCTCCCATGGAACAGCTGATAGTTTAGAACTGCTGACCTTGAGGTTAGTAGCCTGATGCATAACCACTATGCTACCAGAACTCCTTACCATTAGGGATGAGTTAATTAAATGTTTGACCAGATATAGCAGGCTAGTTTGTAAGTCGATAATTCCATATGGCCCGTGAATGATATAAATTTTGCACTAGAAAAGTTTCCCCATCCCTGATGTATAGGATTATATCATATGTGAAGAGGGATATTTTAAACTTATTTGTTACAATTTGGAAGTTCTTTATCGTGTTACTGTTTTGGCTGGGACTACCAAGACAATGGTGAATAAGAGCGGTGACAATCGGCATTCTTGTCTTGTTTCTTTTAAATCTCTCTCCATTGAAACAAAGGTTGGGTGTTAGTTTTGCATATATGGTTTAATTATGTTGAGGAATTTCCCATCTATTGCTATTTTATCAGGAATGTGTGTTGGAGTTTATAAAATGCCTTTTCTGCAAGAGTTGAGATAGACATTCTTCTCCTCTGCTTTATTTATGTGCTAAATTATGTTGATTGATTATCTAATGTTGAATCACCCTTGCATCCCTGACATGAACCCCACCTTTTTTTTTATATTCCATTATACCTACTAGTTGGCTAGGATTTTGTTGAGAATTTCAGTGTCTATATACATGAGGAATATTGGTATATAATTTTGTTTTTTGTGTGCTATCTTTACCGTTTCAATAGCAGGGTTATCCTGGCATCATAAAATAAGTAATATTTGCTCCTTTTCTACATTATGGAATGATATGAATAGAATTGGTGTCAATTCTTCCCTAAATATTGGATAGCACTCCACTAAGATGTCTGGGCTGGAGCTTTTGTTATTGTAGGTGTTGAAAGTTGGGTTTTTTTTTTTTATGATTTGTTCAATTTCTTCTTTTGTTACGGCTCTCTTTCCGTTTTCTACCTGTTTGTGCCAGTTTAAGTAGATGGTGTGTTTCTAGAAATCCATCCATTTCTTCTAGGTTTTCAAATTTGTCAGTATGATTTTTCATAATATTCTGTAATGATCCTCTTTCTCTTCGTTGGCTCTGTGGTAATGTTTCCCATTACATTTTTTTCTTTGTCAGTTTGACCAGTGGTTTGTCA
The DNA here is from genome assembly GCF_000296735.1 of Chrysochloris asiatica. Classification (NCBI taxonomy): domain Eukaryota; kingdom Metazoa; phylum Chordata; class Mammalia; order Afrosoricida; family Chrysochloridae; genus Chrysochloris; species Chrysochloris asiatica. The sequence continues at coordinate 2,533,000 of NW_006408715.1, read as the reverse complement.
ATTTCATTGATCCTCTTCAAAAACCAACTCCTCATTTTGTTGATGTTTTCCTATTGTTTTTCTAGTTCAGAGCTAGAAAAACTGTTCTGATCTTATTGTTTCCTTTCTCCTGGTGACTGCGAATTTCTTTGCTATTTGTTCAAGTTGTCAGACTTTTTGATTTTGGACCTTTCTTCTTTTCTGATATGTGCATTCATTGCTGTAAATTTTCCTCTGAGCACTGATTTTGCTGATATGTTGTGTCTTGATTCTCATTTTATTTTAAGAGTTTTTTTATTTCATTTTAAATTTCCTCTATGACTCTAACTTTTTAAACAAGGTGTTACTTGTTTCCATACAGTTACTTTTTTTCTTTTGATCCTTCTGTTACTGATTTCTAGTTTAATAATATTGTGATTAGTGAGGATGTTTTGTTATATGTGAGTGGTTTTTAGTTCACTGAGGCTTGATTTGTAGCCTAGAATGTACTCTACTCTGGAGAATGATCCATGTGCATTGGAGAAGAATGCATACTGTGCTGCTGTTGGGTGGTGTATTCTGTATGGGGTTAAGAATGGGGTCATATGTTCTGTATGGGGTCATGAAGTGAAGTTGGCTGATTGAGCCATTTAGATTTTTTGTATCTTTATTGAGTCCTTTTCAAGTTGTTCAGTCCATTATTGAAAGTGGTATACTTAAAGTTTCCTGGTGTGGCTCTGTGGGTTAATGCGCCAGACTGCAAAGCCATTTGAACTGCAAGGTTGGCAGGTCAAGCTCATCAGCTACTCCTTGGAAACCCTATATAGGGTCGCTATGAGTCAGAATTGACTCGATGACACTTAACAATAACAACAACTTTTATTGTAGAACTGTTATTTCTTTATTTCTGTTAGAATTTGTTTTATGTGTATTGCAGTTCTTATTGGGTGCATAAATATTGTATTATTGTATTGACCTTTAAATCATTATATAATGCCTTTATTTTTCTCCTTTGATGGATTTTGACTTAAAGTCTCTTATCCAAATTTGTCACTGCAACGTCAGCTGTCTTTTGGATACTGTTTGTTTGATATATTTTTTCCATCCTTTGATTTCTAACTTGTTTATGTTTTTGTGTCTGAAGTGTATCTCTTGTGCATAGCATATTGAGTCATGTGACTCTAAAATGTGTGCATATATAATTTTGGTAAGAGAAAACTAAGTGAGAAGTGGAAGAGAACACTAGTATCCAAAGGCAGTTCACAGAGCCATGATAAAGACCAGAAAATAGGACAGGAGATTCCGATGTGGGTGATTCTGGGTAGGCAGTGGTTAGTAGTAAATGGACATTTTCAATGACATCTTCATCCTGTGAGTAGTATGCAGAAAACTTGCCTTAGAGAATTTGACACTTTCTTTGGGAAAAATACCTGCTCTCCAATCACATGACTGTTATATTGCGCTGAAAAGATAAAAGAGGCATATGAGACTGTTTCTCAAGTAGGACATATGGATAATAGTTTGAATGAATGAATAACAATTCTAGTGTTAGGCTGGGTCATAGGAGAACTGATTATAAATTTGATTAAAGAGTAGCTAGTAATTCAGCCTCCACAATGGGAGGCAATCTCTACCAACAAGGAAGAAGGGTGGAGGGAAACTTTTGAGGTACAAACCAACAATTCCAGAAATATAAACCAAAGAAGTGGCAGAAAAGTGACAACTAAATCACTAATGGGTTCTATATTACTTAATTGAGAAAATTACTTTAATAATTCTTCACGGGTTTCATGTGGGTTGATTTACTTGAGTAGAAACTCTAGGGGCAGAAACCATAGTGATTTCTGTTCATCCCATCTGTAAGATCAAAATAATGATACTGACAGTGGTTTCAGAGGTAAATACAGGTAGCAAGTAAATATTTGTACAGTATTATGAGATCCACAGATGAAAGATGTTATGTTGTTGTTGTTAAGGGCTGTTGAGTTGGTTCCAGCTCACAGCCACCCTGTATAGAGTTTCCAAGGAGCAACTGGTGGGTTTGAACTCTTGACCTTGCAGTTCAAGCCAACTTTGCAGTCCAGTGCTTTAATCCTACAGTGCTGCAGCAGGACTCTGAGAGATTTTATAAGCTCCAAAGTATATACCTGACAGTTCTCACTCTAGTCTCAGATTTTCATGGATCATTAAATTTATAATAATAGCATCTGACACACTGAAAAATTTAATGTATGACAATAATTCTTCTGTAGGTCTTCTTTTGCTATGGAATAGCATAAACAGTAAAAATTAGCTCTATGTAAAAGTTCAATATCCTAGGCATTGTTGTTGTTAGGTCCCATTGAGTCAGTACCGACTCATAGCAACACTATGCAGAATAGAATGAAACACTGCCCAGTTCTGGGCCAACATCACAGTTGTTGCCACACTTGAGCTCATTGATGCTGCCATATTGCCATTCTATCTTGCTGGGGGTCTTCATCTTCTGCTCTGACCCTCCACCTTACCAAACATGATATCCTTCTCCAGTGACTGGTCCCTCCTGACAATATGTCTGAAGTATGAGAGGCAAAGTTTGGCCATCCTGGCCTTCAAGGAGCACTCTGGCTACACGTCTTCCAACACAGATCTGTTTGTTCTTTTGGCAGCCCATGGTACTTTCAGTATTCTCCTACAACACCATAACTCAAAAGCATCAATTCTTCTATGGTCTTCCTTATTCACTGTCCAGCTTTTGCATGCATATAAGCTTATTGAAAATCCTAGGCATTAGTGAGCTGAAATGACTGGTATTGGCCATTTTGAATCAGACAGTCATATAGTTTACTATATTGGGAACAACAAATTCAAGAGGAATGGCATCACATTCATTGTCACAAGATACGTTTTAAGATTTATCTTGGAGTATAATGTTGTCTTGGTAAGATAATATCCATATAGCTACAAGGAAGACCAGTTAGAACCACTATTATTCAAATTTACATACCAACCACTAAAGTCAGTGATGATGAAATTGAAGGATTCTACCAACTTCTTCAGTCTAGAATGGGTCAAATATAAAATAAAAATACATTGACAATTATAATGATTGACATGCAAAGGTTAGAAACAAAAAAAAGGAATCAGTAATTGGAAAATGTGGCTTTGGAGATGGAATGCATAGGAATTAAATTGACTAAATCTCTGGGAAAAGATGATGGGGAAGAAATATCACCACCCTAAACAAGATCTCTTGAAGTGTTAAAGAGACCAGTTTGAGAACTAGGGTATGCCTGATCTAAGCCAGGGTATTTCAGTAGCCTCATATATAGAGAATGGATGCATCTGAATTATGGTGTTGGAGAATAAATTTCAAAGTACCTAGACTGCCAGAAGAACAAACAAATCTATGTTGGAAGAAGTACAAACAGAATGCTCCATAGAAGCCAGGATGGTAAGACTTTGTTTCTCATACATCGGACACGTTATCAGAAGGGACCAATCCCCTAAAGAAGGATATCGTACTTGGTAAAGTGGAGGGTGAACGAAAAAGAGGAAAACCACCAATGAAATAGATTGGTGCAGTGGAAGCAGCAGCAGTCTCAAATGTAATAATAATTGTGAGACTGGCCCAGGACCGGGTAGTGTTTCATTTTGTTGTGCATATTTTCACTGTGAATCTGAATTGACTCAGCAGTAACTAACAACAACAACAACAATATGCATCTGGAAGCATGATGGCTCTAGAAGATAAGTACTGAACTGCAAATCACAAGGTTTGAGCCCACCAGCTGCTCTGCAAGGAAAAATTTTGTTTACAGCCATAGAAACCATATACAGGGACGTTATGAGTCAGAACCAACTCAGTAACACTTAACAAACAACAGCAATATGAATCTATCTCCAAAATACCTGAAGGAGCTTCAAAAAAGTATGTAGAAAAATTCCATTATCCTTTTTTTTTATGATGATGAATTGGATGAACGTTTGCAGCGCAGAACGGTGTTCCTATCAATAATCTATACACATTTGGTTTCATGTTACTGATTGCAATCCCCACAATGTAACATCACTTATCCCACTTCCTCTATGTTTCCTCTTTCCATTCCTTCCTCTTTCCTAACCTTTCTGACTTTGTCCTCGGATAAATGTTGCCCTTTCCATCTCAAAGCGTTGATTACTCTAAGGTGAGCATACTTCCCTAATAGTATTGTTCCCCTTATGAATCTACCTATTATTTGGCTGGAAATTGAGCTACAGGGGCAAAGTAATGAAAACTTCTTAGACATTAACAAACATCTTAAAGGAATGAGTTGCTGGACCTGGGGATTCAGGACCATGGCCTCAAAGGACTCTGAGGTCAATTGACATAACATAGTCCACAAAGACATACTTCAACATCCCATTTTAGTGAATGGTGTCTGGGGTCTTAGAAGTTTGTTCCTAAGGTGATAATATTAGTCTCTCCCTGTGTGGAGGAAATAAGAATGAAGAAAATTGAAGATGCATGGAAAAACTTAGTCCAGTGGAATAAGGGACCTCAGGAACATAGTCTCCATGATCCTGAGACTAGAAGAACTCAATGGTGCCTGACTACCACTACAGAATGTTCTGAAAAGGATCATATTAGAAGGTCCTGGATAGAGTAGGGGGGAAATGTAGAACAAAACTCAAAATTATATAAATATATATATATAAAGAGACAAGGCTTCCTGGTCAGATAGAGACAGGTGGAATCCCAATACTATATTTTTTTTTGTTACAATTTGGGCCTGGAAAAAAAAAATCTTTTAATTCCACTTTCCACAAACTTTTTGAAGCTCCCTTTGTATAGTTAAATGAAGAAATTGTATCGAAAAATGCATATTTACCGGTATAGTCTTGGAATTGACTTCTTGGGTGGTGTAAATGGTTAAGCACTTGACTACTAGCCAAAATGTTGGTGGTTCAAACCTACCCAGAGACACCTTAGAATAAGGACCTAACAATCTGCTGCCCAAAGATCACAACCTTGAAAACCATATGAAGCAGTGTGGTCTACATAGGGGTTTCCATAAGTCAGAATCAACTCACTGACAACTAATCATAACAACAAAAACAATGGCGACAATGTTGTTGTTGTTTAGAGTCAGTTTCAACCCATAGCACCCTGTATAGGGTTTCTGAGGAGTGGCTGGTGAGTTGGAACCACCAACCTTGCAGTTCAAACCAACCTTGTGATCAAGTGCTTGTCCTACAGCACCACACCAGGACGCCATAACAGCTATGAAGTATCTCTAAGAATATGCAGCAAACTAGTAATTTTGGTTGCCATGAAGGAGAGAAATAAAGCTTTTTGCAAAACTCCTTTTATGAGTTTTCAACCATGTGAATACATTTCTTAGTTTTAATAATCCAATTACTGTGTTGGTTAAACAAAACACATGAACGGTCAGTTTGGGTTCTCGTCTTGTGACCCTCCTTTACTGTACCATGTCAGTTGATTGAGGGCAAGGACTATTTCATAACCACCATTCAATCTTTATCTGAGCCCAGCACAAATCTGGCATGCAATTGGACTCAGTAAATACAAAGTTTGTTGACTCAAATTACTTTAGTATTTTACCTTTAAAGATCTGCATTTTGAGACTCTTTTGGCCCAACACCAGATTCTTTATCTGCTAAGAGCTGCTATTCCTCCTGAGTTTTTATGAACTGAATGGCATTTTCACCTTTCCAGTCATTCAAGGTCAAACTAGAGCTTCATTCAGAAAAGTTGCAGGCTACACAGAAATCACTGCTGATTTTTAGCTGCTAACCCAATAGTTAGTGGTTCAAACTCTGTTGGTACTAATTAATCTGTTGGTAAAAGATGTGGGAATCTGCATGCATAAAGCTCTTGAGGCAGTTCTGCTTTGTCCTATTGAATCGTTATGAGTCAGAATCGAGACTTGATGGCATCGGTTTAATGAGCAGCTGGAACAAATTTTAAGAAAAGAATTTCTTCTTTTTTTTAAAAAAACTTTTTTTATCGTGAATTAAGTGATAGTTTGCATGGGAGAGCGTCAACATTACATTCATCCTATAGTATTTTGTTTCATTGCAATGATTACAATCCCCTCCATGCATCATCATTCAACAGCATTTACTTCCAGTCCCTCTGCTTTATTTTTGGATGTACACCGAAGCACTCAGGAATATATAACCATTCAAACAACTGAAGCCTGCCCTCCCCCCACCCCTCCCCCCACCGGCCATCAGCACACAACTTCTCTCCATAAGTCCAGAGCAACTCCATCTCTCCACATCATTATCTCTGCCTCTGTCTCTGGTGTGACTGCTTCTCTGGATAGGGTTTCACATTCCACTCTTCTCCCTTGATGGTCCCAGGGTCCTCCACGCCTGGACTACAAGACCAACTACTCCCCTCCATTTGTTACAAAACATCTATCTTTACATTTGCAACACTCACAATCAGTCCTGATAGCAGTTATTCACTATTGAACCACAAGAGTCTCATCCCCATCTCCTTTCACCAGCCCTGTCCAGACAGGTTGGAGACCACTCAGTGGAGATACTACCTTCCCCTGCACTCTCTGAAACTAGGCTCCCTATTGAAAGTTTGTAAGCCAGTCACTTTGTGCCTTTGTAGCCCCTCCATTTTGGATAGCCAATGTCTAAGTTGCCCATCCCTGGCAACCCTGTGTACCGAGGGGGTGAGAATGATCCTTGCTGTTAAGATTCGTTCCCTCTTTTGAGCTACTACATCCATAAGTATAGGCCAAGTTCATCAAACTGTAGTGAATTACTCTTTTTTTTCTTTTCTTTCTTCTTCTAGTCAAGTTTTAGTCATCCAGCCATTGAAGCTAGGTCAAATGGGTACTATCTTCAGGTATGGGTGTTCTTGTGCATCTCCCCTCACTTCATATCAGCTGGACACTTCACTTTCCTTTCTAGTCCTCTGTGGCCATGTGACTGTCCCTGGACTCAGGAGTCCCCAGGTCTCACCATACCGCTGCTGGCTAACCAGGTCTCAATCCAGGTTGACAGGAGTCTATTGAATGTGGTCAGACTTAGCTCACAACTTTATTGCTCTTTTTCCCCCACCTCCCCTTATCGGTAGACCAAAGTAGTCACCAGCAAGACCACATTCCTGCTCATATATTCCCCTTGAGTCTCAGTCATGGGAGAGAGAGTTTGTTGTTGTAGTAGTCTCAGTCATGGAAGAGAGAACTTGCTTGTTCTTGTAGTAGTCAATCGGACTGCTGTTATCATTTTTTATTTTTTCCTGCTGATCTTTCTTTCAAGAAACATCTTCTGTTCTTTTAGCCACTCCAGGCTGTTCTGCTTGTCCTTTCAAGTGGAAATTTCCCACCTCAGAAGATTCTGGATGGGGATCAGGATTCCACCTATGGTCTTATGCAATGCAAAGGCTCCATAGGAAGCCTCCTTTACTGGGCAACTTCTAGCCCCATTTTAGGTATTTCAGTCAGTTATAGGCTGAAGACAGACTCACAAGCTATGGTGATGTTTCTGGCTATTCATTTCTCTCCCCCCACACAGCCTTCAGTATGGATTGCATCTCAATGTCAAGAAAACAAAAGTCCTCACCACTGGATCAGTAAACAACATTCTTATCAACAGAGAAAAGATTTGAAGTTGTCAAGGACTTCATTCTTTTTGATTAACCATCAACACTCATGGAAGCAGCAGTCAAGAAATCAAATGACGTATTGCATTAGGCAATTCTGCTGCGCAAGACCTTTTTAAAGTGTTGAAGAGCAAAGATGTCATCTTGAGGACTAAGGTGTGCTTGACCCAAGTCATGATATTTTCAATAACCTCATATGTATGTGAAAGCTGGACAGTGAATAAGAAGACCATAGAAGAATTGATGCATTTGAGTTTCAGTGTTAGAGGAGAATATTGAAAGTACCATGGACTGCCAAAATAACTAATAGATCTGTGTTGGAAGAAGTACAGCCAGAGTGTTCCTTGGAGGCCAGGATGACCAAACTTCATCTATCATACTTTGGACATATTGTCAGGAGGGACCAGTCACTGGAGAAGGATATCATGTTTGGTAAGGTGGAGGATCAGAGAAAAAGAGGAAGACCCCCAGTGAGATGGATTGGCAAAGTGGCAACATCAATGGGTTCAAGTGTGGCAACAATTGTGATGTTGGCCCAGGACCAGGCATTGTTTCATTCTATGGTGCATAGGGTCGCTATGAGTTGGTACCAACTTGATGGCACCTAACAATAACAACAACAACATATTTCAGTTAAGGGTTTAATATCTGGATATATAAAGAACTTTTAAAATTCAACAACAGTAAGACTAACAAACTACTTTGAAAGCCAACAAAGAACTTGAACAGACATTTCTCAGAGAAGCTACAAATGGACAATAAGAATATTAAATGATGCTCAACATCATTAGTCACTGTAATTGTTAGGTGCCATCAAGTCATATCCAACTCACAGTGACTCATTGCACAGCAGAGTGAAACACTGCATGGTGCTCCACTATCCTCACAATCATTGTTAGCTTGAGCCCATTTTTCCTGCCACTGTGCCAGTTCATCCTGTGTGTGTGTGTGTGTTGGGGGCGGGGGGGAGTTGGAGGACCATACTCTTTTTCCCTGACTCTCTACTTTACTTAGCATAATGTCCTTCTCCAGGGACTGGTCCCTCCTGATAATATGTCTGAGTTATAAGTGATCAAATCAGTCCATACTGGCTTCTAAGGAGCATTCTGGCTGTACTTCTTCCAACACAGATTAGTTTGTCCTTCTAGATGTCCATGGTACTTTTAATCTTCTTCTCCAACACCGCAACTCACATGCATCAATTTTTCTATGGTCTTCTTTATCTACTGTAATTTTCATATACATCTGAATGTATTGAAAATACCATGATGTAGGTCAAATGCACCTTAATCCTCAAACTGGCATGTTTGCTTTCGAACACTTTAAAGAGGTCTTGTGCAGCAGATTTACCTAATGCTCTTATTAGTCATTGGGGTCCTGGTGTGGCGCTGTGGGTTAATGTGCCAGACTGCAAAACCGTTTGAACTGCAAGGTCGGCGGTTCAAGTTCACCAGCTCCTCAGAAACCCTATACAGGGTCACTATGGGTCAGAACTGACTCGACGGCACTTAACAAAACAAAAAAAATTTTAGTCATTAGGGAAATGCAAGTCAAAATCACAATGCAATAATACCATTCTGGTGACTATTATTAGAAAACCAGAAAATAACAAGTGTAGACTAGGGTGTGGAGAAATTGGAATACTTATACATTGCTAGTGGGACTGCAAAATGGTGCAGCTGTTGTGGAAAAGAGTTTGTTCCTAAAATTATTAAACCTAGAAATACCATATGACATAGCAATTCCATTCCTAGGTATACAGCCCGAAGAACTGAAAGTAACACTTCAAGCAGACACATGTACACATGTACAAAGTTAGCAATCGCCAAAAGGCAGAAACAACCCAAAATCCATAAATAGATGACTGGATTAACAAAATGTGGCATATGCATGCATGGAATATTTGCATAACCATAAAGAAAAATGAAGTTTTCATATACACTGTAGCTGGATATATCTTGAAAACATTATGGTAAGTGAAATAAGTCATACACAAAAGGACAAATATTGCATGATTCCACTTACATGAAATATCTAGACTAGGTAATCTGTTGAAACAAACAAACAAAATTAGAGGTTACTAGGGAATAGAAGCATTCTGGTTGTATTTCTTCCAATACAGATTGGTTTGTTCTTCTGGCAGTCCACGGTACTTTTAATGTTCTCCAGTACCATAGCTCAAATGCACCAATTCTTCTATGATCTTCCTTATTCATTGTCCAGTGTCCCCATGCATATGAGCTTATTGAAAATGCCATGGCTTAGGTCAGGCACGCTTTAGTCCTCATACTGGCATCTTTGCTCTTCAACACTTTAAAGAAATCTTGTGCAGCAGATTTGCCTAATGAAATACGTCGTTTGATTTATTGAAATATAGCCAGAGTACTCCCTGGAAGCCAGGATGGCCAGATTTTGTGACACATACTTCAGACATATTGTCAGGAGGGACCAGTCCCTAGAGAAGGATATCATGTTTGGTAAAGTGAAGGATTGGAGAAGGAGAGGATGATCCCCAAAGAGATGGGATGGCACAGTGGCAGCAGTGATGGACTCAGGTGTAGTAACAATTGTAAGGTTAGCCCAGGACCAGGTAGCATTTCGTTCTGTTCTGTATGGGGTTGCTATGAGCCAGTACCAACTCAATGGCACCTAACAACAACCAGGGAGTAAGAACAGGGGAGAATGAAGGGAAATAGATAATTTATAAGTTTCTACTTTTATAAAATAGAAAAACTTGAGTTTCCTCTTCTCTCTTACGCACTCCCTCATTCTGCTTCTGATCCCCACACCCCAACACACCCACATGAATTCCTAGTTTGTCACCAACTATTGCCAAGTTTACTTTCTAAACATCACTGAAATTTTTTTCCTCTCCATCCCTTCTTCCAGCCTAAAAAGAAGATCTAAAAAGCCTAAAAAGAAAACAAAAATCGCCACTGAGTCAATTCTGACTCGGTGACCCCACATGCAATCAGAGTGGAACTGTATTCCATAGAGTTTCCAGTGCCTGAGTTTTCAGAAGTAGACCTCCGGACCTTTATTCCAAAGTGAACTCAAACTACCAACCTTTCATCTAATAGCTGAGTGCTTCACTGTTTGTGCTACCCTTATCTCTCATTTGGTTACATGCTTAGTAGCTAACTGAGAGCTTGGCAGTTAGAGCCCATCAGTGGATCTCCAGGAGAAAGATGAGGTGGTTTGCTTTGATGAAGATTACAGCCACGGACACCTTATAGTTTCATTCTACTCTGTCCTATCGTTGTTGATGCTAAGTTCCGTCGAGTCGGTTCCATCTCATAGGTTCTCTATTGTTTCTCTATAAACCTCTATAAATCAATATCAAGTCGACTGCAACAGATTCATGGGTTGTTGTTGTTGTTTTTCATATCTCTTTTATTTATACTGACTTCCTTTCCACCACTTTTTCCCCTTTTCAATCCATTCTACTGCCAGTTGCGTTGTTAGGTGTCTTCAAGTCAGCTCCTACTATAGTAACTCTATGCAAAACAGAATGAAACACTGCCTGGCACTGTACTCATTCTCACTATTGCTGTTTTACTTGAATCCATTGCCGCTGTCACTGTACCAATCCATCTCCATAGGGGTCTTCCTCTTTTTCGCTGACCCTCCACTTTCCCTGATGTTCTTCTCCAGGTACTGCTCCTTCCTCATAATATGTCTTAAGTATGAGAGATGAAGTCTCATCATCCTGGCTTCTTAGGAGCACTCTGGCTGTCCTTCCTTCCACACAGATTTTGTTCTTTTGGCAGTCCATGGTACTTTTAACATTTTTCTCCAACACCACAAAGCAAATACATCAATTCTTCTAAAGTCTTCTTTATTCATTGTCTAACTTTCACAGGCTTATGAGACAATTGAAAATACCATTGTTTGGGTCAGATTAGTCCTCAAACTAACATCTTTGCTCTTGAACACTTGGAAGAGATCATATGACACAGATTTGCCTAATGCAATATATCGTTTGATTTCTTGACTGCAGCTTCCATGAGTGTTATTTGTGGATCTGAGCTATTTTGCTTTGAAAAAGTCTTTGAAAACGTCAATATTTTCTTCTTTTATCATGATTTTTTGGTTCAGTTGTGGGGGTTTTTTGTTTTCTTTGCATGGAGATAAAACCCATAACAAATTCTGTGCTCTTTGATCTTCATCAGTAAGTATATTAAGTCCTCTTCACTTTCAGCAAGCAAGGTTGTAGCATCTGCATATCGCAGGTTGTTAATGAGTCTTCCTCCAGTCCCAATGTCACATTCTACCTCTTGCTTTCAAATCAGATTATTTGAAGAAACAAAGGTAATCTTGTTATTTATTTGTTCACCCGTCAGCTCCCCAGGAAAAGTTCACATTCTTCAGTATGGCACTCAGGAACTTTCACAATTTGTCACCAGCCTGTCTCACTATCCTCACACTCCTTGTCACAGCTCACTCTTCCAAACTAATCAGTTTTCTCAATCTTTGAGACACACCATCAAGGGGCAGGTCCAGATTTTATAGGACCAGAAACTCACACAATTGAAGGGGCCTTCTTTAAGAAAATAAATATCAAACTACTAAGGATAAATCAAAAAGGAAACTGAATGTGTTTCTACAGGAACAATAACAAATACTCATCACATTTTTTTAAAGCGTCAGCATAGCCAGAGAATATTTTTATTAATTAACTATGTAGCATACATTTATGTTGTATAACCTTGTTATGTGATAAATCCCCAACCAAACTTATTGCTGTCAACTCAGTTCCAACCACAAGTGACTCTGTGATGAGAGTTGTTGCTGTTTGTAATTGTTAAGTGCTGGTGAGTCAGTTCCAACTCATGGCAACACTGTGTAGGGTTTCAGAGAAGTGACTGGTGGGTTTGCATCTCTGACATTGTGGTTAGCAGTCCAATGATTATCCGATGTCTCCTTCTAGAGAAATGGGTAAGCCCAGTAGGCAGGTTGAGCATATCAGGAACACAAGTAGCTCATCATAAGGCTTTGTGGGTGCAGTTACTGGTCCAAATATTTTGTGAATCATTCATGTTTCCCTAGTAGGATAGTCATTCTATCTACCTATTTGTAACACACCCCCAAGATGATCCTAGAATAGGAGCAAAAGTAATTAAATATTGAAAAAGACAACAGAGGAACTAGCATATGATACCAAATGCTAAGAGATTAAGCTAAAAGCTTCTCCAAATGCTATCACGTGCCATGTTGCAATCTGGTTTGGCTGTGTTGAGCTGTACACACAAACATGAACAGTTGAGAGGCAGAAATGCCAAAGTTAATTGCCCAAAGGACTGCTATCTAATGTCTTTGAGAAAAAGATGAGCAAGAAGACATCCAAGAGATCTGTTGGTAGTGTCTTTGTGAAATCTCTTTCTGTCTAATCAATGCCCAGAGCTGGAGTAAGCATCTGGGAGCAGCATGCAAAACAGGAGGAGAACATGGCCTAGGGACTGCAATCCACTTGCTAGAACCTTGCATTAAACACACACCCTGAATTTTTCAGGGCATGAAGTGTCTGTGCCTCTTTGCTCTAAAAAGGCTGCTCTGGGAAGGAAGAAGGGCAGGTTGGTGTCTGTCAGAGAGTTCTGTGGAAAAGGCAGTGATAGTTGGTGTGACTTTGCAGTCTTCAGTAAACATTCTTTCCCCTTCTGGCAGATTTGAAAACCTGCTCTAGAAGGAATTATAAGCTGTAGTCTTCCCACCAGCTGATCTCCCCTATTAACCCTACTCAACACCCCTCCCCAGTGGGATTCCCCATACCATCCCATTGACCTCTGTGTGAGTACATCCTTGTACCTCACCCAAGCAGGGAGACTTTGTTCCCAACTGATTTCTGCCTTCTCTTCTCCCCCACCCCATGTCCAGCCTTGTTTCTGAAATAGGTAAGACAAAAGTGAAACAAGGATCACTCTCCATTGCACAAATTCTCCATCCTCTATGGAAAGCTCTGTACTAATTATTGGAGCAACAAAATGTGGGGTCTAATGAGGAAATAAAATAGCGTCCCTATTCTCCAGGAATTTATTGGAGTCAAAAGATTGAAATAATGATAACACAAGGCAATAAGATTAAGAGTCTTAAGAGTGGTAAAACGATTTTGCCCCAGCTGGCCCCAGGGAAGTCAACATTCACTAATGGCTATGAAGGCAGTTTGAGCCTACTGAAAGAATATTGGATTTGGAAGCAGAAGACCTGGATATTAGTATGGCTTGGTCAAACTGCACAAGAGAACTAAGGTCACTTAGTTCAATAATTTCATTTTCAATGTGAAGATGAGGGTCTTCCCACAGGCAGTTGGTGATAATGGGAATTCTGGTATAGGTGGTCAAGAGATCTCTTCCTTGCTCTGCTAACAATAGTGGAATCTTGTGTATTCACTTAACCTCTTGGACATTTATTTCCTGTGTCCATAAAATTGCAGTGTAATGACAAGAGTTTTAATTCTCCTGGAATCTCAACTTCTGGCTTTCATGGAAGTTGGGGTAACTCATAGTCCATTGCTGTCGTAGGTGTCCTTTTGGACCATAAGTCTTGACAAAATTGGTCCCTAAAAGTCACTTTTGCTTTTTTCGTCTCATGCATGCAGACTGTGGAAGACCTGGAAACTTAGAAGCCATGTGAGTCACAGCCATGGCCGCATCAGCAAGCACCGGAAGCACCCTAGAGACTGGGGTAATACTGGCGGCTTACATCATCATAGGATCAACTTCGACAAATCTCATCCAGGTTGCTTTGGTAAGGTGGGTATGAGACATTATCACTTAAAGAGGAACCAGAGTTTCTGACCCACTGTTGACCTTGATAAATTGTTGACCTTGGTCAGTGAGCAGACAAGGGTAAACACTGCCAAAAATAAGACTAGGGCTGTTCCCATCATTGATGTGGTATGATCGGGTTACTACAAAGTTCTGGGGAAGGGGAAGCTTCCAAAATAACCTGTCATCATGAAGGCCAAATTCTTCAGCAGAGGCGCTGAGGAGAAGATTAAGGGTGTTGTGGGGGCCTGTGTCCTGGTGCTTTGAAGCAACATGGAAGTTAATGAAATGTTCAGTGATTTTCCCTTAGGAAAAAAAAAAGTCACTTTTAAGTCAAACAATGGTTCAGATAAACTAATAAGGCTGTTTTGTTTGGGGTATTAAGCTCTTTGAAGAATTCAGTCCAACGGAGCTATGCTTAGGATGAATCAGTAATTAATTGAATTGTTCCTCAAGACAATGCTGTGTGAAAATCCTTTCTGGCCACAGATTTGTGGGTCAGTTCTGTCCACACCTCTTTTTTCCATGGCAATGCTGATTAAAATTGGTATCAGAATTTTGGAAGTTTTTCTAATCTTTGGAAGATTTCTGACACGTACTGGTGTGGTGCTGTAGGATGAGCACTGGACTGCTAACCTCAAGGTCAGTGGTTCAAACTCACCAGAGACTCCTTGAAGACCCTATAGACAGGGTTTCTATGAATCTGAACTGACTTACTGGCGCTTAACACCAGCAACAGTTGAAATGTCACTTTGATTAAATATCATACATTCAACAAACTTCAGTCAATTGCTATTTTGACTTAATATGATATTTATTTTAACAGTAATGACTCCTAAGTATTTCCAGCTCTGAAACTCTGTTGTTGTTGTTGTTAAGTGCCCTTGAGTTGTTTCCAATCCATAGTGACACTGTATTGGGTTTTCGAAGAGTGGTGAATTTGAACCATTGACCCTGTGATGCAAACCAACCTTGTGGTCCAGTACATTACCCTGCAGCACCATGCCAGGACTCCCTGGAACTCTAGGACGTTATAATATTCTAATATAATGTATGAGTATATGAACGTTGTAGAACATTGTAAGGCATTATTATATTATTACTGCCTCTGGCAATAAGATTTCATAGAGGAAGTGGAATGTGAACTTGGCCTTGAAAAAGGTTGGGTTTAGATTGATAACAAAGTATGTAAGTGTCATGTCAAGGAAACTGGGGAAAAAAAGAAACGAGAAGTGAACAAGCAAAGGAATGCAAAGAGGGAACAATGTGGATTGTAGGGAGCTATGAGTGACTTTTGGGCTCATCAGGAGGGTCAACATCTGGAAATATCTCAGGAGAAGGGACCAACATACAAAGACTACATTTCCCAGTGACTAAAACTACCTGCTATTCCGTGAGAGAAAGATGAGGCTTTCTGCTCCCGTAAATATTTACAGTCTTGGAAACCCTGTACAGGGTCGCTATGGGTCAGAACCAATGCCACAGCACACAACAACAACAACAAGCTCTCATCTGAGTATACTAGAGGCTCCTTCTTATGAAATCACTTATCTGAACAATGGGCAGACCTTGGCATAAATGGCTACTTTTATGCAAGTCAGTTTTTTAAATGCTTGGCATATGGCACTGAAAAATTCTCAGGCCTCATTGGCATTAGGGAAGTCACAGACTGCATTGCTAACATTGTATTTGAAGCTGTCATTGCAGGGGGAAAGCTGTCTTTGGCGTGGGAGGTACCCACATTTAATTATCATTCACAGACACTCCTCAGAACAGTTACTGGATGCTTCAGCTATTATTCTAGCTGTTTCTAAAATAAAGTCTTATGATTATTGTGTATGTGTGTGAATGTGTGTGGATGACCTGCCAGGATGCCTATCTTATTTGTGTGGAGTTGGTTTATCTAAAGAAAATTACAGAGCTCAACAGAAAAGGAAATGCTCTTTTTCTGATGAGCTGAGTATACTTGTTGGCTAGGAGGAAGAGAGAGATTGTCTGAGTGAGTCTGCATACATTTGTGGCCCATTTTATATCAACCCCCTGGAGCCAGGCTTTCTGTTGTCATCCCTGGAAGGAAATGAATTTCTAGTCCTGAGGTAAGAAGACACTACCTCTCAGCACCGCTATCCCAGGATTTTGTAGGCTCCTCGTAACAGCTGTGCACACTGTTGCTGGCATTGTCCTGCCATTATTTGAGGAAAACATACACGAAAGTTCAGCCAAAGGGGAGAAGAGAGGCAGATTCTGAATGACCACTTCACCCTGACTTTCTGGAGTGCTGCTATAGAATAAGCATTCTAATGCTGACTGTAATGTAAGGTCAGAACTTCAAACCCACCAGCTGCTCCTCAGAAATCCCATGCAGGGTTGCATGCGTCAGAACTGACTCAACAGCACTTAACATCAACAACCACAGTCTGACATTAACCTACAGTTGAAGATTGTTGTTTTTGTTAAGTGCTGTCGAGTCGATTCCAACTCATAGCAACCCTGTATAGGGTTTCCAAGGAGCAGCTGGTGAGCTTGAACCGCCAACCTTGCAGTTCAAATGGCTTTGCAGTCTGTCACATTAACCCACAGCGCCACACCAGGACTCCACACTTGAAGGTAGTCATGAGCAAATAGGCTACAAATCTCGAGAGGCATGGTGAGTGAGAGTGTGCAATTTAAGTTAACAACTACACAGATGAAAAAGTGCATAGTCTGGTATGGTGCTGTGGGTTAATGCACTGGACTGCAAAGTCGGTTTGAACTGCAAGATCGGCGGTTCAAGCTCACCAGCTGCTCTTCGGAAACCCTATACAGGGTTATTATGGGTTGGAAGAGACTCAACAGCACTTAACAACAACAACAACAATATGTTTCTAGGCTCTCTTGTTGTTGTTATGTACCGTGGATTCGGTTCCGACTCATAGTGACCCTGTACAGGGTTTCTGAGGCTGTAAATCTTTACAGGAGCAGAAAGCCTCATCTTTCTCCAGTGGAACCGCTGGAGTTTCGAACTGCTGACATTGCAGTTCACAGCCCGATTCGTAACCACTTCTCTACCAGAGCTCCTTTAGCTATAGGCAAATCCTGTTACCGTTGAGGTAATTCCAATTTATGGTGGTCCCCATGTATTAAACAGCAGAACCTTTAGGTTGCCTAATCAAGCACAAACTGCACCAACCAAGATGCAAATAATTAGACAGGGTGCTTCCAGGCTTATCATAACAGGAACAGAGACAGCCATAAGACATTACCACCAACAGTACTTTCTTCCAGGGATACAAGTTTAAAAACCATTCCCCATTACATAGTCCTCGTTTTATACTGCATTGTAAAAAAACAAAACAAAACACAGTGAGAATTGGTTTAAACTCAAAAGTGCAGCATGACAGTGAAGAAAAGAGTCCTGAGTCTCAGCAACAATTTACTCCCCACCACAAAAACAGGGCTTGAGCTAGAAATGGAAGAGGGAATAAAAGCTAAGAGCTGCACAGATTTCTGTTGAATTGTAATGAGTATCAACCTCTCTAAATTGGCATTATGTAACTGATTCAGAGATGCTGAGACCCTGCTGTTAGCAAATGTGTCCAATTCCCAACGTGGGTATTTCAGAGCTGGGGAGGAAAAAAAAAATTATGCCCTGGAAGGATAGTTCCGTGTGGAAGGACTCAGGATGCTCTCAAAACTTGTTATGAAATGGTTGAACTTGTCTGTTCATTGGTAGTGTTTATTTTATGGTTTTTGTTGTTGTTGTTATGTGCCGTGGAGTCGGTTCCAACTCATAGCGACCCTGTACAGGGTTTCCAAGGCTGTAAATCTTTACGGGAGCAGAAAGCCTCATCTTTTCTCCTGCAGAACAGCTGGTAGTTTCAAACTGCTGACCCTGAGGTTAGCAACCCAATTCATAACCACTACACTACCAGAGCTCCTAATGTAAAACATTCAGATCTATTAAGAGTCTCATGGAATTCCAATGCCAGGGGAAACCTTTAAGAGACCACATCATCTTTTTAGAAGCTGATATGGATTAAACTGTGCCCTTTAAAATATTGTTTTGTAAATCATAACCCCTCTACAGGTGGTGGAGTCCTGCTGTGGCACTGTAGTATAAACATTTGACCTTAAAGTCAGCAGTTCAATCTTACCAGCCCCTCCTCAGGGTCGCTACGAGTCGGAACCAACTTGATGGCACCTAACAAAAACAACAGCTACAGGTGTTGAGGAGCTCTGCCGTGATGGGCTGCTCAGTCACATGGTCAACAGTTTAAACCCAGTAGCTGCTCTGTGGAAGAAAGATGTGGCAGTCTGCTTTCATAAAGATTGCAGACTTGGAAACCGTATGGGGTAATTTTTCTTTGATGTATGGGGTTGCTACGAGTTAGAATCAGTAGCATCGAGGTTTTTTATACCTGTAGATATAATCCCATTTGGGAAAAGGTGTTCTTTGTCAATAAGACAGTATTAGTGTAGACTGTGTCGTAAATCAATCTCTTTTCCGATATAAAAGAGATTTACACAAGTACGTGAGCTATCAGAGATGGTGAAAACGAGATGTCACATGAAGACCACACAGAGCAGAATCTGCTCAAAAGAGCCCACAGCAAGAGAGCCTTCCCCTAAAACCAGGAACCTGAATTCAGACTTCTAACCTCTCAAACTGTGAGAGAAATAAAATTTTGTTCATTAGAGTGACCCACTTGTGGTATTTCTGCTATTCAGCACTAGATAATTAAGACAGAGGCTTTTGACCAGAGACAGTGAGGGAACTCGGAGGTAAGTAGCTCCCCCTTGCTCTTCTGGTTCCTACAACCTCTTCGTCTTGATCTGTGTGCTAGTTTGCTGGAAGTTTCTACCATGTGAGTAATCAGATTAAGTTGTTTCCAGTCAGCTATGGTTAAAGTGAAAGCATATTACCTGGGAAGAAATGAATGAATTAATCTATTAGCAGTTACCAATGCATTGGCACGAATTAGTGGGTCAGAATAACTTGGCCTGACAGGAGGTGGACGAGGCTGCCTCACAGCAACAGGACCAGGAATGGGAGACTGCTGATGAGAGGAGGACTGGAAAGGCCTGGAGCTGCAGCCAGCCGTCAGCCCGGCGCTGAGGACTCTGGGTGACTGCAGGAACAGGTGCTAACAGGCAAGAAGAGAGTGTGCTGGAAACAAGTCCCCTACTTTACAATTTTGCCTAGAGCCAGTCCTGCATTTAACTTTTCCAGAAAGAAACCTGTCAGCAAACCAGAGAGCAGGGAGGCTGTTTGTTATTTGTTGGAATTTGCAAAAGTCCATGTGGTTGCAGCTGGACATTTGCCCCGCATGCCACCACTCCTCTAGGTAAAAATGGCTTAGGTGGGGGCTGTAGTCAGGGCAGCTGAGAACACCAGCTCAAGTACAGGCAGAATTCTACCCTCTCTGCCTCTAAGCAATCCAACACATACCTTAAGAAGTGAAGGCCTTTAAGGACTTGCTTCAACCTCATTAAATAGTTTGTTGTTGTTGTTGTTGTTAAATGCTGTTGAGTGGATTCCAACCCATAGTGACCCTTACAGGGTTTCCAAGGAGCAGCCAGCTGGTAAGCTTGAACCATCAACCTCGCAATTCAAACAACTTTTGCAGTCTGATGCATTAGCCTACAGTGCCACACCAGGACTCCTAAATAGTTTAGAATTCTAATTTATCCATTTACTTTCTAATTTTTAAAATGAAAAATATGACAAACCTTCCTGTCAATACCTTACCCTGTAAATAACTAGTAAGCTAGTTGCCCTGATTCATGGTGACCCCATGCATATCAGATTAGAATTGTTCTCTCTAGTTTTTCAATGGCTGGTCTTTTGGACGTAGATCTCCAGGCCTTTCTTCCGAGGTTGCTTTGGATAGACTTCAACCTCCAACCTTTCAGTTAGCTGCCAAGTGTTTGTTAACTGTTTGGCCCAACCAAAGACTTTCTGCAAACTAGGAAGGCCGTATTCTCCTTTTCTCCCTTGTAACTTTCCAGTGCTCTCACCAGAAGCCCACCTCTACTCTATCTATCCATCTATCTATCTATCTATCTATCTATCTATCTATCTATCTATCTATCTATCTATCTATCTGTCTGTCTATGCAACTTCTAGTAGCGTAGTAGTTATGAGTTGGGATGTTAATCTCAGGGTCAGCAGTTCTAAATTACCAGCAGTTCCTCAGAAAGATGAGGCTTTCTGCTCACGTAAAGATTTACAGCCTCAGAAACCCCATGGAGGGTCACTATAAGTCGGAACTGACTCCACAGCACACCACCATCATCCATTTATCTGTCTGTCTGTAGTTCTGTCTGTCTGTCTGTCTATCTATCTACCACAAGGAGTCCTAGAGTATCTCTGTAGGATGAGCACTGGACTGCTAACTGCAAGGTTGGTGGTTCAAACTCAACAGCCATCACTACTAGCAATGACTTCCTCCTCTGTCTCCACTAATGAACTTTGGTCTTTATACGTTTGTCTAGTCTAGATATTTCATATTCCATATGCTTTTTTATTTAAAGCCTTGTCCTCCAGGAAAACTTCAGGAAGCTAAAATAAAACAAAACAAAAACAGAAAACCACTAAGCATGGTGTGGCACACTGAGGAAAGTGACCAAGTCACAGGAGAGCTGTGTTTAGGGTTGACTTTGCCACTTGCGAGTTAGGCGTCCTCCAGGATGGCTGGCTTCTGGGTTTCAGTTTTCTTATTTAGAAATTGAAAGGGCTCACCCAAGTACATTCAAAAATTTCTTCAAGTTGTGTTTTTTTTGGGTTTTTTTCCTGAGATTTGGGAAATCTGATAGTTTCAGATCACTGATCATTTCCAGAGAACAATGAAATCTGTTCGCACATGTAGCTGACAAGAGCTTCTGGACCAATAGTGTTCTTTTCATTTGGATTGGCCCGGAATCTTTAGGATGACATCTGAATATATTATTATTAATTTGACACAATTAACATAATTTGTATAAGTCTTTTAACCAGTCCAATAGGAAGTCTAAAAATATAGCAGTTACAAAGTCATATGCATGAGGATATCTGGCTGCAATCATTTGACAAGAACATGTGAAAGAAAACAAGCATTTTTAAAGGTTAGAAATTTTGCTTGAGAAAGGGAAAAAATACACTAGCGAACTCTTCTGTGATCTACCTTTAAAACCAAAATACAAACCCATTGCCATCAAGTTGGTTCTGATTCATGGTGACCCTGAGTATGATACAGTATAACTGCTCCACAGGGTTTCCTGAGCTGAAATCTTAATGGGAGTAGACTGCCAGCCCTTTCTTCCACTGGGTGGTTTTGAATCCACAACGTTTACATAAGTGCTTCTGCTGTTCAGCATGCAGTTGAATCGGTTCCAACCAATAGTGACCCTGTAAAGGAGCTCTGGTAGTGTAGTGGTTACGAATCAGGCTGCGAACTGCAAAGTCAGCAGTTTAACTATCAGCCGTTCCACGGGAGAAAGATGAGGCTTTCTGCTCCCGTAAAGATTTACAGCCTCAGAAACCCTGTACAGGGTTGCTATGAGTCAGAACCGACTCCACAGTACTTAACAACAACAACATTCCTGAGCTAGCTTCCAGAGTGTACCTTGTGAATCACAGCACTTACCAACTAAGTACAAATAAAATGTAGATATAGAATGCCTAGAATCGATGTAATAAAACTTTGAACATGATATTAAAAAATCTACCGAATGACACAAATTGCAGAGTCTTGCTTAATGGGACTGGAAAATGTTTCTGCCAAGACTCTGATTATATGGAATCTTGATTGCAAAACTCACACTTTAATGCATCCTCCCTTCAGGAAAAAAGCTGATTGAGTTAAAGAGGAAAGTAACAATTGATCACACTTGTTTTTAGTCACAAAGTTAACTGATAGCCCCAGGAAAGAATCTAGATAATTCCACACATAACTGTAATAAAGTGGATAGCACTTTTGTCTATTTAATAACTGGTTGTCCATTTCTTATTGTCCTCATGGACTCTCAGAGAGTAGTACAAGAACCACTCTGATCCTCAGAGCAATTTTTCTTGAGGGAAATGGTAAATGGCATTTGAACATTGTGGCTGACACATCGGGAATAGTGGTGTGAGGTACAATCTAATTCCTTCATTAGCAATTTGTGATTCAAGACAGTGGTTTGAAAATTTTTTTAGTCAAAGAAATTTTCCTTCAAACAAAATCTATCATACAAAAAAAGTGGAGAAGCTCTGGTTGAAGGGACTGACAGGAGGAGAATGACCAGAGTGGGAAGGAGAGCCACACTTTAAGTTGGTTGGTTCCCTGGTTGGGGAGGGCCTTTGTAGGTCCATAGATTCTGTGGAACTGTTTGTAAGTCTATAGGTTCTGTGGAACTGTTTGTAGTCTACAGTCTCTGTGGAACAGTTTGTAGGTCTGTAGATTCTGTTAAAGAGTTTGTAGGTCAGTAGACTCTGTGTAACAGTTTGTAGGTCTGTACATTCTGTGGAACAGTTTGTAGGTCTATAGATTCCGTGGAACTGTTTGTAAGTCTGTAAATTCCATGGAACTGTTTGTAGGTCTGTAGACTCCTTGGAGCTGTTTGTAGGTCTATAGATTCCGTGGAACAGTTTGTAGGTCGGTAGATTCTTCACATTTTGACATTTTGTGCTAATAGTTTTCTATTTATCCTCTTATAATGATGTACTACTGTGCTACTCTTTCCAACTCCATGTTGTAGTTGTTGTTGTTGGTAAGTGCTCTCAAGTTGGTTCCAACTCATAGTGACCCTGTATAGGGTTTCCAAGGAATGGATGATGAGTTTAAACCACCTACCTTGTGGTTCAAACCAGCCTCATGGTCCAGTGCTTATCCCACAGCACCACACCTGGACTCCAACTCCATATTAAATGGCTTCAATTTAGTGGTGTGAAATCAAATCAGGACTTTGAACTCAGTTCAACCCTCTGCTGAAAATTTGTGTTTCCACCTCAAATGTCCTGAATCAGAATCTATAGTTTTCAACAAGCTCCCCAGGTAAAGAATTGAACTGGGATGAACCACTTGGAAACCCTAGATCAAATCAGCCAAGGTGGGAGTATGTACACCATGGAAATTGGCAACGTGCTATGGGTTAATGCACTGGACGGCAAAGTCGGTTTGAACCACAAGATTGGTGGTTCAAGCTCTCTAGTTGCTCCTAGGAGACCATATCCAGGTTCACTATGGATCAGAACCAACTCGACAACACTTAACAACAAGAACAACCTATCAGGACCCTCCCTTCCGTCCCCCCCCCCCAAGACTAGTTATTAAATAACTACAACACCCCCACTGATAATAGATGCATTTATTCGACTCCGTTATTAAGATCACTAACACATATATCTTACTACATAGTGCAAAGAATAACTTTTGGGAGAAAAGATCTTCACATCTGCTTAATTTAAGTAGAGTAATGCACTCTAAAGTCATTCATAGGCCTCTTTAGAGTGGCTCCCAGGATACCCTTTCTTGGAAACCAAGAATTCTCCCCAATCTAAAGAATTAAATCATTCAAAAATGAAGAAGAAAAATATCCTTCCGGAAAAGTTTTCTTGCCATCAGCATTACCCAAATCTTGTTCTAAGTGATACATCCTAATTGCCAAATTGCTTACTGTAATTAAATCTAGGAGTATGGTTTTCTCCAGATGAAAATAAACTTTGCTATACTACATCATTTGCAAAGGGAATCTTTCATCTCTTTTAAATTACATAAATCTATGAATCCGCAAGGATTCTCTTCAAATATAATTTTTTTCTCCAAGAAATTAAGAACTTAAAAAAAAAGAGTTAATATTACCCACGAGACACAAACTGGTTGCATTCACCAATTCTCTACCAGTCACTCCTCAGAAACCCCACACAGGGTCTCTATGATTTGGAACCAGCTCAATGGCATTTAACAACACATCTCAACCTGAACTTTTAAGTTTGTCACCAGCCTTTGCCTCCATTGATAAGCTATGCAATTTTGAAATATGAGTAGATCTCACTGTGTCAATGTCTCTTTTGAGTCCATATGATGTTTTGTTGTTGTTAGGTACCTTAAGTTGGTTCAGATTCATAACGACCAACAGAACGAAATACTGTCCAGTTCTGCGCTCTCCTCACAACTGTTGTTATGTATGGTGGAGTCCTGGTGTGGCTCCCAAAGATAATGTGCTGGACCAGAAGGTCAGTTTGAGCTGCGAGGCCGGCAGTTCAAACCCACCAGCCATTCCTTGGAAACCCTATACAGGGTCACTATAAGTTGGAACTGACTCAACAGCACTTCACAACAACAACAACAACAGTAGTATGTAGTCGTATGATGGTGCTACTGTGTGTGCAGATCAAAGATGGAGGAGCAGCTTCAGGGTCGAGACAATCTTACTCTTAACTGGTTTGAACATAACTATTTCCTTTTAGTACAGTACATCTCAGCCCTGGCTGAGCTGCACTTTAAAATACTAAAGCTCAGGGCCCAGCCCTTGATCCTCTGACTTAATTGGTGAATGGAGGGCATCAACAGTTTTTAGAAGATTTCCAGGTGATTCTAATATACAGCCAGGATCATCGGCTGCCTGTGTATGTGAGTTTGCTATTTACCCATCTAATAGAGAAACAAGTTAAGTTCAATATTCTCAACTCTGATGATGCTATGACTTCAGTGCCTTTTGAGTAATTAATGAAAATTGCCAATGACTCAATATTAATTAGCAAAAATAAAATCACTCTGTCTGTGGGCCAATCTCTAAGGTTTAAAAGGCCAGTCCTAGAAGGTCAGTTCATTTAGACCCCATCAGTAGCCTATTTTTCAACGATCGTTTCTTTATGGCCCACTGAGGGAGGAGGTTGAAGGTTTCCTATAACAGCAGCTCCACCACCACCACTACTCAAGTGAGTTTACTTTCCATTTTATGCGATGCGCTCTCTTGGCATAGCCTTGCATCTGACCTATCTTCTAAACTTGATCTCTCAGTCTCTTGTGAACTCTGTGAGTCTTCTATTCATACCAAAAATTATCTTTTCTTTCTTTTGGCTTAAAATAGTCAGTGGCATTTTGTTCCTTGCAAGAGGAAGTCTCCTAACTGTCATTTCCCTTAAAAAAAACAAAAAACAGAAAATGATGATCAGTTTTCATAAACGTTTTAAAATCTAGGAACATAAAAATTCAGGATGAAAAATTTTGGGAGACACCTTATAAAAAATAAATAGGTCAAAATATCTACAAAGCATATACAGAGAGCTGGATGAACAGAACCAAGAGTCTGAAAGTAGACTCTAGTATATGGAAACTCAAGATGTAGCAGAAATGGCCTTACAAATTGGAGAAGGGATAGACTATTCCACACATGGTGCTTGGGAAAATCAGTTATCAATGTGGGAGAAAAATAGAGTATTTCTTGATGTATTAAAAATCTAAATGTAAAAAACAAAATTTAACACTTTTGGAAGAAAATATCTTTATGTTATCTGGATAGGAAAAAGATATTTTAAAATCTTTTTTAAAGATTTAAAATTTTAAAATATTTTAAAATTTAAAATTTTAAAAATGAGGTACAAACACAATTAAAAAGGAATGATGTGAAAGTAAGACCAGCAGGAAAAATCCAAGACAAAAATGGCAGTCTGATTGGCTACTACAAGAACAAGCAAGTTGTTTGCCAGGCAGCCATCAAGGCAAGCAATCAAGTCCCTTCAAGACAAACCCCCCTCCAAGACTGAAACTCACAGGGAGTATACAAGCAGACATGTAAGCTTGTTGGCAAATACGTTAGTCTACTGGTGAGTGGAAGTGAGGAGAAAGCAATAATGAAGATATAGATTGAGTTTTACCATGTCCATAGACTCCTGTTGACCTGGAGATGAGAGAGAGAAGAGGAAGGTCTGGCTGGTGTGAAGTATGGTGAAACCTGGGGACTCTTGGGCCCATGGACAAGAATATAGCCATGGAGGGCTAATGCTGCAAGTGAAGTGTCCAACTGAAATAAGGGGAGAAACACAAAAACACCCTAACTTGCAGATAATACCCATTTGACCTAGCTTCAATGACTGGATGATCAGAGGAACATAAAAAAGTTTTTTATAAAGGAAACAAGTATATGTTGCTATAATTTGATGAACTCGACCTGTACTTATGGAAGTAGTAGCTCAAAATACCAATTGAGAGGGAATGAATCATCACATTAAGGATCATTCCCATCTCCTCTGTGTACAGGGTTGATAGGGATAGGTAACTTAGACATTGACTACCTAAAATAGGAGGTGCTATAAAGGCACAAAGTGAATGGCTTACAAGTTTTCAAGAGGGAATTTAGTTTCAGAGTGTGCAGGGGAAGATAAAATCCCCACTGAATACTTTTCATCTTGTCTAGATGGGTCTGGTGAAAGAGATGGGGATAAGATACAATAGTGAGTAATTGTTTTCATGATAAATTGTGACCTGCCACAACTGTAAAGGTAGAAGTTTTATAACAAAAATGGGGGAGCAGTTAATCTTACAGTCCAGGAACAGAGGACCCTAGAACCATCCAGGGAGAGCATGAGCAGATTGTGGAACCCTATCCAGAGAATCAGCAACACCAGAGATGGAGGCAGAGATGATGACATGGAGAGAGAGAGCAGCTGAGGACTCATGGGAAGAGAAAGGCTGTGTGCTGGCAGAATGTTCCCTTGGGTTGTTTAAATGATTATGTATTCCTGAGTGTTTTTGTGTATATCCCCCAAAAAAGAAGAAATTGAGGGAATAGAAGCAAATATTGTTGAATGATGATGTATGGAGAGGAGTGTAATAATTTCAATGAAACAATGAGTGTAAAATCAATGTTCTCCCATGTAAACTATCACTCAGTTCACAATAAAAACTTTAAAAAAAAAAGTATTTGCAATTGAAATAAACTATTTAAAAAAAGTGATATACCTGATGACAACTCAATGAACAATTTTATATTAAAAGATAGCATAAACAAAGTGAAAAGAAAAGACACAAGTTAGGCAAAAATATTTAAAAGTCATATAACCAATAAAGGATTAGAATCTACTCTAGAATCCTGGTGTGGCTCTGTGGGTTAAAGCACTACACTGCAAGGTTGGTTTGAACCATAAGGTGGGCGGTTCAAATTCACCAGCCACTCATTGGAAACCCTATCAGGGTCTATATGAGTCGGAACTGACTCGATGGCACTTAACAACAACAACATATATAAACACAACCTCCCCATCTGTAAGTTTGTCATACTGTGGTGGCTTGTATGTTGCTGGATACAGGAAGTTGTTACCAGATTTCAAATACCAGGTTTCAGCAGAGCTTCTTGACTCACACAGACTAGGAAGAAACACTTGACAATCTACTGAAAATTAGCCAGTGAAAATCTTATGGATCACAACAGGATTCACTTGCTTTAAATACATTATCAGGAGGGATCAGTCACTGGATTTGGTGAAGCAGAGTGCCAGTGATGGTGAGGCAGAACTCAGTGAGATGGATTGGGCACAATGGCTGAGACAGTAGACCGGAATATGCTGGCAATCATAGGAAGACCCAGGACTAGTCAATGTCTTGTTTTATTGTTTACCATGAATTGCAGCTGACTTCATGGCAGCTATCTATTTGTCTATCTTTATATAAACAATTCTACAAATCAATAAGATATAGACATGCCAACAGAAAAATAGACAAGGGATATGGACAGCCAAAATGGAAAAGGAAAACCAAATAGTCAATAAATATAATGCCGGGGTCTAGCCCCGACATAATTGTCACGAGTGTTTGGTTCACGAGGAGGGGAGATCCAGCGGCGATAGGGATAGCGAAAGAATACACAGACAAACAGAAGAAGGGAGACAATGAGGCACCCCAAAGCCAGGGTGGATACATCACTGGTGGGCAGGCTTGGGATTACAGGCATCATGGCCTCTGCAGGCAGCGACTCACTGCCCTGCAATCTTTAATGGATGCCTTCCAACCCGTAACGCACCGCAATCTTTACTCCATGCCTTCCAACCAGTAATGCACACCTGGGGAGGCCAGGGCCTCTGCTTTATTTAGGGGAGGAGTTTCACACCAAGCTGGGAGGGACTAACACAGGATACAGCTAACATCAGTAATTTTCCAGACATTCAGGTAACTTTACATTGTACTTCACTGGTTCGAATCTCAGGCCAGCAACTTGGATTCTCAGGCCCAATTAACATATCTATAGCCCCTGAGGTCAGTTGGGGGAAGTTGAGAGTTCTGTAGGAGACGCCCAGGTGAATGGGCTGCACCTGGAAAAGGGATTAGGGAGGATGGGTTCTTTGTCTATAGAACAAAGAACCAAGAAGTAGCTAAGATATTTTTAGTTAATCCTTTGGAGAAAGGTTTAACCTTGCAACCTTCAGTCTTGGCTTTAGGAAAATATCACATTTATCTGTGGATTTTCAAAGGCTCCAGTGTATTAATTTAATATATATACCTGAATATTAATGTGAAAGCAATTTGCCATTAACTGCCAGTGGCCTCATTTGTTACACTCGGCCCTAGAGGGCCTCGAACCTCTGACTAGTCTTACACGGTCTGCAACAATATAAAAACATGATAATTCACTAGCAACTGAGAACATATATATATACAAAGTCACAAAAGTATTGACAAATATGTTTGTTAGTAATGTTAGCAGTCCAGTGTTTAACCACAGTGCCATACCAGGACATTGTTGTTGTTAAGTGCCGTCAAGTCAATTCTGACTCATAGCAACCCTATATAGGTTTTCCGAGGAGCGACTGGTGAGCTTGAACTGCCAACCTTGCAGTTCAAACTGATCTTGCAGTCCAGCACATTAACCCACAGCGCCATACCAGGCTTGTTCAATTCGAGGGTCAATGAAAGTAAGAAAGACACTCAATGAGACAGATTTGTGTAGTGGATTCAAAAATAGATTCAGACATAGCAATGATTGTGTGGATGGTGCAGGACTGGGCAGCGTGTCATTCTGTTATTCAAAGGGTCACTATTAGTAAGAGTAGACTCCACAGCACCTAACAACAACAACATACATTAAGGTGCAATCTACATTCAAGCTGTAGTCTTTGATCTTCATCAATAAGTATCTCAAGTCTTTTTCACTTCTTGCAAGCAAGGTTGTGTCATATGCATATCTCAGGTGGTTAATGATTCTTCCTCCAATCCCATTGCAACATTCTTCTTCATAAAACCCAGCTCCATGGATTTTTTACTCTGCATACAGATTAAATAAGTATGGTAAAGGACGCAACTCTGCCACACCTTTCCTGATTTTAAACCTGTCAATATCTTTACAGGTTCTTCATGAAC
Organism: Chrysochloris asiatica; assembly: GCF_000296735.1. Lineage (NCBI taxonomy): Eukaryota > Metazoa > Chordata > Mammalia > Afrosoricida > Chrysochloridae > Chrysochloris > Chrysochloris asiatica. The sequence continues at coordinate 2,503,376 of NW_006408715.1, read as the reverse complement.
ACAATTAAGATTTTACACTCATTGTTTCATTGAAACTATTACACTCCTCTCCATACCTCAAAATGTTATCCATAGTGTGTTATGATTCACACAGTCAAATGACTTTGCATAGTCAATAAAATACAAGTAAGCATTATTCTGGTATTCTCTGCTTTCAGCTAAAATCTATCTGATATCAACAATAATATCCCTCATTCCACATCCTCTTTTGAATCCTGTTTGAATTTCTGGCAACTCCTTGTTGATGCTCTGCTGCAACTGTTTTTTAACTATCTTCAGCAAAATTTTACTGACATATATATGATACTGCTTAATGATATCTGCAGTCTTTTGGGTCACTTTTCTTTGGAATGAACATGAATATGGATCTCTTCCAATCAGCTGACCAGGTAGTTGTCTTCCAAATTTCTTGGCATAGATCAATGAGCATCTGTGGTGTTACAGAAGTTTCTCTGAACATTTAAATTTATATTCTGTCAATTCATGGAGCCTTGTTTTTCTCCAGTGCCCTTAGTGCAGCTTGGAGTTCTTCCTTCAGTAGTATCAATGGTTTCAAGCCTGCGCCACCCTCACAATTGTTGCTAAGAGCCCATCGCTCTGCTGCCAGTGTGACAGTCCATCTCATTGGGGGCTCTTCCTCATTTTTGCTGACCCTCTACACTAGGCAAGCATGATGTCCTTCTCTAGGGACTTGTCCCTCCTAATAATATGTCCAAAGTATGAGACACAAAGTTGAGCATCAACCAATTCTTTTTGGGACAGTGACTGTTTATTCCTTCCATCTTCTTCTGATGTTTTCTGCAACATTTCTTTTTTTGCCCATAGATTCCTTCAACATTGCAACATGAGGCTCCAGCTTTGCTTTTATTTTTTAAGTTTTGTTTTCCATTATTTTCAGCTTGAGAAATGCTGAGCATGTTCTTCCTTTTAGTTTTCTAACTCCAGGTCTTTGCACATTTTATAATACTTTATTTGGTCTTCTCAACCTTGAAATTTGGTGTTCAGCTTTTTTAGTTTTTCTTTTTTTCCAGTTGCTCTAGTTTCTCTATGTTTCAGAGTCTTTTGATCTTTTTATCCTTTCCTATCTTTTTATTGACCTTTTTCTTTCTTCATATATGATGTTTCTTATGCCATCCCACAATTTTTCTGGTCTTTGATCATTATTGTCGAATGCATCAAATCTGTTCTTGAGATGGTCTCTACATTCAGGTGCAATATACTTGAGGCCATATTTTGGCTCTCTTGGACTTGCTTTAACTTTCTGCACCTTGAGTCTGAACTTGCATATGAATAATGGATTGTTCCACAGTTGGCCCCTGACCTTTTTTTTTTTGGCCCCTGACCTTTTGGCTGATGATATTGAGCTTATCCATCAGCTCTTCTAACAGATATAGTAAATTTTATTTCTGTGTATTCCATTTGGTAAGTTCCATGTTTATAATCATCTTTTATGTTGTTTAAAAAATAAAGGAATTTGCAATGAATAAGTCATTGGTCTTGCAAAATTCTATCATGGGATCCCCAGCATCATTTATATTACCAGGGCCAAATTTTCTAACTACCAATCCTTCCACTTTATTTCCACTTCTGTATTTCATTTACCTGTAATAAACAATTCATCTTGATTATATGTTTGATCAGACTGAAAACATTGGTAGAATTCTTCAATTTCATCATCGCTGGCTTTAGTAGTTGGTGCTTAAATTTGAATAAAAGTAATATTAACTAGTCTTCCTGTAGGCATATGAATATTATCCTGTCACATATAGTGTTGTTCTTCAAGATAGATCTTGAAATGCTTTTTGATGATGAATGTGACACCATTCCTCTTCAATTTGTTGTTTCCAGCATAGTAAGCCATATCTATGCCAAATGGCTAATTCCTGTCCATTTTATGTCACTAATGCCTGGGAGTCCCGGTGTGGCTCTGTGGGCTAATGCACAAGACTGCAAAGTCATTCAAACTACAAGGTCGGCGGTTCAAGCTCACTAGCTGCTCCTCACAAACCTTATACAGGGTCGCTATGGGTTGGAACCAACACGATGGCACTTAACAACAACAACAATGCCTAGGAAATTGATCTTTATGTATTCCATTTCACTTTTGGCTGTGCCAGTTTCCCTAGATTCATACTTGGAACATTCCAGGTTCTGTTTGAAACAAGTTTTTTTTTTTTTTCTTTCTCATTTTGTGTTGTGTTCCATCAGCAAATGAACATTCTGAAAGCTTTAGTCCATTTGCATCATTAACGTCAACTTTACTTTCAGGAGACAACTCTTCCCCAGTCAAATTTTGAGTGCCTTCTAACCTTAAAGGCTTATCTTCAGGCATGATATCAGACAATGTTCTGCTTTTCATAAGGTTTTCAGTGACTAAACCTTCAGAAATGAATCGCTGTTCCTTCTTTCTAGTCCATCTTAATCTTGAAGCTCCACTGAAACCTGTCCACCATGAGTGACCCTACTGGTATTTAAAACACCAGTGTCATAGCTTCCAGCATCATAGCAACTCACAAGCCACCACAGTACAACACACTGGCATGCATGATGGTAAAATACCATGGCTCTATGTTAATCTCCATATTGGAGTCCTGGTGTGGTGCCATAAGATAAGCACTTGATCCCAAGGTCCATTTGAACTGCTCAAGGCAGCAGTTCAAATGCACCTGCATAGGGTTTCTGAGGAGTCCAGTGCTTATCCTAAGCACCACATCTGGACTTCTTGGGGATTGATAGTAGAAATCACTTTAAAAGAAGGAAAATAAAGATTGTAGATCTTGATGTATACATTTCCAGATTTTCCTTTTTTTTTTTTTTTTTATTTAACAAACATTGGATATATGGTCGCTTGACATCTAACTTCTCCCTTAAAGATTTTTTCGAGACCTCTTTTCCAGATCAGTGAACATAGTTGGTGAAGAACATTCCCAAGACAGCTTTGGCATCCTTCATTATCTGTCTTGCCTCAAAGACACTACTGTTGTGGTTAGGGTGTGCTGTTGAGTCAATTCCCACTCATTTAACCCTTTAGGAAAGAGTAGAACTGCCCCAATAGAGTTTCCAGGGCTGTAATCTTTTCAGGAATAGGTTGCCTGAGGCCAAGGGTACTACCACTCCTCATACTTCTGCCTGCCTCAGAGCCTGTTTGTGGCCTTCAGTACATTTGCAGGGAATATGGTTAAAGCCTATTGCTGCCTATCTGTGTGAATAAAACGCTGCTGTGATCTAAATAACCCCAACCCCTAACCACTACCAAACACAGTGTCAACATCCACCACTCGTCTGCAAGGTCGTTGTAATGTGATGGCTTGTGTGCTATTATGACTCTGGAACCTATGCCACTGGTATTTTAAATACCAGCAGGGTCACCTGTGGTGGACAGGTTTCAGTGGAGCTTCCAGACTAAGGCACAATAGGAGGAAGGAGAGATGGGCTACTTCTGTATATTTAGCCACTGAAAATCTTATGAATAACTGTGGAACATTTTCAGATGCAGTACAGGAAGATGAGACCCTCAGGTTGAAAGGCACTCAAAATACAGCTGGAGAAGAGCTACTTCCTCAAAGTAGAGTTGATTGTGAGGACATGAAATTCTCCAGATGAAATTCACAGGAATCAAACTGACTACATCTGTGAGAAAAGAAGGTGTAAAGGCTACATATCATCAGGTTGGAAACAAAAAGGAAGGTTTAGTAGCTGTAAAATATGACCTTTGTGATAAAAATTATGCTGGAGATCGCATGATAGTATTTTGCAAGACCAATAACTTGCTCATTGAAAATAATACATTGTTAAACAACATAAAAGGTGACTATACAAATGGACCTCACCAGATGGAAATCACAGGAATCAAATTGACTACATTTGTGGGAAGAGACAGTGTAAAAGCTCAGTATCATCAGCCAAAACAAGGTCAGGGGCCAGCTGTGGAACAAAACATTAATTGCTCATATGAAAGTTCAGGCTGAAGCTAAAGAAAATTAAAACAAGTCCATGAGAGCCAAAATATGACCTTGAACAAATCCTACCTGAACTTAGAAACCATCTCAAGAACAGATTTGATGCATTAGACACTAATGACCAAAGACCAAAAGAGTTGTAGGCTGACAAAATACCGGAAGAAAACAAAGGTCATTAAAAAGACAGGAAAGAAATAAAACATGAAAAAGGATGTCAGAAGAGACTATGAAATTTATCTTCAGTATAGAGATGCTAAAGCAAATGGAAGAAATGAGGAAGTAAAATAATTCAATAGAAAATTTCAAAGGGCAGCTCGAGAAGACAAAATATTTTAATGAAATGTTCAAAGACCTAGAGTTATAAAACCAAAAGGGAAGAACATGCTCAGCATTTCTCAAGCTGAAAAAACTGAAGAAAAATTTCAAGCCTTAATTTGAAACATTGAAGGATTCCATCAGGAAAATATTGAATGACGCAGAAAGCATCAAAAAAGATAGAAGGTATACACAGAGTCACTGTACCAAAAAGAAATGGTTGGTGTTGAACCATTTCAAGAAGTAGCCTATAATCAGTCCAAGCTACACTGAAGACCGTGGAAAAATTAAGGCTCCAGAAACTGATGGAATACAAATTGAAATCTTTCAACAAACTGATGCTGCACTGGAGGCACTCACTCATGTATGCCAAGAAATCTGAAAGACAGTTACCTGGTCAGTGGATTGGAAGAGACACATATTTGTGCCTATTCCAACAAAAGGAGGTCCAATGGGATGTGGAAATCATCGCACAATACCATTAATATCACATGCAAGTAAAATTTTGCTAAAGATAGTTCAAAAACAGCTGCAAAGGTAAAACAGCAGAGAAATGCCGTAACTGAAGCTGGATTCATGTTAGTCTGTCTTAGTCAGGAAGTTTTGCTCAAGGTTGTTCACCGTGGATGAGCTTGCTGGTGTTTAAAATACTGGTGGCATAGCTACCAGCACCACAGCCAAGTCAACACAAGTCAACACAGAATGGCAGAGTGACATAAAAGTACCCACTATTATTGTGGCATTGTCTACTTCTTTCTTCAGTTCTGTTAGCATGATTTATGTATTTTAAGGTTCTTTCATTGGGAATATAGATATTTATTATGGTTATGTCCCCTTATTCAGTTGACCCTTTAAATATGATATGATGCCATTCTTTGTCTATTATCATGTTTTTTTTCCTTAAAGTAATTTTATCAGAAGTTAATATTGCCACTTCTGTTCATTTTTTTATTAATGTTAGCTTTCAATCCTTTGCTATTTAGTCTATTTTATCTTTGTGTGTAAAGTGTGTCCAGTGTAGACAGCATGTTGGTGGATCGTATTTTCTTGTTCTCTCTGCTACTCTCTGCCTCTTGAATGATGCATATAATCCTTTTACATTCAATAGGTATTAATTGATTGCTGTCATTTTCCTGAATGTTCTTTTGTGGTGCTGGTTTCTTTGTTCTGCATAATTTTCGGTGCCAAGTTCACTTTGTTTGTGGGTTTTCTTGTCATTTTCTTCACAGCTGTTGTTGTAATGTTTGCTACTTCCTGGGTTGCACTGTAGGTTAAACACTGAACTGTTAAATACAAGATCAAACCCACCAGCTGGTCCTTAGACGTCCTATTCGGGATTGCTATAAGTCAGAACTAACTCAGTGGTGCTTAAAACAACAATGAGCTGTAGGATAAGCACTAGACTAGTAACCCCAAAAGAAGCTCTGGTAGCATAATGGTTGTGAATTGAGCTGTGAATCGCAAGGTCAGCAGTTTGAAACTACCAGCTGTTTCGCGGGAGAAAGATGAGGCTTTCTGCTCCTGTAAAGATTTACAGCCTCAGAAACCCTGTACAGGGTCACTATGAGTCAGAACCAACTCCACAGCACATAACCAACCAACCAACCAACCAACTAACCCCAAGTCTGACAGTTCAAACCTACTAGCTGCTCCTCAGAAACCATACACAGGATTGCTATGAGTCAGAATTTATTTGATGGCACTAAACAACAATAAATTTTTTGTGGTGTTCCTTTTTTATTTTGATGAGCAATATTACTTTTCTTTGCGCTTACTCTGTAATTTATTAATTTCTTCCCTAATTTTAAAACAGTCTGTCTTATCCTTGACTTCCTCACCATTTGGAAGTTCTGTAACAACACTATTAATTTCTTTTTGTTTTGCAGTTATTTTCATTATAAATTGGTTATCTCTGGTTCCCTGTTTTCAGTCTTGTTAAGTTTGCTTTACTTTGGATACTTTTACATCTGGATTGAGTTCTGGGTGGTGTTGTCTGTCATGTATGGTAATCTCAGGTTGTTCTCTACTATTGTTGGTTCTCAGTTCAGTATATTTTGCATAGTTGGTTTGGTTTTTACAAATTCTTTTAATTTCTGTTTATCTGAAAATGTCCTAATTTTGCCATCATATTTGAGGAACACTTTTGCTGGGTATATGATTTTTTTCTTTCTTTCTTTCAAAGTTTTGTATGTCATCCTATCGTTTTCTTGGCTGCATGGTTCCTGCTGAGAAGTCAGATCTTAGTCTTATTGGTTCCACTTTCTGGGTAACTTTTCATTTTTTCCTGAGCTGCTCTCAGAAGTCTTTCCTTGTCTTTTGTTTTAGAAGGTTTGATTATGATATGTCTTGCTAATTTGGGGGGTGGAATCTATCCTGTTTGGGGTTTGTTCATTTTCTTGAATGCTTATCTTCTCAACTTTTGTGATGTTAGGGAAGTTTTCTTCCAATTAGTCTCAAACAATTTTCTCTGTGCTTTTGGCTTATTTCTGTTCTGGAATTCCAATCACCTGCAAGCTATTTCTCTTCATGGTGTACTACATAAATCTTAGGCTTCTTTCTGATTTCTTCCTTATTTTTTATTTATGGTTTTTCTAGCAGACTAATATTGAGAGATAATCTTTAAATTCACTAATTTGACTTTCTATAGATTCAAATTTACATCTTTTCCCTTTCAATGTGTTACCCATTTCTCAAATCCTAGTATTAATATTTTGGATTTCCATTTGCAAGTTTTGTATTGTTTCTAATATTCCATTCATTTTGTCCACTTGTTGTGTTTTCCTGAATTTTTCTAAATTTTTTTCTGTGTTCTCTTTGCTTTTCTCTTTCTAGATTTTCCTTTCAATTCATTGAAGTTACCTAATATCATTCTTTTGAATTCTTTATCAAGAATTTCCAATACCTTTTCTTCCTCACAAAACTTTTCTGGCATTGCATTTTGGTCACTTGTATGAGTCACTCTGTCTTATTTCTTGTTTTTGTTGTTATTGAGCACCATCAAGTCAGTTCTGACTCATAGCTCCCCTGTAGAGGTTTCTGAGGAGTGACTGGTAGGTTTGAACTGCCACTTTGTGGTTCAAATTGACCTTATGATCCAGTGCTTATCCTACAGCACCACACTTGTTGTTGTTGTTAGGTGCCATCGAGTCAACATCGACTCATAGCAACAACAGAATGAAACACTGCCCGGTCTTGGGCCAACATCACAATTGTTGTCATGCTTAAGCCCATTGATATTGTCACTTTGCCATTCCATCTTGTTGGGGACTTCCTCTTTTTCTCTGACCCTCCACCTTACCAAACATGATCTCCTTCTCCAGAGACTGGTCCCTCCTGACAATGTGTCTGAGATACGAGAGATGAAGTTTGGCCATCCTGGCCTCCAAGGAGCACTCTGGCTGCACTTCTTCCAACACAGATCTGTTGGTTCTATGGGCAGCCCATGGTACTTTCAATATTCTTCTCCAACACCATAACTCAAAAGCATCAATTCTTCTACAATCTTCCTTATTCACTGTCCAACTTTCTCATGCATATGAGGTTACTGAAAATACCATGGTTTGGATCAGGTGCACCTTAGTTCTCAAGGCGACATCTTTGCTCTTCAACATTTTCAAAAGGTCTTGTGCAACAGATTTGCCTAATGCAATACATCATTTAATTTCTTGACTGCTGCTTCCATGAGTGTTGATGGTTGATCCAAGAAAAATGAAGTCTTTGACAAATTAAATCTTTTCTCCGTTGATAAGAATGTTGTTTATGGGTCCAGTGGTGAGGATTTTTGTTTTCTTTACATTGAGATGTAATCCATACCGAAGGCTGTGCTCTTTGATCATCATCAGTAAATGTTTTAAGTCCTCTCCACTTTCAGCAAGCAAGGTTGTATCATCTGCATATTGCACGTTGTTAATGAGTTTTCCTCAAATCCTGATGCCATGTTCACTTAGTGTGAATTAAAATTGTCTTCTTGTCTCTGAGACACAGTGGCATCATTGTATTTGTATTTAATAGACGATGGTATAATGGTGAGGTCTCAGGCACTCATCCTTGCTTCCTGGTTGGTATGTTTAGAAAATGAAAGCATGTGCACTGTTCTCCATTTGCCATTTGTGCAGCTCTAATTAGGGTGGGGTTTGGTGGTGGTGGTGATGGCTCTCTATCTTTGATCAGGGGGTAAAGAAGCTGATACTGGTCTTGCCCAGTGGATGGGGTGGAAGAGAGCATGGTTGTGGGTGGGTTGTATGGTTGTTTTCTTATTGTCAGTTATCAGTGTGCATCTGTGCTGTCAAGTAGTGCTCTATTTCCAAAGCTACCTGCCCAGTCATCAGTTCACCATCTGTCTCCATTTTTCATTACCCTTGTTTATCTTCTCCTTCTAATAAATATTAAATCCTTTTCTCTATCCTGTCCTCAGAAAGTCGAGGCTTCAGAATCATTATCTGTATCTGTTTCATTTAGTCTCTTTGCATCTTTGTTGTGAAGGGTCTGTGAAATATGTTTGCTCAGCCCACCATCTTGCCTGAAGTCTCCAGAGTTCTTTGTAAATATTTTCTAGGTTGGCTATACTTGGGAAATTACTGTTTCCAATAATACTTTTAGATTGCCTTGCCAGCTCTTCTAATTGTACGACTTAAGACAAATTGCTTTATTCTTCTGAACATCAATTTTGTCTTCTTGATTGAGTATGGTAATCCAAATTCCTCCAGATTAAATTCTATGACCCTGTGGTTTCTTGGAAGAACTGCTTGTGAGGCCGACAAAAAGTAGATGGATAAATCTTCTTGAAATATACATGTTGTTGTTGTTAAGTGCCATCCAGTTGGTTCTGACTCATAGTAACCCTGTGCAAAGCAGAAGAAAACATCACCCCATCCTGCACCATCCTCACAATTGCTGCTATGCTTGAGACCATTGTTGTTGCTACTCTGCCAATCCATCTCATGGGGGGTGTCTCCCTCTTTTTTGCTGTCCCTCCACTTTACCAAGCACTTTACCCTCCACTTTACCTTCTCCAAGGACTGGTCCCTCATGAGTCATTCTCTGATCAGTGACCACGTTCGCCACTGATAAAGGGAAGTGAGGGAAAAACAACAATGAAGCTGGGAGCTAAATCCTACAGCATTCAATAGACTCTGTGAACCTGGGTGGAGACCTGGTTAGCCAGCAGTGTGGCAAGACCTGGGGACTCTTGGACCCAGAGTCAGTGACATAGCCACAGAGGACTAGAGTGGAGAGTGAAGTGTCCAGCTGATAAAAAGAGAGGGAATATGCATAAGAACACCCACACCTGCAGATAATACGCACTTGACCTGGCTTCAATGACTGGATGATCAGAGTACAACTAGAAGAAAGAAGAGGAGGAAAAAAAGAGTAATCTGATACAATTTGATGAACTTGACCTACACCTATGGATACAGTAGCTCAAAAGAGGGAACATATCCTTACAGCAAGAATCATTCCCACCCCCTCCACACACAGAGTAGGCAGGGATGGGCAACTTGGACATTGGCTACCCAAAACGGGAGTGGGGGATGGGGAGGGAAGGCTACAAAAGCAAGAAGTAACTGGCTTACAAGCTTTCAAGAGAAAGCCTAGATCCAGAGGGTACAGAGGGAGGTAGAATCGCCACTGAGTAGTATCCAATCTGTCTGGGTGGGACTAATGAAAGGAGATGGGGATAGGTCCCTTGTGGTACAATGGTGAATAATTTTTATCAGAACTGACTGCGAGGGTTGGAAATGTAAAGGTAGATGTTTTGTAGCAAAAGGAGGAGAGTGGTTGGCTTTGCAGTCCAGGAGCGGAGGTCCCTAGAACCATCAAGGGAGAAGAGCGGAGTGTGAGACCCTACCCAGAGAAGCAATGGCATCAGAGATGGAGGCGGAGACAATGAAGTGGAGAGATGGAGCGGCCAGTGACTCTAGACCCAGAAAGGGAGAGGTGCTGTGTGCTGACGACCTGGGGGTAGGCTTGCAGGGTGTACCCTTTGGTTGGTTGATGATGCATGGAGGGGATTGTAACCATGGCAATGAACTGATATATGATAGGAAAAATGTAAAGCTAATGTTCTCCCATGTAAACTATCACATAATTCTTCCTAACTCAATAATAATTTATTCTTCCAAAAATTTTAAGCAGGCTTAGCATCCTTAATATTTTTCTCCTAACCCACCACAATGGTTTCAGCCTCTATTTAGAAAGGACACACAACTGTGCCCCCACTCAAAATTCAGGAACACCAAGTGTGGCGCTGTGGGACCACAAGGTCAATTTGAACCACAAGGCTGGTGATTCAAACTCACCAGTCACTCCTTAGAAACCCTATACAGGGTCGCTATGGGTTGGAACCAACTCGGCAGTGTTTAACAAAAACAATAAGAGCCATCTCACCACCTGCATACTCTATTCTGAGATTTGAAATTAGTGTCTCCAGGAATCAACATAAAAGCCATATATTTGTATTCCATTGGTCTGCCTTTCATAGCACTTGGTTAGATTGTCCGCAGACTTCCGTAAACATGATCACTCAGCTTATGAGACACTCTCATTCATCTCTACCGCCAAAGTAAAGGTACCTACTAGTCAAGGATTCCTCTCCATCTTTTCATCATAGAAACCACTTCTTCAGAAGGCAAGTAGTAAGGGACTTCAACAATTGCATGGAAATGGAATTGAAAAATAATGGAATTTTTCCATGAATGCTTTGAAACCTTTGTATTTGATATATATGTATAAATGAATAAATTAACTAAATCAGAGTTCCTTTGTAACTTCAACCACTCAAAGAGAGTCAAGAATCTTAAAGTAAATCCCCTAAAAGTTGATTCTCCAGGTCATCTTTTCTTTGAGTTTATTGCCTTCTAATTTATACACAATTCTTTTATTAATATTCTGATTCTCCAATCACGACCAATGAGAATCCACAATTGGAAGACCAGATTAGTGCTGCAGAATGTAAACACCCTGTTAGTGGCAACAGTCACCTGACAACAAATCAGGAAGAAAACAGAAAAACTAAACACACATAATCTAAAATAAGAGCAGCAATTTGGAGTAAAAGACTTGTGAAACCAATGCACTTGAGAGTGTTATGTTCATTAACATGTTCATGTTCAGAAATATGATGTGAAATTATCAAAGAAAAAGCAAAATATGTTTAGCCTAACCCAACATTTTTCCACTTTGGCAATACTGACATTTTGAGATGGATAATTCTTTGTTGTGAGTGACTATCCTGTGCATTGTAGTATGTTTAATAGCATCCTTGACTTCCACTCTATAAATATCAATAGCTATTCACTGTTCCCTGAGTTGTGACAACCCAATATGTCTCCAAGCACTGCCAAATACCTGGGGAGTAGGAAGGACACACAATTTCCCCAACTGAGTACCACCATTATGACATAATATATGCTGACAATTTCTAGTAAATTATATAAATACTTCCACCTAAAATTGTTAGAATTTTGTGAATGAATCTTAAATTTTAATCTAGAATGGTTTCATAGCATTCTTCTGGGTACATCAATGTACACCTAGATGATGTTTCTTAACTCTTGGTATGTATCTCTGAATTTATACTTCACTGTCAAGTAGGCTTCAATAATTTATCTACATCATATGTAAGTTTTTAACATATAATACTTAAATCATTTGACTTGCAAAATAAAATTTATATAACATCAGAGTAAATTCCTCAGTACTTAATGCATTACTAGGCATTCCCCAAAGCTATGATTCCCACTGGTATTTTCTCAGGCAAAAGGTTTGAGCCAAAATTCAGTTTGACTGAATATCAATAACACTTGCTTATTGGAGAGAAAGTATCTGATCTTCTAAGCTGTTGTTGTGTTGCTAGATGCCAATGAGCTGGTTCTAACTCATAGTGACCCCAATATACAACAGAACAAATGCTCTCATCCTCCACCATCATTATCATCATTGCTTCATTTGAGCCCATGGTTGCAACCACTGTGTCGATACATCTCATTGAGAGTCTTCTGCTTTGTTGCTGGCCCTCTACTTTATAGATTATGGTCATGACCTTCCAACTGGGTTTAAAATAAAGGAAAGTTTAACTTGTCTTTTCTATTTTGTTCTTGAAAGCCAAACTAGGAACATATTCCCAACATATACAATGGTTAGCCAATCATTTGTTCTTTCACTTGACATTTATTAGGTTTTTCTGCACGTGTCAGTCACAACAGTAGGTACTAGAAATAAACAAAGGACATGTAATCCTTGGCTTCAGGAAATTTACAGTCTAGAGGTGAAAACTGAGGAGAAATTAGGAGACCACTGTGTTCGAGTGTTAAGTGCTAGGGAGATCAAAGTGCTTAGATATAGTGTAATTATTCAAGCTAGTGCTGTAAAGTATGGGATAGGGTGACCCTCACTGAGAATGAAATTGGGAGGCATGGACGACCCCTCCCACACACATGCCCAGAAGTGACCAGAAGTTGCATAATCCTTTGGTCTTTGAAACTTTTTTCAGGAAACAGTTATTCTTAATCTTTTTAAGTGTAAAGCTCATATAGGGCAGGGGCTAAAGATGAAGAAGCATTAAGGATTCTTCTCTCATTGCCTAAAGTCAGGCAGGAATGTAAGCATTTGTCCTGTGGAGTTCCATGGACATTTCCTGAAGACAAGACCAACAACTCTGCCTCGTGACAGGCTTCCTGGGAATGAACTCCTTGCTTGTGATGGTTTGTGTAACTTTCACTAATAAGACCAAACACCATGTTTTTCTCAAGATATTCTTGATCCCTCTGAAGTGGAGTTACTGACCCTCTCTCTCTGTTCTAGGGGCCACAAGCCTGTCCAGGGCTCAGGGTTGTGCCAAAGGAGGGCATGCTACCTTTGTCATCATGTTCCATGCCTGTGGCCTGCCAACTTTTCCCTGGGTGCTCTCCCAAACACAAACTCTCATCAGGCAACTGTTTCTCCAAGTACTTGTGACTGTGACCCCAAAGAGATCTGAAAAAAGCAGATGTTGGAAACATGCAAGAGATGGAGTCAGGGAGAGAGGTTTGGGGAAGCAGCCAAATTTTTATGAGAGTGGACACTACTTGGCTGACTCTTCACTTGACTTCTGACCCAAGCCCCTGGGAAATCTCACTCCCCTTTCATTTTATTTTTGGCTTGATGCAAATTTCCTATTATGTTAGCATTCTGACTGCAAAGCACTTCAATTTGGCCAAATACTGGAGGATTCTTTCCTCTCTGTATGACCAGCTGCCACTCTGTTGGCCTGTCACTCTGCTTACATCTCAACTGGGTTTCCAGATCTTTCCATATGGGCTTTTAACTTGAGATATGCTGAGATATTTGATGCACAAAACCTTTTGTAATATGATTCTAGAAAACTTGACTGCACCCCACCTATTTTCAGCCTAGTTAATTAAGAGCAGCTTAGGTAAATCAGTGTAATGAATATTTATTCTCTGTTTAGATATTGCACACAAAGAGGGCAATAGCAGAAATAGACTTTCTGACTATTGGAACACAGTGACTCCTGAAACCAGATTAGACTAACCATGTACTGTTTTGCTTCTGGTTAGATTCCTGAAGGATGAGTCTATGATTCAAATTTGCCTGAAATAGAGAGAGAAGCAGTTGAAGTTAGGGGGGACAATAGGCAGGTCAGTGTCTTTGGTGACATATGGTTACAAATAATGGCAACAAATCACACCATTCCTACAGCATGGATGCTAAGAGCCTCCATTTGAAAGTAAATGAACTCTGACCTACTTATCTGTTAAAGTCATAAGAACAGAAAGGGGAAGAAAAAGGGCAACCCAGGTTGTATTAGAAACAGGAGGTTCTTTTGGCATGGAGTTAGTTGTTTTTGCTTCAAACACCACAGAATACAGAAGCGAGCCTCATGACATGGTCCTCTCAACTGAATGACTACAGAGTACCAACCAGAGATTTCTATTTTTGTTGTTTTGAGAGGAACAACTAAGCTTTCATCAGTAGGGATTTGCTAATGTAAATCAAGCCTTTATAAAAATAAAAAAATAAAAAAGCTGATAAACAGCCCTGGAGACTGAAGGCAGATGGAATATTTGTTATGGTTGGTAGAACAGGCTCTACAGACAAAGCCACATCTCTTTTCAATCAAGCCTGTCTTTGCTTTATCTGAATATTAAGAGAGATATCCTTTTTTATTTGCAGAGCATACTGAACTAACTTTTTTTTATTTATTCATCCTACTTTCATGGAGCATGCTATACAATCTGGTGAATGATTCCTCATTATTTGTTTTCTCTTCATACCTGTGAGGCCTACTTCCCATTTTTCAGAGGACACTGGTACCTGTTGAAAAGGCATCTGTATAATCCTGAATTAACTTGAATATTCATGAAAACAGAGACTCACTCCTCTCCTTTTGTTACAAAATGTCTTCCTTTACATTTCCAACACCCACAATCAGTCCTGACAGTAATTATTCACTGTTGAACCACCAGAGTCTTATCCCCATCTCCTTTCACCAGCCCTGTCCAGACAGGTTGGAAACCACTCAGTGGAGATACTACCTTCCCCCGCACCCTCTAAAACTAGGCTCCATCTTGAAAGCTTGAAAGCCAGTCACTTCTTGCCTTTGTAGCTCCCCCCATTTTGGGTAGCCAGTGTCTAAGTTGCCTATCCCTGTCTACCTTGTGTGTCAAGCGGGTGGGAATGATCCTCGCTGTAAAGATTCATTCCCTCTTTTGAGCTACTACATCCATGAGTATAGGTCAAGTTCATCAAATTGTAGCAGATTACTCTTTTTTTCTTCTTCTTTTTTACTCTAGTCAAGTTCTGTTCATCCAGCCATTGAAGCCAGGTCAAATGGGTACTATCTGTAAGTATGGGTGTTCTTGTGCATCTCCCCTCACTTCATACCAGCCCCATGGCATTTTTTAAAGTATGATGTTTATGGAAGCAGACTGCTACATCTTTCTCCCAAGGAGAAGCTGATGGATTGAACCACTGACTTTCTGATTAACAGTCATGTACTAACTGCTCCATCAGGGCTCATTTGTCTTTGCATAGAGTTCAGCAAAATAAAGGTTTTGCTACAATTGGTGTCCTTTTGTTTTTGTTATTGGGCTACTGTGTTCTAATCTCTTCCCAGCCCCACAGCTGTGTTCCTTTTTCCTTATTTACAGACAATACCTTGGTAATGTTTCAAGCTGCTGTTCTGAAATCAGCCTTTGGGGATTAGGAAAAGTATTATGCTTAAGTCAACCTGTCAGACTTTGCTCATTATATCATTGTGTCTTTCAAGAAGTAGCTTTGAACTAAGGAGAAACATGGAAATGTGAAGTAAGGATAATGATGTAGAAAGGAGAACACAGTGCCTGCAAAGGTGACAAGAAAGGAATGCAAGAGAATGTAGGATAGTCTGGTTACTGAGTCAAAGTAATCTACAGAGAAACATGGGAAAGGTAATGTGTCAAAAATTACAGAAAAATCCTATTTTGACATATGAGATATCTAATGGAAACAACTGCAGCATAAGTTAAAACCTGTGACATATCAAAGAAGTAAAATATTTGAGGCATCAATGAAGGATAGACCCAGATTTCTAATGTAAGTGATATTTTCTGGAATGGGAATATAAAACAGTCTTATTAAAAGAAAGAAGACCTCATAATATGGATGAACTTCAAGGACATTATACTGAGTGAAATTAGTCAATCACAAGAGAACAAATACTTTATAAGACTATTGTAAAAAAACAAGAACAGATTTTTACACTAAAATATGCATTATTTGATGGTTACCAGAGGTGGGAGAGAAGAGGGAATAATTCACTTGCTACAGGGTAGACACATATTAACTTAGGTGAAGGGAAAGGCAATATCCAATAAAATATAGGCTGGCAAAAGAATGACAGGGGCCTGGGAAGACCCAGGAAGAAGTGCAAGAATTAAAGGCAACAAAGATAAATACTGTTGTATACCCAATCCTGCAACAGTGGTAGTCTTTGGGTAGATAGATGGACAGACACAGGTAGGTGGGATCATAGGAGTATACCTATACATATATAAAAGTTTGACAGAGGATATTTGTACATGGGTATTTATTTACCTTTGCTACAAACAAATCCATGAATGTAGTAGAGCAAACAAAGGACAAAGTTATGAAAACTTCTTTGTTGTTATTAGGTGCTGTCGAGTTAGTTCCAACTCACAGTGATCCTGTGCACAACAGAACAAAACACTGCCTGGTCCTCTGCCATCCTCACAACTGTTGGAATGCTTGAGCCTATTGTTGGCTGCCACTGTGTCTATCCATCTTGTTAGGAATCTCCCTCATTTTTGCTGACCATCAACCTTCCCAAGCATGATGTCCTTCTCTGCTTGGGAAGGTTGATGGACCATGATGACTGGTCCCTGCTGATAATATGTCCAAAGTACAAGAGGAAGCTTTGTCATCCTTACTTCTAAAGAGCATTCTTCCAAGACAGATTTGTTTTTGGGAGTCCATGGTGCTTTCAATGTTCTTCTACAACACCATAATTCAAATGCATTGATTCGTCTGTCTTCTTCCTTATTTATTGTCCAACGTTTACATACAGCTGAGGCAATTGAATATACTATGGCTTGAGTCTACCAAGCGCTTTTACTTCATTTCTTCCAATTACTTTGGCTTCCCTATGCTAGAGAACAATTTTCAGAGTCTCTCCTGACATCCACTTTGGTCTTTACTTTCTTTCCTTTTTAAAAAATGGCCTTTTGGTTTCTTCTTGAACATGATGTTCTTGATGTCATCCCACAACTCTTCTGGTCTTCGGTCATTAGTTCTAATGCATCAGATTTGCTCTTGAGCTGGCCTCTAAATTCATGGAAGACATGTTCAGGCATATTTCATGTAGAGTTGTTTTAATTTTCTTCAGTTTCGGCCTGAACTTGCATCTGAGTAACTAATGGTTTGTGCCTCAGTTGGCCCCAGAACTTGTTTTGGTTGATGACACTGAAATTTTCCATGGTCTCTTCTCACAGATATAGTCAATTTGATTTCTGTGTATGCCATGTGGTGAGGTCCATATATGTAGTCACCTTTTATGTTGCTGAGAAAGATATTTGCAATGAATAAGTCATTGGGCTTGCAAACTTCAATCATGTGATCTCCATCATGGTTTCTATAACCAAGGCTATGTTTTTTAACTTCTGATTCTTCTTCATTGTTTCCAACTTTAATGTTCCAATCACATTTAAGTTGCATCTTGATTGCATGTTTGATCAATTCCACACTGAAGAATTTCATAGAAGTGTACAATTCATCATCACTGGCTTTAGTGGTTGGTGTGTAAATTTAAATAATAGTGGTATTAACTGACTTTCCTTGTAGGTGTATAGATATTGTCCTATCACAGACAGCATTGTACTTCAAGATGGATCTTGAAATGTTCTTTTTGACAATGAAAACTTCTTTGATACTGCCAAATACCTTGAGGGAACAAGTCTCTGGACCTGGGAGCTCAGGGCTGTATCATTGGGGAAACCATGTCAATTGGCATAACATAGTCCACACACACACAATAGTCTACATCCTACTTTGGTGCATAGCAACTGGGATCTTAAAAGCCAGGAGTGGCACCATCTAAGATGCAACTATTGGTCTCTCCCTATTTGGAGGAAAGAAGAGTAAGGAAAACTTAAGGTGCTTGGAAAAAATTAGTTCAATGATCTAAAGGATCATATGAATATCAGTCTTCACAACCCTGAGAATGAAAGAACTAGATGGTCCCTGGTTACCTCTACCACCCACTCTGAAAGAGATCACATTAGAAGATCCTGAGAAAAGTGGGAGAAAATGTGCAACAAAACTCTAAATCATGAAAACAGAACAGGCTTATTTGTCATATAGAGACTGGTGAAACCCTGAGACTACGGCCCTTGGTCACCCTTTAGGTCTGGAAGTGGGGGACAGCAACACTAGTGAGATGGGCACACCAGAATGGTCAACCATTTGAGATCAAAAGGGCAGCATTTACTCAAGGACAAAGTTCAGAAGGGCTGGGAAAGAAGAAGGAAGGAAACAAGAAACGCAGGGAGGAAGTGGGATAAGTGGTGTTACATTGAGGGGATTGAAATCACTGAGATGAAATAAAGTGTATGATTTGTTGAAAGTAAAACTTATAATCTGCTCTGTAAATCTTTACTCAATTCACAAGAACAAGTTTAAAAAAAGAAAAGAAAAAGAATGCCTTTCATTTTGATGTATGCAGATACATATATTTTAGCAAAGAATGAAAAACTGAAACCCTTAAAACAAGCAAGGTTTCAATACATCATTATCATTTTAAATAAATGTGTAGTTTTTTGTTTTTGTTTTTGTTTTTGTTTTTGTTTTTGTTTTTGTAAAGAAGAGAATTTTGGCTTGTCAGGGCTTTAGATGCCTCTATGAAATTTGCCTGAGATGAGTCTTGGCTCTAGCCCAAATATTGACCAACAAAGACTGGAGAAAAAGAAACTCAAATAACTTTAATAACTCACTAAATATACAGTGGAGTTACTATAAATGATTTCAAAATTTAAACCCAAGAGCTGGGGTTTAAAGTCTGGTTTCAGAAGATAACACATTGCTGCCTTGTATCTGTGGGTATTCTATATTAGGCAATTGCATTAAAGAAGTGTGAGTAGAAATCAAGATCAGACAATATTTCTTTGTATAAGTCCTTTATTTCTCTGGTTATGTTTATTCCTAAATATTTCATCCTTTGTGTGACTATTGTAAGTGGTATTGCTTTCCTAATGTCCTTTTCATCGCTATCACTGTTGCTGTAGAGGAATCCAACTGATTTTTGTATGTTGATCTTATGCCCTGCCGCTTTGCTGAATTTTTCAATGAGGTCTAATAGTTTTTTGGGTTTTTTTACTGAGTCTTTGGCGTTTTCTATGTATAGGATCATATCATCTGCAAATAGAGTTTTACTTCCTCTTTGCCAATTTGGATGCCTTTAATTTCTCTATCATGCCGTATAGCTTTGGCTAAAACTTCCAGCACAATATTGAATCAGACAATACTTCTTGAGCTGGCCAAATTCTCCAAATTCCAAAATCCAACACAATGGGTCAGTCAGTTCAGTTTTCCTTTGTCTAGCCGCCCTACCCACTTTTGCCATGAAGCAACCCTCCTGCCCTCCAAGCACGGGCACCCTCATCAACTTCTTCAGTGACTCCAAAGTGAGAAAAGGAAGAATCTCACAAGCTGATTCTTGAATGAGGTCTCCTGCCCAGCCAGAAAGTCCAACAAGCAAAACCAAATTAAAGCCAGGCTGCTCTGGGGTAACTGAGGAAATTTGAGAGGCCTGAGATTTAAATGGATGCTGTTTAGCACTTTGATCACAATGGTCCTCTGAATCTACACTTAGTCCTTCAGCTAACCAGTATGCAGTAATTATTTCTTGCCACCGACAAAGAAATTTGGAGTTATTTGATTTGTTAAGAGAGTGCTGCTGTGAAGAGAAAAAATCCAGACTCCTCAGTTTCTGCTCTGCTCATAGACAGGATGTGCCCCATGAACAAACAAAAAACCAACAGCAACAACAACAACAACAAAAAAAAACAAGCCTTTGCCATCAACTTGATTTTGACTTTCAGGGACCCCGTATTACAAAGTAGAACTGCTCCATGTGATTTCTTGGCTGTAATCTTTATAGAAATAGATCACCAGGCTTTTCTTCTGAAGAACCACTGGGTGGATTTGAACCACCAACTTTCTGGTTCACAAACAGCTGGTAGCCAAGTGCAAACTGTTACACTTAGGGTCCATTTGCTGGATTTTCCCTATTCATAAAAGGAAGTGCTGGGAGGCGTGGTGCTCCATGCGATGCCAGTATGTGTTCAAATGGTCTGTCATAGTGTTCATGCATTAGAATCAGAATTAGTCTCTCTCTTAGTATCCCTGCAGCCACAGGAAATGAGCAGATAGGTGTTTCCATCAGCTCCTCCAGCATACTATGTATTTCACTATGCCATGCATCAGGAGCATTTGTTGACATGTCTGTCTCCATCCTACGATGGTGACCACACTGAAAACTACAATATTTTCTTCACACATTCACTCAACATTTGTTGCTTTATTGAGCACCAACTGTGTGCCAGACACTCACTGTCCTGGGTCCTTGATCTTATTGTTTTATTCGTCTATGTACACCCACAGCACCACACATTGAAAACTAAGTCTGCCAAGAGTCAAATTTCAGTCTTTATTTTGTAAAATGCAGATAATAGTATTCACTTCATAGAGTCCTTGCTGTGTGCTGTTGAGTCAGTACAGACAAATAGTGACCTTGTATAGGATTTCCAAGGAACTATTGATGGATTTGAAAACACCAACCTTGAGTTTAACATACAGTGTTTATCCTCCATCATCACACCAGGATTCGAGTGGTTGCAAGGAATAAGTGAGTGAATACAGCAAAGGTACTTGGAATGATGCTTGGCGTGTTATAAACATGACACCAAGTGTTAACAGTCATGATGATGAGGAAGCGAAAAGCACTGCAAGTATTGTGGATACTGTAGCTGGGGCACATGTTACACCAGCTCCCAGGAGTTGTGACGGCTAACCACTCATAACTGCATCCTGCTTTGGGAATTGCCCTTGGCCAAAGGAAGCTGCCTCTCCCCAAACCAGGCCTCTTTCCCAGGGACAGTCTGTATGACATGAAAAATCAGTGAGAGAGAGCAAAATGCCAACACCTTCTCCTGGGTTCAGAAAAGAACATCACTAAAGAGCATCACAGCTCCCTGGCCTTTAGCTGCAATTGCCCTGTAGGTCATCTTCACCCTCTGCCCAACCCTGTGTCCACTCCCAACAGGTAATATACCCTTAAGAATTCCTCCCCCAAACCTTCTCACACAAACCTCAACATTGTTGTTATTGAGTGTTGTCGAGTCAGTTCCGACCCATAGCGACCCTGTATTGGGTTTCCCGGGAGCAGTTGGTGAGCTTGAACTATCAATCTTGCAGTTCAAACTGGCTTTGCAGTCCAGTGCTTAACCCACAGTGCCACACCAGGGCCCCAACCTCAACATATCTGAGTCTATTGCTACTAATACAGCACACCCTACACCCAAACTACAACGTGGGCACAGCTACTGCTTCAGCAACTAAAGAAATTAAAGTGTGGAGCTGCATTTATCACTCATTAACAAGATCATGCTGTAAATAAAACCTACTTGAACTACATTAGGAGATATTTGAAAAGCACTTGGTAGGAGGGAAATTTTTGAGTGCCCTCGAGTTGATTCTAACTCATAGCTGCCCTGTATAGGGGTAGCTGAGGCTAGCTTTAAGTGTTTAAATTCTGAGGCTTTAAATATTTAGGGACAGAGAACTTCATCTTTCACCCTCGAAGTGGCTGGTGGGCTTGAACAGCCGACTTTGTGGTTCTCAGTCCATTGCTTATCTTTGGAGTTAGAGATATTTGGATTGAGATGATTAAAGATGTCAGGTTTATCCCAGGTGTTTTAACTCCTGTTTCTCCAGACACCTCAATAAAATTAAAGGAAAGGAAGAAAGAATATATACAAGTTACAATTGATTAAAAGAATTATTAACATGTAAGGTGTGCCAACAAAAGCAGAGAGAGTGAAGCTGCTAGCTGAGTGTCTGAAGAAGAGGGGGAGCCTATGAACCATCCCAGGTGACTCAGGTGTGGCCCCACCAAGGGATGGAAGGCAGACATGAGGCCAGCTGGAAGCAGTCATCGAGTTGTGACTAGGTCCACTGGTATCTCTACCTTCCTGTCTTTAAAGCATTCTCATGCTATTAAATGTTATTTTCAAAAACCATGTGCACGTATTTCACAATTTAATAAGTATGCAGTTGCTAACAGGTCAACTATAACTCACGGTGATCCTGGGTGTCAGAGTAGAACTATGTTCCCTAGGATTTTCCAGGGATGTTTTTAAAACTTTTTTTATTGTGAATTGAGTGAAGGTTAACAGACAAGATCATCAGCTTTATAGTCAACAAATTATACACTTTGTTTCATTTCAATGATTATAATTCCCTCCTTGCAACAACAGTTATCCTATTTCCTCCCTGTGCCTTACCTCTTACATCTACTTAAAAGCAAAATATTTGATGTACACATACAAAAGAAGCAATATGTATTCATTTAAATGTCCTAAGGGCATATTCTGTAAGCCAGCCTCCTGCTCGCAGCTGCTCTGTCTCTCCATGCCATCACCTCTGCCACCATCTCTGCTATCGTCGCTTTTCTAGGTAGGATCTCATGCTCCATTCATGCTCTTCAGGAATGGTTTTATGGAAGTCTATTACCAAGCCTTTCTTTCAAGGTGCCTCTTGATGAACTCGAATCTTCAACCTTTGGTTAGAGCTGAGTGCTCTATTTACATCTCTCAGGGATTACACAATTTAATAAAATTTAAAAAGCATTTTAAATAGATGGCGATGGCTATTTTGAAGAGAAGGTTTTCTGTTGATTTTTTAAATTCTCCCTATTATGTTAGCTGGACTCTTCGTTCAAATAAAATCTGAAACAGAAGCCACATGAAAGTACAGCAGAGTTGGTTAATAGGCAGGAAGGGTGCTGAGTTTCTCCCATCTGCTGCTCTCTCACCTATCCTATGGGGGCCCTTGAGACAGTGCTGTGGAAACCCCAGGGCTCCAAGGAGAAGAGCAAGGAAACCACAGGTATAACTAAAGGGCTAGATGCCCACTCTGCTTGGACACAGCTGTGTTCCATTTGGGGTTTTCGTTTCTCCCGCACTCCACAGGCAGGATGCCTTTTGAGGCTATTATACCTGAAGTTAGTTTGACTGTAATCACTTCCTTATCAGAAACTACAAGCATTAGAGATCCAACTTAAAAAGAAAAGTACATTCCAAAACAATCCATGGAAATGGAGTGCCTTGGGACTCTTGCGGTGCTTGTCACACTTACAAGCATTCTTCAAAAGCCAGGGAAAGATAATCTAAGCATCATTTCAGCTAGAAGCATTTCAAATACTTAAGCAAGAGACTGTTGGCAGGATTTTCCATTATAAGCATCCTACCACTTCATGGAAAGCTGCCTCAGAGAAGGAGCTGATGAAAAAATAGTGCAGGAAGGAAGAAATTTTAAAGAGGAGGCTGAAATGGTGATAAGGAGACAGAAATGATTTAGTGTGTGCCAATTTACAGATGATCTGGAATGATTTGGGGCACACTCAATCAGGGAAACTGGAGGAGTGGGGAGGGGTGGGTCCTTATGTCCTCCATGAGTGAGTGTGGGAAAGCTAAGTGGAATCACATTGAGTATGTGGTCTGTCCTTCCCTCAGTCCATGGGGTCAAGAGAGAGCTTATGTGAAAAAGTAAGCATAGAAACATGTGTGCTACTCAGCCAACAGAGAAATCTATATCCTAGGTCAATGTTATCCATGGTCAATGGCTTTTTCATAACTTTATTTTAAAGAAACTCTGTATAAAGGTTTGACAAAGCAAGGTGTAAATCAGAAAACAATTCTCAACCATGTTTACCTTTTATATGTAGGAGAAATCCAGAGAGAGGTCCCTGCGTGGCACAAATGACTTGTTCTTGTCTACCAGTTGGCAGTTTGAACCCACACAGAAACATTTCAGAAGAAAGTCCTAGCAATCTGCTTCTTATAATGGTTGTTGTTGTTGTTGTTGTGTGTGATTGAGTCATTTCCAACTCATAGCAACCCTGTATAGGAATTCTGAGGGGTAGCTGGTGGGTTTGAACTGCCAGTGTTATGATTAGCAGTCCAGTGTTTATCTTACAGCACCAGACCTTTGCCTAGTGGAAAATTCTGGAAGTGTCTTTTGTGCAAGAGACTTTTGTGCAAGGAGATCGTCCCTGATTCTTCAATCCATTTCTTGAAGAAATGTTCAGAGATCTCCTCGTGGAGTGCCACAGGATGTTCCTCTGACTTATTGACACTTGTGGAGCCCACTGAAACCTGAGCTTATCTGAAACCGTTAAAGTAATCATTGCTATGTAGTTTCCAGAGCAATTTGCCCTATCAAATCTTCATGGGTTCTTGTAGCAACACTTTGATTACTGATAGCGTCATATGAGGTCAGGGTACAGGGACACATGCCCTAACTGAATCACTACACTTCCGTGCTTCCTCACCTGCTTATTGGAGCCCTGTCATTTAGACATTGTATTGCTAGATGCTAAGAGGTTCATTAGGGAGTCCTGGTGGCACAGTGGGTCAAGGACTTGGCTGCAAATCAATAGGTCATGGTTTGAATCCATCAGCCACGCTTTGGGAGATAGATGAGGCAGTGTGATTCCATGAAGATTTACAGCCTCAGAATCCCAAGAGGGCAGGTCTACTCAGTCTTAGGCTGTTGTTAAGTACAATTGAGTCGGTTCTGACTCATAGAGACCCTGCAGAGGGTTTCCAAAGTGCGGCTGGTAAGTTTGAACTGCCTACCTTTTGGTTCAAACTGACCTTGCAGTCCAGTGCATTACTTTGCAGCACCACACCAGGACTCCCCAGGAGTCTTATTTGTTGCTATTATTAAGTGCCAGTTCTGACTCAGAGCAACCCTGTATAAGGTTCCCAAGAAATGACAGGTGAGTTTGAATCTCTGACCTTGCAATTCAAAATGAATTTATCCCACAGCACCACACCAGGAGGGCACTATAAATCTGAATCGACTCAACGGCAATGGATTTTTAGGAGTTTCATTACTCAACTATAGATTGATCCATCTTTCTCAGATACCAGATCAAGAATTTATCTAAAGGCATCACTCTTCAAATATTCTACACTACAGGTATTATGGGAGCAGTAGTGGTTCCGTGGACTCCTGGTGTGGTACAGTAGGATCAACACTAGACTGTGAACCTACCAGCCACTCCTCAGAAACCCTATACAGGTTTGCCTATGAGTCAAAATTGACTCTATGGCACTTAACAACAAGTGGCTCAGTGAAAGAATTCTTATCTTCATGCAGGAGACCCAAGTTCCATGCTTGGACAGTGGACCTCATGCACAGCCTCTGTGGGTCTGTCAGTGGAGGTTTATGTGTTGCTCTGATGCTGAATGGGTTTTAGCAGAACCTCCAGTCTAAGACTGACTATGAAGAAAGGCTTCCATCTACTCTAAAAAATTAGAAAACCCAGTGGATCACACGATCCTATTCCTTTGTACAAGGGATCACCATCCTTCATGACTGAATACCAGGGCCTCACCCTGCACACTCAGTGACTATTACTGTTTCAGACTCATGATACCAAACCTGTTGTTGTTGTTAAGTGAGTTTGAACCACCCATCTTGCTGTTCAAACCAACCTTGTGGTCTAGTGTTTACCCTGCACCGGGACTTAACTTATTTTGAGCATAGATCTTTTACTCATTGTCAGGTGCCACAATGGGGACTTCCCCCATCAGCGAGGCTCATTTTCATCTGAAGTCATCAAAACCCAGGTACTAGGTACACCCCACATTTGTGCTCAAATTGAATCAGCTAAATGGAGAAGTCACAAAGAATCTATTTATAGTGTGTCAGAGAATTCAACTGATAATTTGGATACCCAAGATGCTTTGACAGGATCAGTCTCTATAGATTTTTTTTTTTTTTAAAAAGGGCTTCATTTTGGATTTAAGTATATGATGTCCTCCACTTGACTTTCTTCTCAGCCTTGACTGTTTTGACTGTTCATTATAATCACCTGGTGTTCTTTCAGGACTACTAATATTTTAGCTCAGTTTCAACACCATCTGAGATATGTGTTAGAAATACAAATTCTAAGCCCCGCCATACTCACCATACTTGTACTCTTTCTGAATCAGGAATTCAGATATGGAGCTGCCAGTTAGGGTTTTAATAAGCCCTAAAGGAGCTCTGGTAGCATAGTGGTTATGAATCGGCTTGTGAACCACAAGGTCAGCAGTTCAAAACTACCAGCTGTTCCATGAAAGAAAGATAAGGCTTTCTGCTCCCATAAGGATTTACAGCCTCGGAAACCCAGTACAGGGTTGCTATGAGTTGGAACCGACTCCACAGCACATAACAACAACAACAGGAGTCTTGGTGTGAATGTACTGGACTGTGAGGTTGGTTTGGATCACAAGGTCAGCCACTCCTTGGAATCCCTATACAGGATCACTCTGAGTCGCAACAACTCAATGGCTCTTAACAACAACAACAAGCGATACTGGCATCCTGGTGTGGTGCTGCAAGTGAATGTACTGGAAAATGTTAAAGGTGTCAAGGATTTCATTTTACTTAGATCCACAGTCAATGCCCATGCAAACAAAAGTAAAGAGAACAAATGACATTTTGAATTGGGTAAATCTGTGTAAAAGAGCTCTTCAAAGTGTTAAGAATCAAACTAGTGATTCTAGGCCTGAGGCATACCTGATCCCAAAACTTGATATTTTCAGGTGTTTCATATGCATGTGAAAACTGGACAATGGATAAGGAAGATCTAAAAAGGACCAATTCATTTGAATAATGGCATTGGCAAAAAATAATGAATATGCAATGGACTTCCAGAACAATGAAAAAATCTGTCCTGGAAGGAGTGCAATCAGCATGCCCTTTAGAAGTGAAGATGACAAGACGTCATCCCCCATATTTGAAAATGTTATCAGGAGACACTAGTCCCTACATAAGGGTATCATGCTTGGTAAACAGAGGGTCAGCAAAAAAGAGGAAGACCTTCAGTGAGATGGATTGGAACAGTGGCTACAACAATGGCCTCAAACATAGCAATAGTTGTGAGGGTGGTGCAGGACTGGGCAGCGTTTTGCCCTATTGCACTTGGGGTTGCTCTGAGTTGTAATCAACTGCATAGCACCTAACAACAACAATAAAGTCAGAGAGACCTGGGTTTCACTCTCAACTCTTCTACTTACCAGCATGTAGACTTAACTTCTCTTAGCTCCAGTTTCTTCCTCTATAAAATGGAAATAACAATCATTTTGTGGAACTTATATGAAATGGTAGACTAAAATGTCTAGCTCAATCAGTAAGCACTTAATAAATGAGAGCCATAATCATAGTTAATAAAATAATAGACTTAGATCCTAAAGTAAAATTTGTATTTGTGATTCCTCCTCAGAGTGTGAGACCAGCCACATGCAGGGCCTTTGTCTCATAGCCCTCCACTAAGGAGTTATGGTGCTGTGGGTTAATGTGCTGGACTGCAATGTCAGTGGTTCAATGAATTAACTAGGGATGAAATAAACTGGCTGCCCAGACTAGCCAGCTACTGGGATGAGATTGTTTACCCATGAGATCTACACCGAGCTCTAGTTATACCTTCTGTGAGATGGCTTTCCAGGCCTTACAAGCCCACCAGCTGCTCCTTGGAAACCCTATACAGGGTCGTTATGGGTCAGAACAGGCTCAACAGCACTTAACGACTACAACAAAACACACACCCATCTAAATACTAAAGCTACATCTAACTACTGAATATGACCCCAAAACAGAAACAGATGACCATATCAGCACGTGTCCAGAAACAAGATAAACTAACTGAGACAAATGAGCTGGAGGTACACCTATACTCCATACTGGAAGAAGGGCAGGCTTTGGAAATGACTGAAAAGGAATTCAGAAAAATGATTATAAAATGTATCAAAACACTACACAATGGAGTTGAGAAAAATAAGGAAGAAGTCAGGAAAGTACTACAGGATCAATCAAATAAGATAAATATAGCATTGGAAACAATTCAAAACCTACAGAAAGAGGTCCAAACAGTTAATAATAGACCATCAGAAATGGACAATACATTGAAAGGGCAAAGGAGTAGAATTGAAGAGATAGAAACCAGAACTAGTGAGCTGGAAGATAAATCTCTCAATACTATTAAGATAGAAGAAGAAGCAGAAAAAGGGATTTAAAAAATCTGAAGAAGTTCTAAGATTCATGTTGGACAACATCAAGAGGAAAAACTTAAGAATTATCGGCATTCCAGAACATAAAGAATCACACAAGTCCACAGAGGAGATAAGCGAAGAGCTTCTGGAAGAAAATTTCCCTAACATCTTGAAAAGCAAAAAGATAAGTATTCAAGAAGCTCAATGAACCCCAGGAAAGATAGACCCTAAAAGAAAATCACCAAGATATATAATAATCAAGTACTCCAAAATCAAAGATAAGGAAAGAATCCTGAAAGCAGCTAGGGAACAGAGAAGTGTAACATACAAAGGCAAGCAAATCAGATTAAGTTCGGATCTCTCAGCAGAAACCATGCAGGCAAGAAGGCAATGGGGAGACATATATAAAACCCCGAAAGAAAAAAAACTGCCAACCAAGAATCCTCTACCCAGCAAAACTGTCAATCAAATATGACAGTATAATCAAAACATTCCAGGAAAACAGAAGCTGAGGGATTTTTCCAAAGCCAACCCTGCTATGAAAAACATCTAAAGGAAGTTCTATGGACTGAGAACCAGCAAGAACAGACAACAACCAGAGATTGACATACGTGGCAGCATCACCTGGAACTCAATCAATAAATGGAAGAGTCGAGAACAGAATACAACTATAAGAACAAATTCAGAGGATCTGGGAGGTCAGTCTATGATCAAACAATTACAGTGTGAAAGAAGGTAAACACAGAGGAACAGAGATCCAGGTGGTGAAAAGGTCAGGTAGATTGTAGGATAAAGTAGACTTTCTTAAATGGAGGGAAAAGTTAATGGAATATAAGATAACCACAGCGGTGGGATTGGGGTGGGAGATTTAGGGGGAGGTGGAAAGAGGCAACAGTATAGCACAGGGTAAGGGCAAACACATCATAGTTCAGGTGTTAAGGAGGGCAATACAAGAAGGGGGAGGAGGTGGAAGAACAAGGTAGATAGGAGAACACTGAGATAAGTTTGCATGGGCTAAGTAGGATAGAGGTAAACAATGATGCATGTTCAACCTTGTAACAACAGGACTCTGTGATACAGGTATCAATGCATAGTTTGAAGAGGGGAAATAATGCTAAGATGCTTAACTGTCTTATGAATATTGGTCTCCCTTGACTACTATTGTAAAATAGACACTTGAGTGGGATAGAAAGGAATGTCAAGAAACATGATTACAGAAAACCTGTAAGCCTGTCTTCTGCCTATAACTGATTGGAATACCTAAAATGGGGCTACAACATGCCCAGCGAAATAAGCTTCTTGCAGAGCCTCTGCATCACATAAGACCATAGGTAGAATCCTGAACAGCATCCAGAATCTTCAGAAATAGGAAATTTCCACTTGAAAGGACAAGCAGACCAGCCTGGAGCAGCTAGAAGAACAGAAGATACTTCTTAAAAGAAAGACCAACAGGAAAAATACAGGTAGACCAATTGATTACTACAAGAGCAAGCAAGTTGCTTGCCCAGGAGACATCAAGGCAAGTGGTCAGGTCCCCTCAGAACAAACCCCATTCCAAGACTAACACTCAATGGGAATGCACGCTCTGATCGGTGACCAAGTTCGTCACCCATAAGGGGAAGTGAGGAAAAAACAGCAATGAAGCTGGGAGCTAAGCCCTACAACGTTCAATAGACTCCTGTGAACCTGGGTGGAAACCTGGTTGGCCAGCAGTGTGATAAGATCTGGGGACTCTTGGGCCCAGAGTCAGTGACTTAGCCACAGAGGACTAGAGAGGAGAGTGAAGCTTCCAGCTGATAAGAAGAGAGGGCATATGCACAAGAACACCCACACTTGCAGATGATATCCACTTGACCTGGCTTCAATGACTGGATGATCAGAGCTCAACTAGAAGAAGAAAGAAGAGGAAAAAAAGAGTAAT